>NW_009952047.1:1376148-1378707 GCF_000747805.2 Chaetura pelagica
TCTTAAAATCCTTACTGTGTTTGCCAGAGTGCTTCACAGTTGCAGTTTCACAAACTATTTCAGCTCCTGTATTGTCACTCAAAATACAGGTGAGGTTGCTTGGCAGTCACAAAAGCAGGATATGTGTTGTCACCCACGTGTGTGCACAAAGAAATTTTTTTCTGGAAGCAACTGCCATTCTGGTTTCCTTCCACTGGATCAGTGCTTCCAGGTTTATTTCCAGTAGAGGGCAGAAATCAATGTGAGGTTCACGAAGCACAAATTTTATGTACTTAGTTTTGCCAGAGCTGCTCAACAGAGATGGACCCAGGCTAAGATTTTGCATCCAAAGGAGATTTGAGAGAGTTCAGTACTGTACATGAAGCTTAATTCAGAGTTGCCTGCAGTACCACTGCTCTAATGGAAATTTTTCCATCCAACCACCACCAGTCTTTGGAGATACTAGTGTCTCAGTTTGAATTTGAGCCCTGTCATTCAAGTCTCCCTCAAATGTACAGTTTCTTGTTTCCAGACATGTGACAAACCATTGGTTTATAAGGGCCACTTCTCTTTATTCCTAACATACCTTTAATTTCTTAAACTTCATGTCATTATCTGGTCTGCATAACATATCTTTCAATGTCACCTTTAAGGGCTACGGCACAGGTGGAATCTAGATTATGGTAACACTCAGCAAATGCAGAAAAATTTGCATTTTGGAAAGCAGAGCTTGTACAAAGCAGGTGATACAGAGCACAAACATTGTTCATTCAAATGACCTCTTCCAGAATGTAAGAAACTTTAGTTTGGCAATGAGCTGTATTTTGAAACATCTCCTTTTTCACTCCTTTCCCCACGGGATATTTCCTGTGTATTTTTGCCACCATCTCCTGTCTACTGATGCTGACCCTGCCAGCCTTGCATCAGAGGGATTAAAAAAAGCCCCACAGAAGATGATATTCGTACTTCCCAGAACTAGTTGGTGGCCTGAGAGAGGCCCCAGGTCCTCATAAGGTATGTAACTCTCTCAGCTTTTCCCTGAAGAATGTTTCTGCTATAAACTGGTTGAAAAATACACACAAAGCAGAACATTTAACTTTCAAGTATCCCCTCAAGAAACATAATTCTATAAGTAATTTATAGATTATAATAATTTCCTAAAAGTTCAGTCGTTGTTCTTAATATTGTGTGTAATCTGGAGTCCTTGTAGCCCTTGGTTTTACCTTCCTTGTTACCTCAGCCTCGCAAGCTTCCTTTCACAGGAACACTCTCTTGTTTAGGCTTGGCAAAATATGGGATGAAAGGCTAACCAATACATTTTCTTTGCAGCTTTAATCTGCCAAAAGTCTTAACTGCATCCGTTTAGCTCTCGTAATGTATCTAATGAGAAAATCATTAGCTAAATACTTGTAGCAGCTGAGACAAGAAAATGCCTTCAGCCAGAAAGATAAAAAATATTTAGCTTAGAGTCTGAAAAAAAATGAAGGAAAGGAACTTTCTTCTGTTCCAGAATATACATGGGATTCCTTGGGGAAAATAAGGAGGAAGCATCACACTCTTCAATTAAAAAAAAAATAAATAAATATTTCTTTATATTTACAATAGCTTTTTGTGACTTGCATGTACACAGCTACCTGCTGAGTGTCAATAGCATTCACTACCCTCACGCATAAAAGAGGGTAACCATGACTCAACAAGTCACCCTGGAGGAACAACTGGGACAGAGGTTGTCCTTCAGTTATATTTCTACAGACAATTTCTGATTTCTAACCATCTTGATTGGCAATGGGGTGCAGTCTGAGGACTGCCTCTTCTGGGAAAATATGCAGACCTGTGGCCCCAGGAACTTCTGAATGCAGAGCCAGGGCAGGCACTGCTCCCTCACAGCACACACCCTTCATCCCTACCCACAGCTTACACCTCTCAGCAATTGCAGCCTTCAGCTTTACCAGGAAAACTGCTTCCCATCCTACCAGGTCCAGCCATTGGAGGTGAGAAAGGAGGAACATTTTGCCCACACTGACTAGCTCTTTTTATTCTACTGGTCTACAGAGTGAAGAGCAGGGGTTCAAGGCTGCAGCTGCAAGCATGCCTGCCGTGAGAGGAGAGACCACAGATACAGGATCAGATAACTAACATTACCCAAGCCCTTGAGGGCTCAAATGCACAAAGCTGCCTTATGAGGTGCAAAGTCTCATGCTGCAGCATAACTCTTGTCTGGGAAGTCCACAGTGGCCTTGCAATAACCACAAAGCAATTGCTTGGTCATACCTTACTTGCCAAAAGAAAGATGTTTTTGTTCTCTGTTGTTAGTAAGCAAATGAGATGGCAGGTGATTTACCAGATGATGCTAGCCCATTCCAAAACTCAAAATACCTTGCAGAATCTGAGAAAATATAATAAACTCATGGAGTGTGGCTAAAGAAGACAGTTACACCATATTATGTAAGGCTATCTACCAGATTCAAAGCTTTACTTCTTTCCTCTTGTGACTGGTAATACATTAGGTTATATGTGTTTAATATCCAATGTATAATTAATAACTTCCCTGGGTCACAGCATATGCCAAACTGGTCTATC
>NW_009952047.1:1378739-1378974 GCF_000747805.2 Chaetura pelagica
CTGCTCTCCCACCCATCTGCTGGGCTTTCTCCTCCACACTGGTCTGAGTCGGTTGCAGCCTCTGCCTGAGCAGGGACTCCACCGGGATTCACTCCCACACCATTTTTCCAGGGTTGCGGGAGCAGGAGAAAGAGCTCAATTAGTACTACAGTAATGACAATGGTAAGGGTGAGCTTCTTACAGCACTGGAGTGACCTTTAGTAGGGACAGGCTTGCTGACAGCAACCTCAAGATG
>NW_009952047.1:1379012-1389416 GCF_000747805.2 Chaetura pelagica
AATGCCTTTTTCCTCATTTAGTAGCTCCAACTGGAATGACATATTATTTTAATTTTAGCTAGCTCTCCGCCATTTCAGAGAGATATTTACAAGAGTATAAATAACAGAACAGCTCTGCAGAACAACAGCTCACTGAAGTGCCCCACAGCATAAGAAAACCCAAAATGCCACAGTATTGGACCAACAAAACAACACCTGAGGGAACACATGAAAACAAACACAGAGTCCTTTCTAAGCTTAATACATGTGCTTTAATGTATTTTTTTTTGTGGCCGTGTAAGTGGATTTGTGCCTCTCCACCAAACAGCCAGAGGAAGCTTACTAGCTGCTGGACTATTGATCTACAAGTCTTTACTTAAAAAACACAAAAGCTGCATTTCCTTTGATAATTTTTTTTGGAACTTATAACAGACATTGTATTTGATTATTAATTTATTATCTTTCTTCTTCTGTTTTAACAGGTGTTCTTGTAGGGTTGCCATGGGATTTGAGCAGCATTTGTTATGCTGAAGGAGACAGATGAAATAATATTCCCATTTCATGTGGCCAAAGAAATTATGAAATATTTTGAGGAAAGTAGTCCTCCTATTGCAAGCCTGAAGGTTTCTGAGTACAGTGAGATGAGAAGAGAAATAGAAAGCAAATTAGTAAGTTTAAGAGGAGGATCCCAGCCTAGAACAAATTAGACTCATTGCATTAGCAGAACAGCTATGAAGATGTGTCAGGAATCATAGAATAATAGAATCATAGAATCATTAATGTTGGAAGAGACCTTAAAGATCATCAAGTTCCAATCCCCCTGCCATGAGCAGGGAACCCCACCACTAGACCAGGTTGCACAAAACCTCGTCCAACCTGGCCTTAAAACCCTCCAGGGATGGGGCATCAACAACCTCCCTGAGCAACCCATTTCAGTTCCTCACCACCCTTATAGAGAAGAATTTCTTCCTAATATCTAACCTAAATCTCCTCTCTCTCAGTTTAAAACCATTACCCCTTGTCCTGTCACTATCTTCTCTGATGAAAAGCCCCTCCCCAGCTTTCCTGTAGGCCCCTTTCAAGTACTGGAAGGCGCTATAAGGTCTCCCTGGAGCCTTCTCTTATCCAGGCTGAACAACCCCAACTCTCTCAGCCTGTCTTCATAGCAGAGGTGCTCCAGGCCTTTGATCATCTTGGTGGCCCTTCTCTGGATCCTTTCCAACAAGTCTATATCTTTCTTGTGCTGAGGGCACCAGAACTGTACCCAGTATTCCAGGTGGGGTCTCACCAGAGCAGAGTAGAGGGGCAGAATCACCTCCCTGGCCCTGCTGGCCACACTTCTTTTGGTGCAGCCCAGGACACAACTGGCTCTCTGGGCTCCAGCTCACACTGGCAGCTCATGTCGAGCTTCTCATCAACTACCACCCACCAGTCCTTCTCCTCAGGACTGCTCTCCAGCCATTCTCTCCCCAAGCTGTATTTGTGCCTGGGGTTGTGCTGACCCAGGTGCAGGACCCTGCTCTTGGCCTTGTTGAACTTCATGAGGTTGGGACTGGCCCACCTCTCCAGCCTGTCTAGGTCCCTCTGGATGGCAGGCCTTCCCTCTAGGGTGTCAACCACACCACACAGCTTGGTATCATCTGCAAACATGCTGAGGATACACTCAATCCCACTGTCTGTGTCTCCAACAAAGATGTTAAACAGCACTGGTCCCAATACTGACCCCTGAGGGACATCACTCATCACCTGCCTCCATTTGGACATTGAGCCATTGACCACAACTCTCTGGGTGTGGCCATCCAGCCAATTCCTTTATCCACTGAGTGGTCCATCTGTCAAATCCATGCCTTGCCAGTTTGGAGACCAGGATGTCATGTGGGACAGTGTCAAACACCTTGCACAAATCCAGGTAGATACGTCAGTTGCTCTGCCACCACCTGCCATCTCTGTAGCCTTGTTGTAGAAGGTCACCAGATTGGTCAGGCATGACTTGCCCTTAGTGAAGCCATGTTGGCTGTCACCAATCACCTCCTTATTTTCCATGTGCCTTAGCAGACTTTCCAGGAGGATCTGCTCCATGACCTTTCCAGGCACAGAGGTGAGAGTGACTGGCCTGTAGTTCCCTGGGTCTTGCTTTTTCCCCTTTTTAAAAACAGGGGCCATGTTCCCTTTTTTCCAATCAGCAGAAACCTCACCAGACTGCCATGACCTCTCAGATATGATGGACAGAGGCTTAGCAATTGCTTACGCCAGCTCCCTCAGGACCCATGGGTGAATCCCATCAGGTCCCATAGATTTATGCACCTTCATGGTCACAAACCTGCTGTGCACCTACGGTGGGGCTCATTCTCCCAGGAGGCCTAGGGAAACCCCCAGGAACAGTTTGGCATTGGAGTAGTTCTTGGTATCTGAAGTAGTAAGGATACCAAATGTTTTGTGAGTTAGTCCTGTTAGCCAGGAGTAAGGAATAGAAGGGAAAAAGCTTAACCCCCACCAGACACTTTTCTGATTTTGTTTATTTAGTTAGTTGTTTTTTAACTGACTGTGTTTTGTCTACGTAGCGGAAAGCTACAAAATCAACAAATATTGGTTTTAAATAACATGTTGAAAGCACCGGTCAGGTCCCTCGCTGTAGGGGCTTTCAGCCTTTCAGTCATGGCTGTTGCATCTGACTGTGTAAATATGGTATGGCTTGCTTGTTTTCTAAATAAATTCTGAGTGCTCCAAACATGACACTGAAGGAACACAGAGCTTTAGGGAGAAGAGGAGGCCCAGTCTGAAAGCTCACACTGGAGTCAAATTATATGGAATTTTGCCTCTGGTTGCTGTCTTATTGTTTGGAAAGACGTTCAATTGTCTTTAAGCATTTTATTGTGTAGAGTATCTTGAAATTGTCTTGAATACATATTGAAAATATCTTGAACTGCTGGGAAAAAAAGAGAACATAGCAGGGAGAAATTTTATTCGTTAATCCTTTGAGTAGACCAATGTTTTGTAAAAAAAAAAAAAAAAAAAAAAAGGAAAGGATAAGGATAAGGAGTTTCTATTGGTCCTAAATTGCAAAGAGCTCCTCTTTTGTCCACAAAGCCAGCCTTGACAGCACACAGTCCTTTCTTACCTCATGCATATACCTGGAAAGATGATGAAAAGAAGTACCTGCCAACCTTCTGATACTTTTTTAACCAAGTACTTTTGCAGCCTATCCATCCCATCCCAGGCTACACCACTGCAGCAAAACCTGATGTGAGGCATGCTCAGTCACTGAACACTGTGTAGTGGTCCTGAATCTCCACGCAGCTTTAAGGGGAGATGACACATGGATTGTACATGGACAAGGAGCTCGGCTATGTCATGTACTTGTGTAATGCCAGCCATCTCACACCGCCCAGCACTCCTGCTCTTGCCTGTGGTACAACTCTGATGCATGAGGGGTAGTGAGATGAGCAACTGTAATGTCACAAAATAGCTTAAAAGCACTCAGTGCCTGTAGTGAGAAAGGTCACAGCCCTTCAGAATGGTCAGCTGAGCTGAAAAGCTGAGGGGAAATCTTGCCCCATAGAGACTGAAGGGAAAAATACATGAACAGCTGTGCTTTACTTAGATACGGGCGGTACCTAAAGTCACATCCCTACCTAAAAAACAAGGAACAAAGCAACAAAATACTCTTTGACATGCAACATCACTTCTTAGAGTTGTAACTCCCTGTGAGTCTCACTATATGAGCATTGGTTATGCTTTTGTTTGAATGTGGAGGTTGTAAATGTCCTGCATTCTGTACTCAGGTACACACATGCGTGCATTCAGGAATACACTCATGTTCTCAGAAATGCCGTGACTCATCCAGCAGAGCTGGAGGGTCCCAGCCTGCTCCCAGTAAACCCATTCAGCAGGCAGCATGTCAGTATAGCATCGATGCTAGGCATATTTTCTTCCTGGCAGTAGCGACTTACTTTCCCTTTACATTTAGACAAATTTACCTTCCCAAAGTGCTACTGGAAAAGTCAACAGAGGTGTCAGGGGTTGTGTTAGCTTATGCTCTTTCAAAGCAGGATTTGGCACAGCACTGAGCAGATAGTTTCTTCCCTAAGCCAAATAGTACTGAATGTCAAACAGGAAAAGATAACTGAAGCTGGCTCCATAAAGTTGAGTGTTCAGCACTCAAAAATGTTCATTTTAGCCATAGCAATCTGGTACTGACTGAGACCATCAAATGAAGGCACAATCATGAGCATCTCTAGAGATATCTTTGCAGTGCGGCTGCTGCTGCTGGTTCACTGGGTCTGGGGAGCTGACGGCAGAACAGGTTTCTGTGACAGTTCATCAGTGCTGAACAAGAGCGCTGGGTAAAGAGCAACCATATTACATGGAGAAGCTGCTCCTTCAGGGCTCTTCCTCTTTGCCTGGTCACAAAGCTGCAGGGCATAGCAATCCCAAGGTCCCTTCTACTGGCTGTCCCTCAAAGTCACGAAAAAGAGTCTATTTGCTTGACACAGGAGGCACTTAGGTCTAGAAAACAGGGAGCAATTACTTGCACTGGCACAAATTTCCTTTGTAACAAATGGGAAAGGAACTCAAGGCTCAATGCAGCAGTGTAGTATCTCATAGGAGGGTAGGTGAATAAATCCACTAGAGGAAATGCAAAGAAGAGAGAGCTGCAACAAGAATGACCATCACTCATGAGAACACCACCACCAAAGTATAGCAGCAGGTCTGCATCTATGTAAAGGGGCAGCTGGAAAGCAAATCTCAATCTTGTTGCAGGAATAGTAGTCCCTGAAGATGCTGACAGAAAAAATTAGAAAAACTGTTCCATGTGTTATCTCCACAGAAGTAGTGTTTATGGATGAGGCAAAATGTTTGCGGCTTATTAATTAGAAGCTACACAGTGAAAATTAGACTGCAGTTGGATAATGGATCTCAGGTACACTGAACACTGCATCCATGGGTTTTCTTAAGGAGAAAACAAGGATTATTGCTCCATGGGATACCCAGATAGAGCCCAGGAGGCTGAGGCATGGGAGACAGAGGAATCAGAAGAGCTGCCCAGCTACAACTGACCACAGAACAAAATTACTTCGGTGAGGATTAAGGCAAAACGGAAATGAAGGTAAACACAGATCTGAGCTTTCTAGAAAAAAAAAAAAAAAAGAAGAAAAAAAAAAAAGTGAGTAAAAATTAAGTACAACCACTTGTGGTAACAGAAATCAGTAATAGTGATTAGACAATGAAAAACCTTCTCTCACCTGGAAAAATATTATGCTGTCCTCAGGCCCACTGCATGCTGAGCTACCCACCAGCAGTAGCTGAGACCCCTGTTTCCTTTCAGGAAAAGAGAAAGTTACAGCTGTAAAAAGACTAGTGAATTTCTTAATATTTAAATATTTCTAGGACTTTAATTACTAATATTCTTTTCCTTCTCTATACAAAATTGTATTTCCTGGCTATTTTTTTCATTAAATATCAGTATTCAGTAACTGTATTTATTCTGTTGTTTTCATTATCTTTTCAGTTAAGATCTCTCAAAATCAGCTCTTTAGAAGTGAATCAAAGAGTGTTTTTGGGACAAGTGACATTAGGTTTCTCAGCTAAATAATGACAGTATTATTACTTGGGATATGGCTGTAATTAAGACTAGTTTGCAAGTCGTGAAGGTCAGGGCTGTAGAGAAACAGTAAGTTTGCCACTGCAAAGCAGGTCTAAATTAAGTTTATGACAGCAGCCACTAGATGTTGCAATGAAAAAAATTTAAATTTTATTCCATACTGGATCTCTGTCTAGAACAAGCATAAATTTAGAAATGGAGTTCAGGAAGCAGCAACCAGCATGCCAGCTAGGAGACTGCACAGAGCAAGCTCAGGTGAGTCACTCTATTGTCTTACAATAACTGTATTGTCTTACAATAACAAAATTAGGAACTATAGTAGTTAGTTCGTTTGAATGGCTCAGCACTAAGTTTAACATTCTAGCAGAAGAGATTGTGCCAAATAAATACAGTACGAAGCTGCTCCATTATGAGAAAGGAACTGCAGAAATTGAAGCAAATGTAAAGCAAATTAAAACATTTAAGGCAGAAAAAGAATAAGCCTACAACTAGCCAGGGAACCTTTAAAAAATACTGGATTAGAACCCAAAGAAAATTGTGTGCCACAACTCAAAAATAAAATAGAGAAAACCAGGCTCTCATAGTTCGTGCTCCATAGAAGTTAAGGAGTTTTCTAAAGGAGCACGTGGACTTCTAAAAATTTGAAAGATTCCTCGAAAGAGAACAACAGAGAAGTTTCAAAAAGGGATCGGGTAAATTTGCGGATGACAGGTCTGTCAGTGGGCTCAATAACGCACAGGGAAGTGCTCTCAAACATCTCTTACACAAGCAGATATGCTGGAGGAGTAGCACAATGGGAATGAACTGCAGAGCAGGGCCAGGCTTGCATGCTTTCCCAGTTATGCTGCTGTTCCAGAACAAATACTGGCTTAAGTGAACCACTGGCCTGACCTTGTAGCATATTCCTTAAATTCTCATCTTACCCTATTTTATGTGTAAGTTTTCCCCGTATTAAAACCTGAATATAACCAAAAAAACAACATTAAATAAGTGGAGCTATTTTTCTGTGGGAGAAGTGTGGCCCTAGGAATAATACTAAGTCTCATGTTGGCAACTAGCAAGAGTGTGGTGAGAAAATTTTTTCCTTAAAACAAAAATTAAAACCAAAGAGCAACAATGACATTTTGAGCCCCAACCCAAAACTGTTTAGAACAGTAGATTTCTCTCCACAGTTTCTAAGGAACTTCTTGCAGTTTCCTCCTGTTAACATTGACAAGGGTTAAGATAAGGGTTGTATTCAATGAAGCTGAAGCAAGTGGTTGTATTCACTGTGGCATTCTGAGCTGCCCTTAGTAAATTCAGGTCAACAGCTGTTTGCTTTGTTGGTGATAAAATTGGGAATGTCATGTTACGGGTATCACTGAGGGTCTCAGCCTAAACAAGGTATTGAAGTTTTGAGTTCATGCCTGAAAAATGTTTACCAGGGGAAAGCAAACTCTAGATTAATTTAGGAAAGGGACAATAGGCACAGGACTTCTCGGTGACAAAGCACAGGTATCAAACATGAAAATACTAACTTTCTACTGGATTTACATACTCTCAACAGCTCTGCAAGAAATTATGTCCCTTACCATGTGACATAGCATAGTAAAACTTCAGATTTTTTAATTTCTGAAATCTTTGCTTTTTTCTTATTTTCTCAGGCCAGCAAAAAGTGGAATTTTTTACCCCTCAGCAACAACAACATCAAGAGACTGACCCATTTTCTTTAACTAATGCCTTTATACGGCAAAATCTGGTTTTGTTGTTGGAACTAATTATCTTCTTGACTACATGGGAATGTGAGTTGAATCATCAAAGAATTTTTTTTTCTTGGTATTGAGGGGAAATTTCCACCTAGAGATTGGAATAGAGTAGCCATACCTCCAGGTTAAGGGAGAGTTCCCCTAAGAGTCTGCCACTACTATCCACACAAATCTAGACTAGCCCAAAGGACGGTTGTTTTGTAGAAGCTATTTCTATTAAAAACGTTTGTGCCATACACACAGGGAAGATAATTCTAATTGAATAGGCTTTTATTGTCTAAAAAAATCCAAAAAACAAACAAACAAAAACAACGAACAAACAAAAGAAACAACAACAAAGCCTTGTTTTTTTGAGAGTTTTTTTCTTTGCAAAAGCATCTGATGTGACTGGAATTCTGGCTGTAAATTTTAGCGCTAAATGAGGATCAAATAATGATTCTAGAATATATTACTCATGATGCTGCTCAGTTGTGGATTGTGCGTGGGTGTATTGTTGAGACTATTATTTTCATACTAACAGTTTCATCAGCACTCTCTCTGAAGCATTTCTTAGATAAGATGCTGCAATTACATGCTCCTAGAGTACCTCAGGTTCTGCAAAACTTCAAATTATTTTCAGGGGAAGAGGATCTAGGGAAGCAAAGAAGGATTTGGACTTTCAATAAGAAGAAGAAATTAAATGTGCTTTAAAAAGAGATCTTCCATGTTGGAAATTCAGATTTCTCCTCGGGTTTTCTGAATCTTTTAAGTAAGCTCAAGATGGGAATAGGAAGACAAGGAAGCGAGTTGTTTCCATTAGACAGGAACAATTTGTGCTTCCAGCCAAATTAGCCTTATAGAAAAGCCTGACAAGAAAGGATTTGTATGCATCATCCCTAACACAATTCCACAGACTTAAAGGATCCCTTAAGCATCTGGATGCTTTAGTGATTTTTCAAACACAGCTTAAATGTGGTGATTACTCCAGGCCATACATAAATCTGTGCTGAAGTTAGAGGGAAACTTGAAGCATTCACCTGTTGTGCAATTGCTCCATGTCTTCACTGAACTATGCAGCAGCAGGACGTTAAATGGCATGAAAAGCACTTGTGGAACTGTGATTTGTTACACTTGTTACCTCTGACCTGCTTGTAATTCAATGCTGAAGGCATACAGCTCACTCGACTCACTACTCTTCTGCATGGTATGAGGCTTTTCTCCTCTGTGATTTACTTCATTTATCTCGGATTTTCCCAGTACTTAAAGATGTAGTTGACCAGATGCAAGATACCAGAATATCACAATTCCAATGTCTTGTCCCTGACTGAGGAATCAGAGTCTGAAGATTATCCCATAATTTACTTGCTTTGAGTGTGGTTTTACTCTGGAACATGAAAAATGTGTCACCTCCATTCGTCCCTGTTCTGTTCCTGGTCTGAACTTAGAGTCATGTCTGGATGCTTTAGTGACCAAATTATCATTTTTTTGTTGGCTTTCATTCTAGCTTGCATTCAAGAGCCATCCAGGGTAACTGAGAAGGAGCCATCTTTAATTATTTTCTTTACTTTGCTGCACAATAGAAGTAGTGTGCATTAGCCAAAATGTTGTTACTTTCCTCAGGAAATCAATCAGATTCATACCAAAGTGACTGCATCATTTACACAAACAATATGCAGAGAAACAGACTTCTAAATTTTTGCACTTGAAAAAATTTGGGCTTGTTTTCCTCTCTTAGTTCTGATAATACTGAGACAATGTTAAGTAATACACATGCTTTTTAAAATACTGTTCTTCTTAGCTGTTGAAAGGAAGAAAAAGGGATAGCATCTTTGCAGGAGAAAACTGACACATCATAAAGAAGGATGTGCAGCACACTGCTGGATAGATCTAACAGCCTCATCCTAACCTTCCCAGTTTTTGACTGAGCATAGAAAATATTGCTAAGGCACTTGGTCAGTTTTCACATTTTCCTGGTGTCTTGGAATCCCGTTTCAATTCAGTGATGGCACAAACTTTCGTCCTGAAATTGTGTTGTGCTGCTGAAGTCATGTGAATACTTAATAAATAGTTCTGCATGCATGCAATACACAAAGCTTTGCTTTTTAATCTGAAGACCAAGGAAGAAAGAATATAACAGCTTAGTTCTTCAAGCATGGGATGGGGCAGATACTTGAAATAATTCTAGGTACATGTTATGTTCACTGCAGAGTCTTGAGTGACAAGGAGTGTGGACTCTTGTGGTGCTGTTTGCATGAAGGACAAGCAGTAGGGATGTTTACATGACTTTTGCTGTTTAGCTGGAAGGAGTTTTCCTTTAAGAAACTGCTCAGGAGAGGCTGAGTTTCCTTCCGCTACTGACTGACTAAATACAATGGTTAAATATGGCAACCCAACTACTTGGGATTCTAAGGGCTGCAAGGATTTAATTAGCTTTAGGATAATCAGTTCTACAACTGCAATGTATCACTGATAATTGCCCCTTGGCAAAAAGCAGTGAAGCAAAGCAGGAAGAGTTCCATTCTTTCTCTCTCTGCTGCTTAAGCTCCCACAAAATGCCAGAATTTAGGGCCAAAGAAACACTGATAAGAAAACTTGTGATACCAAGTTTGTCCTACTAAAGCAAATCTGTAGCTTATATCTGTTGGCAATGCCAGTGGTTGCAACAGCAGCTTCAGGGTCTGCTGTCTGTATTATAACAAACTGACAGAGGAAAAATATCCATCACAGCAGAACCACCATCATCCTATGCCCACATGTTCACCACGTGTTTTCCTGCCTCACCCTTTGAAGACTCTACTGGGAGCATCTGTAAATGTTTTCTGTCTGTATTGGAAAAGGCAGTGGAGTCTCACAACCTTGAATCAAATTCTGCAAACTCTGCAAGAATATCAACCTTCTCCTGACTTACACCTCCAGTGATAAGCATCAGTGGGAGAAGGGTTAAGATAACCTTCCTTCAAAATTATGGACCTTGTTATAAATGCCTGTGTGTTGATAAGGAGTTACCTACCCTGGTGGACTGTAGTGACTGTAAAATTAATATGAGAAGATCAACATCACATCCCAAATCTGATTTGCAGAACTACCAAAAAATCACTC
>NW_009952047.1:1389504-1408484 GCF_000747805.2 Chaetura pelagica
TGCCACCTTGCAAAATGGACAGGAAAAGGGGTGGGATGGATGCAAGATAAATACATCCATGCCCGTAGTGTTCTGTAACCTATCTGGCTGAAAGGCAGTGAAGGGGAGGTTGAAGAGTCACCATGAAGGTATGTCATCTCACCTGTCTGTTGTTTGTGGAGAAGAAATTGAGGAGGTGTGTCTGCAATGAGCAGTATAAGTGTGTCCTCCAGGAAAAGCAGTAGACTCCCACTGTTTTGTTTTTTATGGAGCATCACAGACAGCACAATAAAATAACAATAGCGGCAATTTAAGTGTCATTTGGATCTGTAATATTTTATAACCAGTAAATTAATCTGCCACGTGAATAAGGAGTTGTTACAGGACTCCCTGCAAAGGTAGCAACATGGACTGTGATGCTGTCATGAGATAAATACTTCCAGTCAGTGCATAGGAAAAAAGTGGATGGCAAGGAGTAACTTGAGTATGTTATTCAGGTGCTGGCCTGCCTTCAGCTTTTCCCAGAGGCCTTTCAAAGCATTCAGATACTTCCGCACATTTGCAGTGCAGTTAACTTGAGGTTGCACAGTGGTTTTCATCCTTCAGGGAAACACTAGATGTGCTGAGCACATAAAATAGGTGGGATCACAGGTTGCAGCTATGGCATAACAACTGTCTCCCATCACCTGGCCAGAAAGGTTGGGAATTTTTGTATGGTTATTTTTATATCTTCCAAAGAACAATCTGTGTAAGATTCTAAGCAACCGTGTAAACACCCAGCATTTCCTTCTTTTTCTGCTAATTGAGGACCTAGACACTATGATATGTTGAAGAAATGAGCTGTTCCTAGGGACACTAGTGCATCAAAAGTGGAGATGCAGTGTCTCCTCATAAAGGACGTTGGTGCTCAGTGTGGGAACTTGTCTCTTCACCTTTGCTGTCTTCTTAACCACCGCTTGTATCTCTACTGAAGCTGAGGTCAGGTAGCTGTCCTTCCTGGAAAAATTCTTCTTAAAGGTTTCTCCTAAACACCTTTCTTTCCTTGTTCCTATGTTAAGCTAAGAGAAAACAGCTGATATACTTCTTGGTCTTACTGTTACATCTTCCTTGCGGTTTCTGTAAGCTGTTACTGTACTGTTTAGGTAAAATTTTTATCTTCTTGATGTTGTCTGCTGAAAAGCCAGTTTTAAAGAATAATTGGCATAATTTAATCTGAGCTTTGCTTGACCTGTTTTTCCTTTGTCAAGGTTTCTGCTTTTACTCATCAATCCATGGAGGTGTTGTTCAGTATCATATCAGCAATGAAGCCTCAGCCACCTCAGCAGCTATGGCGTATCTACCCTCCATAGGATCTGTACAGTTAGTGCACACTTTCATGGTCCATGGATGGCAAGTCTTAATATCAGTGGAAGGGAAATGCATTCATGTTTTTTAGAGTGTTCATGCCAAATCACTGTTTACTCTTCCTCTGATACAGCACTTCACTTCTCTCTTCCTTACTGTAATTAAGAACAGCAGATGACATTCTTTAGGACCAGAAGACATGCTTCATAACAAAGATTTCTTTGAAAGCCAGTGTATACATCTACAATAGACTATGCAGTCTATATCCAGCCTGTTCCCAAAACTTTCCATTCATTGCTACTTTTGCCCCATGGGTAAAGCACTTGCAGAAAAATTTTCAGATCAAATACAGCTCATAACTTATTTCCAGACATCATGGTTCTTGTGATCCCATTTTGGGGCATTTTGACACAATGTTGTGATTCTAGTGTGCTGAAGAGATCTCTTTTCTTTCGCAGGCATTGCTGCCAAGGTCTGCCACATTTGTTTTATGTTTTACGTGGTGGAAGTCACATATCGTTAGCTTACTGGTAGGATTTTTTTGATTGCTGCTCCATTGGTTTTCATCTTCTCAATTGCAGCTTGTATTTCTGACATTTCTGTTGGAGTGATATTAATGATAGCTTGGTTAGTTCCCATACTTCACTGGTTGTTATATTAAGGTGGAACTAACTCTGTTTGGAAGTCCAGTGACTTTTACTGTGTTTATCTTTTCTGTGTTCTTCTACTCAATTCAGATTATGTTTTCCATCTTTGCTTTCTATTGGCCTATATTTTCTTTTGCAGCTTGTCACTTGGCAGAAGGCTCTGCATTTTCCCATTTTACTGCAGTTAGTTCTCAAGCAGTAGATCTTCACTTACCTATTTTGCATTGTTTTTCACTGCTCTGACTTCCTTGGGCACCTTTCCCACCTGCAGTTTTCAGTGGCTTTTGTAGAATTTTCATTGCAGTGCTTTTTTTCCCTTAGAAGTTTTCCATGTCTCTCCATTTCTCCAGTTTTTGTCCACTAGGTCAATATCCAGTTGTTCCACGTGCACCTTGAATTGTCTTGTCTCTGGATAATACGAATTACTCTTCCAGTGTGCCTTTTCTCCTTCCTCTGAAATCCATTCCTCAGTAAAGCAGACGATTCTCACATGTTCTTTCTTCTCCAGTATATGCCCTGACTTATGTTACTGCATATACCATTAGGTTTTCCACAGTGTTTTCCCTAGTCTCTAAAAATCTAGATCCTTTTTCAGAAGAAAAGTTGGGATCATAAAGGTGCATCCATATTCAGTCTAGGGAGGTGGACAATGTGGCACAGGTCTGCTAGCATCTGCTTTGTTACTGTGCCAAGCTGGTTAAGTTATATTGTAGGAACAAGAAGGTGTAACTTGGAATAAATCTGAGTGCTGCTACTTGAAGCATCTGAATTAGCATTTTCCACAGCTGCATCCTATGGAGACATTTTTAGAGCTTAATTTCAGACTGAGCTCTGTGGATGCCATCCTCGCACAGCCCAGAATGGCTGTTGTGCTACTCCCAGCCTCTTCCAGCTGTATGTTGAAAGACCAAAGGGGGCAAGAGGATCTGACCCTCAAGGCTTTTTCCTGTTTTTTCTTTGCAGGAGGCTAGCTGTAGTGTTAGCTCAGCTCTCTCTACCATGCAAAACTGCTTAAAATAAAATCACATATTTCTGAGAACTGACTGTTCCTCTTATTGTGACTGTAGGAACAACAATGCAACATGATCTTCTTTGTCACAGAAATTATTATGCCTTCTGGCTGAAGGACAGGAGTTCTGTTTCTGCTTAATGACTCCTCCTGCCAACTTTATTTGTGCTGAGTAGTATCTTGCTTGGCAGATTCTGCCCTTGAAACCAAAAGAGGAACCTTAGAATGAGGAAGGGCAAAGGGATTTGTCTCACTGTTACATGTCTATTCCTAAAGCTTTTGCTCATAGTGCTGTACAATCTGTACAAACCTTAAAAAAATAACAAAAAACACAACAAAACACAAACCCAAACAAAACAAAAACCCAACAAACCTACCAGAAGCCAGAGTATTAGGAATCTTTTCCATTAGAAACGCAGCAGGAAGGTGAAAAGTTTAAACAACTGAAAAACAGAGCAATAAACAACAGTTAGAGATTGTCGTGTGGATGCATATGCAAAAAAAAATATTAATGGAGCACATTATCAAAGATACAACACCTCTAGTTCAGCTGTATGTAAACAGGCATAGCTCCAAAGGAATAAACCAAACTTCACTCACTTAAACTTTAATTCATCTTCCTGTCTATCTGTACAAAAAATCTGGGTTTGAGAAAGGAAGGATTTTACTTGTGCATGTTTTGATAGATACCAAACATAAAACTTCTGGCTTTCTTTTTTATGGTCTATTTCAATATCCTTTAATCAGAGCTGAGCAAGTTTGTGAGAAGTCTAGTTTCTTCATTCTGGCACTTGGGAGCTCCAGAGTTCTGTTTTCAATTCTTAGCTCTGACAACAATTACATGCACAACTTTGAGAAAATCACTAAATCCCTCATTTCTAAAAGAGGAATGTAACTCTCCCTTCCCTCCTGCTCTCTGCAGGTCTTGCTTATTTAGAATGCAAGCTGCAGAGACTACGAATTTCTGTTCTAGTATATACACATCTGGCAGAATAAAGCCCTGATCCCCATGGATGGAGCCTGGAGGGCAGCAGAGAATAGGAGGTGCTGCTGTAGAAGAAATACTTTTCCAATCCTCCAGTAAAAGACTAGGATGCAATGACGGGTAAGCAAGTAGGTGAGTGAGAGTCAAGCACATGAAGAGCTTTCATGCAATCTATTGCTCGCTTCAGCACAAGGCAAGGGCTACACAGGTTAAGATTAAAGAGAAGAGCAAAGATGTTCAAATACCTCCTGGTGTTGGTTTTTTGTTGTTGTTTTTTGGGGGTTTTTTGCTGGTTTTTTGTGGTGTTTTTTTTTTTTTTTTCAACCTAGATACAAGCCCCACTCCTATGGTTTTGTTTTGTTTATGCATTTATTTGTTGTAAAGGAATCATGTCTTTCTTACCCGTGCTGATGATGCTACATTCTGGCAAGGCCAGTTCTTGCTTCTGTCCTGTGCACAACTGTCAAAGCCACAAGAAGGTGATCTTGTCTGTAAACCACCCTGAAGAACTTCTTGCAGGTAATGTTCAGGATGACAGAAATGTTTATCAGACTTACCTTACAACTCTTACATAGCCTAAGTAGACTGATGAAATGACAAAGGAAGTCAGTGACTGTGTGTACTTTGAAAGGAAGAGACTTGAATAAGGAGAAGAAATGTGTGCTCTGTATGTGTACATTTCTGCTTCAGCTTTCACATCAAACTTTGAATGCCAGTCTGCCTTTTTTCATTGAAATGCTCAGATACACTATTCATGTGTTGATCAGATCTTAATGTGAAATCTAAAGTCAGCCTGACTACAGGACAAAACATCTTTTCCTGCTGGCAGGAGAGATTAGGGGTTCTTTTCCAAATGTATTACATCAGTGATGACTCCAGCCTTAACAAAAATGAAGGAGAAATACGCTTGCTTTTAAAATATTAATCTTACGTGAGGTTTTCAAGGTTGGGGAAACTTAAGAAAAAACAACCCACAACAATTCATCTGGTGCTGCCTTTTTTTCCTGTATTGTATAGATGGCTGGAAGACAGAAACAGCCACAGTCCTTGGGCGAAATGGAAATTTTCTGTTCTCCAGATAATGTTGTTTGCAAGAGGAAACAATAAAACCCATGGGATGAAATTGAAGACAAAAGGCTTCTTATTATTATTTTATTGTGCTGGATAGTGGGGGTTTTTTCAAAATTCAGTTTTCTTCTTGTGTTTTTTAAATCTCTGCTTCACATCCTTAGAACATTATACAGCCTTCCAAGATTTCTGCTGTATGCCCAGTCTTTCCCCTCTGTATAATTCAATAAAATGTATGTCCTTAGCACAGTTTTTCTGCGTGGCAGCAGCCAAACTAACGACTGTGGAGTTAGAAGAGGGTCTGATAGGAGTTTGCACTTTGGTGTTTCCAGTATCCAGTCTCGAGCTATCCCTCTCTCATGTGCTTTGTGGAAAAGGAGGAAGAGGGATGTTTCAAGTTAGGCTGTTTTCAGATTTGCTGCAGGGTAGAAGGGGGACTTTATGGGTTACAGCTGTGCTTACTTGATGCTTTCCTGGCTTTTTACAGTCCTGCCGCCCGCGAGCCGTCGAGTCTGCCATTGCACAGCAGTGGGTGGAGCTTTTACAGAGCAGTTCCAAGCTGTGACAGGATCGTTTTAAAATCCCGGCATGGGCTTCGTTTTTGTGTTGGAGATTCGCCTCCCTTTGTTCCAGAGGTCCGTGTTTCACCCCTTTGCTCTGCATCCCTGCACCATCTGTACTGTCTTCTGCACCGCTGAAAGCCGGGCGTGGCATTGCCAACACCAGTCAGCAAAGCCAGGCAAGTCTCATGGCTACCACCTCATCAAGGAGATCCAGTTCATGTCTGTGACATTATGGCAGTAAAATGCAAGTTTGCACACAGATTAAGTGAAGCCAGGACAATGTCTGCATCACTAAGAGTGGGTAGCAAGACACGTGGTTTGCAGCAATGATACTCAGATGTAATTTTTATGTCATTTGAAACTCAAACCCAGGAATCACGTGCTTCCAACAGCCCAGATGTATGGGGGTGGCAGTGAATTAACCACATGTTTGTTATTTTTTTTTAAACTGTAACACTCAAACCTGATGTTTCACTCTGCTAGACACTGTCAAAACCCAGTCTCTGCCCGAAAGAGTTAACAATCCGTGCTGTTGCTTACATAGAATCATAGAATCATTCATGTTGGAAAAGACCTGTAAGATCATCCACTCCAACCTTTCATCCATGTTTTGCATGGATGCTTTTATATGGAGCATTTCAAATGAGTGTAAAAGGCATTATATCCTTTTTTTTGGCCACAGAGAATAATTTTAGAGTTTTGCAAAGGTCCCCTCTGCACCCTCACACCCTGAAGGACTCTGTCCTCAGTTCCACCCTCCTCGAAACCTCTGAGCCTAATCTTCTCCAGAAATCCTGGAAGCTGGTCTGGACTGCAGCAGGTGCCTAGCTTACAGATAGACCACAGAGTTGCACATTCCACCCTTCTCCCCCACTTCTACCTCCAATCTTGTCTCCATCACTCCTAGTTGATGGTATTCTCTAAGGGTGGTGGGTTTTTTAGAATACAGATACATTTTTGGACAGGCAAACCCTCATCCTCTGCCCACAGATAATCCTCCAGAAAAAAAACCACAAAAAACAAACAAACAAAAAAAACCACTACAACCCATATGTGGATAGAAAAGAAGCAGATTTAATTTTTCTTGATAGGTTCTGGGAGGTGCAGCGGGAAGTGGGACAGGAGAAAGAGAGGCATATTCTCTCAACATGCCAAGGATGCTGAAAGGAGCTCTTCCTGCTCTGTACAGGCAGCATCCTTACTCCAAGAAAAAAATCTGCTTACTTGTACCCAGAGTCTTCTTGTACTTCCAGTAATGTACAGCAAATAAATCTTTGGCGTAACAAAGCCCAAGCTCCTGACTCAGTAAGAAGAAGAATAGGGAAGTCCTGCTGCCTTTTATTCTTCAACTTCATCCCAGGGAGTCCGGGTATTTGTTCTGCTGAATAAGCAGCATGAGAAGGGTTGCCAGTTGAGGAGCAGCACTGCGCACAATCCCTGCTTGACTGACTGACCAAAAGAGCATCTGGAAACCACCCGCCCCAAGTCACAAGGAGCATATTGCTCCAGGCTTCCCAGGAATGTGCTAAAATACAAGGGTGTATTCCTGTTTTGTAGATGAGGGATTTTATTATGTTGCACTTCTTTCAAGTGCTGATGGGAGTCACAGGCAGAGGTACATAAGCATGAAGACAGTTCTGTGGACCACTGCTGCTTAATTAACATTAGCCCTTTCCTGACACTGTTAACTCAATTTTGACCTCATTTAACTTATCAAACCCTACACAACCTATGTATTTTGAGGCAGTAACTGATTTCTGGAGTTCTCAGAAGTTATTCACATTACCTTGTGACTGACTTTATGGATGTCTTACTGTAGGGTACTAGGTATCCACAAAATGTAATCTTCCTGCAGTAGAGAAAAGCTTGGCTGAATCACACTTTGGATGAAGAACAGGTCACAGTTCAAAAGGCAAAAGAGCTCAGAAGTGTTTGGCTGAAAATATATCCTTTAAAGGAACAAATAAAACGCTATCCTAGCAAAGTTAATGATAGTGTAATAAATCATGGTGATCAAAAGGCCTCCTTAGCACATTAGAAAGTTTGTTATTAAAAATGTGACTATACATGATACTATTTTTTTAAGAATTTTCCCTCAAGGTTTTTTAGATTTCTCACACAATAGGTAACTTCACTTGCTCAGTGCTTACAGAACCACGTAAACTCACCTTATCTGAGTTGCAAGATTTGCCGCCATGCGCCTGTGTTTAGCCTCATCTGGGAACAACTCAGGGTGAGGAGTGGATTTCACTTGGGTAATCCACCTGTTCATAACCCTCAAGTGTGCTTTGAGGAAGAAAGATTGATTCTCTGCATTCACATAAAGGGAAGGAATCCTTTCTTGTCCTTCAGTCTGGTATTTTCAAACACACATATTTTTTACTGTGTGTCAGAAAGTACAATACACTGCTGAGATGATAGATATGTGACCATAAAGCAAATGCCTCAAAATGGTAGCTGAAATAATTTGTTTGAAAAGGAGGCAGATTTCTGGTGTTTTCCAGGCTATGAATCTTGCCCTGTAGATACCAGCTGGATGGAAAGAGGCACAGTGACACTTCTGTTTCCAGTGATTCAAGCATTACACCACTTGAGTCAGGAGTCATTTCTGTGAACAAGGGGTTGTGTCAAATTCTTTACTGAAGAAGTTCTTCCTGACAAGCAACAGCTCCACAGCCCTTAGAAGACAATATCCCAAACAGGCCAGATTTTTAAAGCCTCTATTTTAAGTAGTTTATGTGGCAGGAAGCATATGCAATTCAGCGATTAGGCTTCCAGTCTATAAAATTGAACAGTCTTGCACCTACCTCTTCCTGCTCAACCTCTACATTTTACAACTTTCATGGGAGTGTTTTGTTGAGAAAATAAAAACCAAATAGTTTCAATGTATCCATATAGGCTGTAGGTGCTAGAGGTCAAACTTCTGGTCCAGCATTTTAATAACATGGGTTTTTTTTTTCTTATTCCATCTTCCTACGAGGCAAATGCTTCTGCTTCTGTCAGCCTTCAAAGGGTGAATGGACCTACCTCAAAGAAAGAACAAGTCTTTATTTTTATTCTTCATGCACAGTTGGTGAGCTGGAGACTCATCTTTTGGCTCATGGTCTTCAATGCACAGGTTCCAGGACCATTCGAATAAATTGGTTTCAGGTGGTATGCTTGTAGTTTTTCTATTACCTTTTATTGTTGCATCCACATAATGATATATGTGAATGGCATGTGTTCCTCTTCATCACCTATACTAGAAAATATTTTTAAAACAATAGCATTTTAAAATTAACGTTATTCAAATTATTTTAAGCACTCAGTTGCTGGTCGGTCTCCTAACTCCTTATAGGAGGAAAAAAAAGAGTGCCTGTTATGATCACTTACTGTTCAATTTTCAGTTTCTACATCAATCCCCAAACTAGTGGGCACCTTCCTCTATTCTACTGTGTCAAGCAGTAGTAGTAGGCAAAACCATGCAGCATGGCCTGTTTGTAATTACACTCTCATGTCTCCCCCTAATGAACAAAAAATCTCCATTTTGTGCATTGCCTGCTAACCTCTGGAAAGGTCAGTGCCTCATTCCTGAATGCAGCACACTTAACACAGCACACTTTTCCCCCTTGCATCTAACACAGTTACTGGTTTTTTGGAAGGCAGGATGTTTCATGCCCAGGCTGATGCAGAATCAGTCAGTCCCTTTTCATTCAGCTTATATTTGAAGACTCAGGGAAAAGTAATTAGGGTGTAATAGCTGCCAGAGATGTTGCCTTGGCTACTTGTCTTTTGTGTGCAAAATTGATAACTGATAAATCATGTTTTCCATAAAAATATCTACATATTCTGGGTGTGAGGATCTCAAGCCATGGTAGACCAAGGACTCGAATTCAGTATTGCTAGTCCTGAACAGCTTGACATCCATTACTTCCATCAACAAAACTATAGGAATCAGCAACTAATACTCTTCTGCCTAGCAGGCAGCTTCTTTCTGTCCCAGGCCAAAACCCTCAGTTTTGTGTCAGTGAATTAAAAAAAAAAAATGTATTGCAAATTAGCAAGCTTCTTGTTACTGATTCTGGTATTGAGAAATAAAAACAAGTTAAAAAGTACTTAGAGGAACACCTCAGCTTTGGTACTGAGGCCTCTCTTTGCCATTTTTGTGCTCTTTGCTGCACTCAGCCCCTTCAGTGACAGGTGACACAAGGAACTGGATTGATGCATTGATGTTCCTTTACTTTTGCTCTCCTCATTTGTGATTCCACTGCCCTGGTACAGCAGTGTCCCCTCAAAGCTCTGTCTCCTCTTGACCCTCACCCCTGCCCCTGCTTGGGCCACTCTTTGCTCTGCCCTGCCTCGCAGGTTTTTGCTCCCAAAAACAAAAACTAAACACCAGATTCTGATGTGGCCCCGTGTTTGTTTCATGGCACAGCTCAAAAGCTAGAACTGGAGCTATTTCCGGTTCCTCTCAGTGCTGAGAAGGTCACCATTAGGGCAAGCACATGTCCAAAGAGTTACCATGGAAATTACCAAACCTTTCCTCTGTATTTTGGACACCTTCTTCCTAAAAGAAATGAGAACTGGGCATCTGGAAATCTTTGAAAACCCTGGTCTGTGCCAGCCAACTTCTAGCAGCCACTCAAAAAAGCAGATGTGACATCAGGGAATGCTTGCTCATCTGTTAAAAATATAGGGTTAGACTTCCATCGGGCTTAAAGTGATTTTAGTTGATGAGGTTGAGGCGTCTGTTCCTCCACTCCATTAGCATTTAACAAATAGCTTTCTACTTGTTTTTCATTGTAGCTTTTAGTCTGCCTGCTCTGTGAAGGCAGCACAAAGGAACTACTAGAACATTTGCAAACAAATGCTGAAAAAAATTATGTGTGGGTTTGTAAACACAAGCGGTGATTCAACCGTAAATGGCAACAGATAGTAGAAGGCAACCAGGCCTTCAATTATTAACTAACAAGGCTGAGCTGACCCCAAGTCTTTCCTCCGTGCTTCCATGAGACAGAGAGGGGGCATTTCACTGAGTGGGCAGCATCAACCTGATGCAATGATACACCAACACTTCTCTCCTTTTCCCCTTTTTCCCTGTTTATTTTGTTGTGGCAAACAACTGGCAGAGCAACTTGTAAGGGTGCAGCAGCTGGATTTCTGGATAATGTGAGTTTTGCTCCTGAGGAGGCTGGCAAAGCCTCCAGATGTCTCTATCACCCTGGCTGTCCTCATTCTCTCTGGTGAGGAACCGAAGCCAAACCTCCATGCCTGTTTCCATCAGTTTTCAGAATGTTCAGTCCCTCTTATTCTGAAAAGACACAGGAGGGTTTCCCACAGCTCCCTTGTGCACTCAACGCCTGCAGGCCATTTTCAGATACCTCACAGTGTCCCAGGTGGAACAAGGAACACAATGGTGGGATGAATCCTACCCTTACAGCCTGGTTTACATGTTGCACGGTGCTGAAGCCCTGGAGGTGCAAACTTCACAGAGCACCAGAGGAAAAGTTTTTGTTTTGCTGAGAGAAAAAGGCTGCCTAGAAAAAAGGGTGTCCAGAAAACAGGGCTGCCATCTCTGCTGCCTGATGTCCTTGCCTCTCCCTGTCCCAGCTTGTCTTGTACTCCTGCACACATACTAAGGAGGGTGGACACCAAAACCTCCCTGTAACACCTGACCTCTGCTTCATTCTCAGTGCAGCCCTGCCCCAAAAAGCTTTATCAAAGATAACTAATCCCTATGAACACCAGGGGAAGCTTGTGGCAACTAGGTGAAAAACAGTGCACAAGGGCCACAAGCATTAGAAGAAAGCAGAGCATGTCTCCAGGGGTCTTGTTAGCAGTCTGCATCCACACTCTACTAATTTAATTCTTTTCCTCATTTTATTTATTTTGTTTTACTCTTTTTTTTTTTTTTTTTCTTGCTTAATAATACAACCTTGAAAGAACTGAAAAGGAAGTAAAAAAAAATAAGAGACATAGCCCCTCCTGTATGTCAAAGGCACAGTAGAAGCCCAGCTCACTGATCACAGCAGGAAACCTTTGCTCACTGATCATCTAATATTTAGGATTCAATTTTTATTCATATTATTCTTCCAGGCTCCCTGTCCATAAGGTCTGTTCAGATTTGGGGAGACAAGCCACAGAGGACAGAGAGATGTTTGTGACCTAACTACACCAGGTCTGTTTGTGACAGAGGGTGGCTGCAGATCCATGGTGGAGATCTGGACAGTGTTGGAGCTGAGTATTTGAGCTGAGAGTAAATTTACGGAGGAGGTGTGTAAGCCAGAAAAAAAAGTAACATACACAAGTGAACTCATAGACTACTCAGTAGTTAAACCTGGAGATTGAAAAGATTATTTTAATAGGAATTATGTGCTCTGTTCGTTTCCTGAAATGCCTGTATGCTAATGCACGCAGCATGGGGAAGAAGCAGGAAGAGTTAGAGGTCTGTGTGTGGGCTAAGGGTTATGATCTAGTAGCAATAACAGAGACATGGTGGGACAGCTCACATGACTGGAGTGTGGCCATGGATGGTTATGTGCTTTTTAGGCAAGATAGGGCAGGGAAGCAAGGTGGTGGAGTTGCTCTTTATGTGAGACAGCAACTAGAATGTATTGAGTTTCGTGCAGGGGCTGATGAGGGGCAAGTTGAAAGTCTGTGGGTAAGAATTAAGGGGCAAGCAGGTGCGGGTGACACAGTTGTGGGGGTCTACTACAGACCTCCTGATCAAGGTGAGGAGGTTGATGAGGCTTTCTACAGGCAACTGAAAGCAGCCTCACAACTACAGTCCCTGGTCCTCATGGGAGATTTCAACTACCCTGATATCTGTTGGAAGACTCACACAGCCAGCCTTCCACAGTCCAAGAGGTTCCTCCAGTGCATTGATGATAACTTCTTAATGCAAATGGTGGACAAGCCGACTAGAAGAGGAGCGCTGCTGGATCTTGTACTAACCAGCAAGGAGGGCCTTGTTGAAGCAGTGGTGGTCAATGGCAGCCTTGGCTGCAGTGATCATGAGATGGTGGAGTTCAGGATCCTGTGTGGAAGGAACAAAATACCCAGCAGGACCAGAACCCTGGACTTCCACAGGGCAAACTTTGGTCTCCTCAATCATCTATTAAGGGAAATCCCATGGGACAGGGTGCTAGAAGATAAAGGAGCTCAAGATAGCTGGTCAACATTCAAGGACCACTTCTTGCAAGCACAGGATCAGAGCGTCCCAATGGTTAGGAAATCTAGTAAGGGTGCTAGGAGACCTGCATGGTTAAAGAAGGAACTACTGGGCAAACTTAAGTGGAAAAGGAAAATCTACAGATCATGGAAGGAGGGGCTGGTCACGTGGGAGGAATATAGGACTGTTGTCAGAGGATGTAGGGAGGCAATTAGGAAAGCTAAGGCCTCCTTGGAACTTAACCTTGCAAGTCAGGTTAAGGATAATAGAAAGGGCTTTTTCAAATACATAGCTAGCAAAACTAGCAATAGAGGCAATATTGGCCCATTGAGGAATGAGGTGGGAGCCCTGGTGACAGAGGATATAAAGAAGGCAGAGGTGCTGAATGCCTTCTTTGCCTCTGTCTTCACTCCTGCAGGGTCTCCCTATGAGCCCCAGATTCATATAGCCCCAGAAGAAGTCAAGATAGAGGAAGAGTTTGACATGGTAGATGAGGATTGGGTTAGGGATCAGTTGAGTAATCTGGACATCCATAAATCAATGGGTCCAGATGGAATGCACCCAAGGGTGCTGAGGGAGCTGGCGGAGGTCATTGCTAGGCCACTCTCCATCATCTTCAGTAAGTCATGGGCAACAGGTGAGGTGCCTGAGGACTGGAGGATAGCAAATGTCACTCCAGTCTACAAGAAGGGCAAGAAGGAGGACCCGGGTAACTATAGACCGGTCAGCCTCACCTCCATCCCTGGAAAGGTGATGGAACAACTTGTTCTTGGCACTATCTCCAGGCACATCAAGGACATGGGGGTCATCAAGAGCAGTCAACATGGTTTTATCAAGGGTAAATCATGTTTGACTAACCTCATAGCCTTCTATGAGGAAATTACTAGGTGGATAGATGATGGTAGAGCGGTAGATGTGGTTTATCTTGATTTCAGTAAAGCATTTGACACCGTCTCCCACAGCATCCTTGTAGAAAAGTTGATCAGGTATGGGTTTGGTGATCAGGAAGTGAGGTGGATTAGGAACTGGTTGAAAGGAAGGAGTCAGAGAGTTGTAGTCAATGGGGCAGAATCTGGTTGGAGGTGTGTGACTAGTGGAGTCCCACAGGGGTCGGTACTGGGACCGGTGTTGTTCAACATCTTCATCAACGACCTGGATGAGGGTATAGAATGTACCCTCAGCAAGTTTGCTGATGACACTAAGCTGGGAGGAGTGGCTGACACACCAGAAGGCTGTGCTGCCATTCAGAGAGACTTAGATAGGTTGGAGAGTTGGGCGGGGAGAAACATGATGAAATTCAACAAGGGGAAGTGCAGAGTTTTACATTTGGGGAAGAACAACACCATGTCCCAGTACAGGTTGGGGGCTGAACTGCTGGAGAGTAGTGTAGGTGAAAGAGACCTGGGGGTCCTGGTAGACAGGAGGATGACCATGAGCCAGCAATGTGCCCTTGTGGCCAAGAAGGCCAATGGCATCCTGGGGTGCATTAGAAAGGGTGTGGTTAGTAGGTCAAGAGAGGTTCTCCTCCCCCTCTATTCTGCATTGGTGAGGCCACATCTGGAGTATTGTGTCCAGTTCTGGGCCCCTCAGTTCAAAAAGGACAGGGAACTGCTCGAAAGAGTCCAGCGCAGAGCTACGAAGATGATTAGGGGAGTGGAACATCTCCCTTATGAGGAAAGGCTGAGGGAGCTGGGTCTCTTTAGCTTGGAGAAAAGGAGACTGAGGGGTGACCTCATCAATGGTTACAAATATGTAAGGGGTGAGTGTCAGGGGGACGGAGTTAGGCTTTTCTCAGTGATGACCAGTGATAGGACAAGGGGTAATGGGTGCAAATTGGAGCACAGGAGGTTCAAGGTGAATATCTGAAAAAAAATTTTACTGGAAGAGTGACAGAGCACTGGAACAGACTGCCCAGGGAGGTTGTGGAGTCTCCCTCACTGGAGACATTCAAAACCCACCTGGATGAGTTCCTGTGTGATGTACTCTAGGTGACCCTGCTCTGGCAGGGGGGTTGGACTAGATGATCTCTCGAGGTCCCTTCCAGCCCCTAAGATTCTATGATTCTATGATTCTAAGGAGATGTGTACTCTGGAGGAAGAGTGTATCTTCTTGTGTGTACCATCAGTCCTGTATCTTCATGTACCTAGAAGGAATTTCTCCCTATATATACACATCTATAATTTTTTTGTCCTGCATATTCTTCACTGAATAACCGGATGGACTCTCGCAGAGCATCACCTGGAATTAATTTTCTTGTGCCCTAGAATAATATATTGTGTGTGGGTCCTGCATATATTATTTAAATGGCAGCACTAAGAAAACAGCATAAAATATATTCATCAGCCTGACTGCCAGAGGTGTTGCACACCTGCAGGTCCCATTTAATTCCAAGGGAAAGGAGAGGCTGAGACGCATCTCCTTTTTTTTTTTTTTTGCATTCAGAGGACTGAATAATTTATCAGGAGGTTATTGAAGGTTTTTAATGGTGCAATCAAATCATTAGAAGCAAAAAGCTACAAAATCAAGTTCAGAACAATGAAAGCATCAGTTCATTAGTGGAACATTTCCAGACATCTGGCATTCATATGTTCTGCATTGGAGCTGTTATTGTGCAGACATAAATGACCCAATCTTGCCTTCAAGAAAGAGCTTTCGTTAACTAAATATATCCAAATTCTTCACAGTTCTGCTAATACTACAGGTCCTATCGTATGTTTTGGAAGAGGGCCTTTTTTCTGTTTTGTTTGGTTAGGGCTTCTGACCCATACCACTTCTGCTTTGGGGACATGCATGTTCCCCACCCCTTCTTTCCTCTTTCATCCCATAAAGGAGTATAGTATTTAATTTATCAATGGAAAAATATCATTCAGTTCCAGGTGAAAGGGCACAGATAGCATAAATTTGGTCTGTTAGCTGGCAATCTCTGTTGGGACACAGTTTTACATTCACTGGGCCTTGCAGCTAGAGCCAGAGGTCAGGTTTGGGAGAGGTGTGTTACAGCAGTACATCCACCAGGTGCTGCAGAGCTTGCTGGGGGTAAAGCTCTCCCTTGTTCCCCTGTATCCTCATGAGAAGAGAGATTTCAGACCTTTCAGGGCAGACTGTAGACCTGTGCTTGATGAAGAGACAAATCAAAACAACACTCACCTACCTAATCTTCCCTCAACACCCTGCAAACAAATTCTGTTTCTTGGAGAACCTGGAAAACAAAATACTGACCACGTAGCAGTGTCCCTGTGGATATATGGGCTTTTAGGCATCTTGCATAAATGCACAGCTTCCCCAAAAGAGCAGCAGTGACCTAGCCCAGACTTGGAGCCAAAGGACACGAGCCACAAAGAACTGTTCAGTGCTGCTGTCCTTCCACAAGTCTTCGCAGGTCCCCAGCCTCATCCTAGCACTTTCCCTGCCCAGATGGAACCCGCAGCCATCTCTGTCTCAATCCTCATCCCAAAACTCATAGCTCCCCCTCACTCTCTTGCTTCCCCCACAGTGATGAAACCATGGCAGCCAGCTTCCCAGCCTCCCTTCTGAGCACAGGATCTTTCACATGGCCACCAACTCCTGTGTGCTCCAGCACCTGGGATCATATGTGTCATCAGATTACTAACAGTAAAGCTTATGGTCCTGTATGGTCCACTGGATTTGCCAGTAATGCACTTAACTCTTTTGCACCTCTGACAATAACTTCCCTGAAGCATCTTACAAACCCTGCTGAAACCATCTCAGGCCAACGTGGCAAGTGCCAGTGACAGAACAAACCCAAAGCCCTTTTCACAGGTAGATGAAGCACTGGTTACTTGGACAGATGCTGCTCTTGTATCTGGCATTAGGCTGCCTAAACAGCCTGACTTGACCCTGATCTTACCACAGAGACTATGGTGAACAAGCATCTTCTCTACTTTTTTGGGTACATCCCCAACTCGCAGTATGATCAGGAACCCATGAGCACCTACTTTTCCTTCAATCATGGCCTTGCAGTCCTGCTGTTAGGGGATGGACATGGGCAGAAAGGCATGAAACGCCAAATCTTGGCTTGCAGGAGCAGTACTGTCACATTTTTCAACAACCAGCTATGCTGCAGAAGCATTAGGGCAAGCTCAGGTCTGAGTAGCGTGAAGCTTAGACAGTGTGAGAGAGACTCAGCATGGAAAAAGCTGCTTGCTGCCTTGAGAGCTTTCCAGGTTTCAAAGGAGTTAATGGTTTGTAGGACATTGCGCACTGCTGCTGTAAATACATAGCAGGAGGCCAGAGGAGACAGAGCACGGGCAGAAGCACCGCGGGCAAACAGAGACGTCATGGATTTATGGATAGGGCTGCTTTCTTTCAGTGGTACTTCTGATGTGCCTGAAGTTGCTCTGGAGAACTGCCTGGTTTATGACTAGGGTAACATTGTTATTTGCTCATACTCCTCCGAATCCTGTCCTGAACAGATCCCCCTACGCAGGAGCACTAGGCTTCAGAAAGTCCGTACATGACAAAGGAGAAAAAAGTCAGACTACAGAGAGCCCTCTATTTTGTGTGTGTTGCTGGAGCTGTTCTGCATAACATAACACATGCTTTAGCAATGCACTACGGATGGTGCTGTTTTAGGAAATAGGAACATACTTAAAAGTTGATCAATAAAAACTACACTGAAAGTATTTTTTCAAGGTCTGTAGTTATTCCTATCTCCGATAATGCTGAAGTTTGTAATTTTTTTCCTCAATAAGATAGTATTAATTGTGGTGTCAGCTAACACTTCCTTCAAAGCATCCACCGCACTGAAATATGCAGCAATTTCCAATCCAAAATGAAATTATCCATTGTTATAAGAACATCACAGTATGCTGCATAGAGAAGTGAGAGAGTGAAGAGACGTCTTAGCTGTAAACTCCCTGAATTTTTATTTTTTTTAATTAAAAACACCAGAGGTACTTTCCGGGCCCAGACTGAAGAGGAATTAGACGTCTAACTTTTCTGGGACTGTATGACTAATCTTGCAGACATTCAGTTGAAGCTGTATGAAAGCTGAGAATCAAATATAAATATATCAACGTGTGTACATGTTAAGCATACTTAAGATTTGAATCGATTCACAGAATCAAGCACATGGAACTTTCATGTTTTTTTCTGGGAACAGACGTTTTTCCAGACTGAAGGACATGAAAACTACTTCCCTATCTAATGCAATTCAGTACATCTGTGTGTGATTACAGAAACACATTGCAGACTGCGGAGCAGCACAGCCAAGTCTCATAGAAGTTACATTCATTAAACTTTGTTGAACCACGTGGTCTCCCCATGACCTTCAATATTTGTCTGTTTCTAAGATTTACTGAGGATTCCCTGTATTTTCTAGGTAAAGCAAGAAAGTAGAACTGAGAATTAGCTATATTAGCCTTGAAAAAATGACAACTCAGTGTTTGAGGGCTGAGCAAGCATGTCTGAAGTCACTAACAAAAATCAAAGCAATTGAAAAAAACATTGCTGCTTTAACTACATCACTTCACTGAAGGTGAACTCAGAAATACCTCCCATCAAGCATCTTAATACCTGCATAGTCCCACCGAAACACACTGCTGCATGCTTGAGATCTTAAGTCTCACCACAGAGATACAGGTCCTGTCAGCTCATCCTTTTGCCTGAAGCTGTGATTATTTCTAAGTTAATCTTGGTTGTTATAGTGGTATCTGGGCAGCTGGCTGAGCAAGGACAGGAATTGTAGATATGTGCAGGCACTTCCTGTCAGAAAAAGCTGAGTAAAATCTGATTTATAATGAAGCTACACAAGAAAAAAATGGCTACAACACTGGAGGAATAATTTTTACATTCTGAAGGCCTGCTTTTCAACCACTGGGAGTCAGCCCACTTCTACCACCAGAGCAGGACACATGTGCAGCTTCAGCACACTCCTTCAAGCCTGCAGTTCTCCATCCTGGATGCAGCCTGTGCACAGATGGGAAATTAGTTAAGACCTGGCAGGGTACTCAGTGTATGGACACTAAACTGGCTATTAGAGCTCAGTAAGAGAACATGTTTCTTAGTCACCCAATGCAAGTACTTAGTAACTTACTTTGAAAACAGGTAGAAGATGAAATCAAGAATTTTCCAAAGTTAATGGCCTGCTGAATACCTTTCATGACCTTTCAGCACGCTGAAGCCTAGTTTCTGTGCTAAATCATAGTGCTGTCTAGTGCTGTGTGAGGATAAAATATCTGTTTTCTTTAAATGCATATATATACACAATCATTTT
>NW_009952047.1:1408510-1409294 GCF_000747805.2 Chaetura pelagica
AGCTATGGCAGCAAGGGGTTTGCCCACACTGATGCTGAAAGCCTTTCTAATAACAATACCTGTGATATAGGGCAGATATTGTGAGCAGATGTGAAAGCCAGTATCATCATTGTGTTCGTGGTGTGAAGGGAAAGATCTGACATGAGGAGAACCACTCTGGTGCTTTCTGGATCCTTCAGAAACACAAGGAGAACTTCAAATGTGCTTGGTCTTTTATGACGGGCTTTTGTACTGCTGGAGATATTGCTGGCTTGTATAGCTGTAAGTAACCTCTCTGGAAACCCTCTGCAGGGGCAGGAAACTTTTAGCCATTTCAGCAGCTGAACACCAAGTGCTGCGCAGCGTGCCATGTCTTTTCACTTGATGTCTGCACATGCGAAAGTGGCCTCTAGATGCTACTGCAATCCAACTAAGTCGGTCTTTCACAGTAAAAAACGATGGGGGGTGGGGGAAGGAGCAGTAATTTGAACCTGTTTTCGTATAATAAAATAACTCTTCTAAGTCTGGAAAAGCATCCATTGTGCAACCCAGCACCTTTGCAACTGCAAGGCTCTTGTGAACACACAGATCGATTCTTCCTATAAGCGGGGGCTCCCACACGGTTCTTGCCGACGTCGGCAGGAGGTCCCAACACTGCTGCAAGGAGGAGAAATTATGTTGCTCCAGAAACATCTGCCAAGCAGCCTTTGCCCCCGAACTCTAGATAGCCTTCACCACTGGCCAACCTCTGCTGTGGAGAGCGGGCAACTGCCAGCGGGGAGCAGAGGGTCAGGGGATGCTGGAG
>NW_009952047.1:1409845-1410741 GCF_000747805.2 Chaetura pelagica
TAGCTAAAAAAACTAATTTAAAAATATGGTTGCCACCTCTCTCTCCTGACTTCCTCAGTCCTTCGGACGAAGAGCCTGCCACAGTCAGATGGGAGCTGTGTCCGCGGTGTTTACAAAGGTAAAGGACAGGGAGAGGATGAAAGACAAGCACAGGGTACGGAATATTAGAGAAAGACCGGGAGGGTGGGAAGCAGGAGCGAAGCCTTAGGACAAAAGCCGCTAGAAAACTGAAGTGAGAAGAGAGAGGTGGAACCAGAGGGACCAAGTTTTTTACTCTCGCCGCTTTCTGCATGTTCTCTTGAGAGAGCCCCACAATGGGAACCCTCCTTAAAAAATTCTGTGGATACGTGCGAAAAGTTTTCTGTATAGCCCTTTGTCAGAAAAATGTTGGAATGTCTAAAAGTTGTGGGTTTTTTTCTTCTTGTGGAACAAGCTCACACCTTTCTGATGTCAGTTTTCTGTGAATAAGTTAGAAGCTGCTCAAATGCCTCCCTTTTTCTATTTTTTTTCTTCTTTTTTTTTTTTTCTTTTCTTTTTCCTTTGCTGCAGTCTTTTTGAAGATTCAAGGCGAAGCAGCTTGCCATAGCCTCTCTAGGCAACCCGTGTTCCCAGAGTTTTGGGGCATTTGGATGGCTTCAGTCTTTTACTGTCAAAAGCTGCTGCAAATCTCTCTTTTCAAAGAAAGTGTCTTGCATGCAGTCAGGTTTGGTGTGTTGTACCATTTGGCCTAAAATGAGTCACTCTTCAGGTCTGAGAGTCATGTTTCATTTTGGCAGCCAGGACTGCATGCCATGCAGCCTGTTACTCCTGTGCGATGATGGGGTATAGTGTAGTACTAAAATAATATTTTCTGGCAATTTAAGCAGTGCTCTGAAGCAGTACTCTGTCTGCACAGA
>NW_009952047.1:1411149-1449344 GCF_000747805.2 Chaetura pelagica
TTATGTTTCCTCTTAACTGATACATGCTCAAACTTACAAAGGAACTTGATAGGCCAATGTTTTACTGTTGTTTTTATTAAATATTAACTACTCAGAATCATATGCTGTCCCGCTCCAGAAAAGATTGACACTGTCTTATCCTGTGCAGTAGTATGTGAACTGTAACTGTTCTGGCTCTTCAGCGTCAAATAACTAAGGAAGTATTAATTAGGAATACTGGAAAACACATGCTCAGTATGGTCATGTCCTTACCACTCCTTTTTACAGGCTGTATCAGTTGGCTGCTACAGACCTTGTTCTCAGAAGTTACCAGTAAGAATGCTGGTTGGAGAGAGCAAAATAGTCAATGGTGTCTGCTTTCTTTTCCTCCCCTCTTCAAAAACAAATATTGAGGGTGGAAAGGTTAAGCAGCTTTTGAGACAAAACACATGTGAAATGCAAAATTGAAGTAATGCTACACTGTGTCCCCAGCTTTAATATGTGAACTTAATGTGTGAGTTACAGATGATCTTTTTACTGTGTGCAAAGATACTTGTGGCTCCATTGTTTTCATCAGTAACTCTGGAAGTTTGTAACTAAAGTATAATTTCTTTTCTGCAAAGAAATGGGAGAAAATAAGACTCTGATTGGATGCTGTATTAAGTGTCACCCAGTACAGCCATGTAGAGAATCCAGGAAGGGGTGTTGAAGGTAGTGGTTTACTGTGGAGCTGAAACTTAGGTAGGACTTAACGTAGGGTTGGCTTTTACACTGCTCTGATGAGACAGTAATAACACCTTAATGATCAGTTAATTGCTTCTCAGTAACCTCTCCATATTGCTCTTGCTTTCTCCGGTAATCAGAGGCTGAAATTGAAAAGCGGGTATTTCATCTGTCTCTGGGACATCACCACCACCTCCTCCTTACCTTCGGCTGCCCAGCAGTTCTGTGCACTGCCTCTCAGGGGTACACTGCCTCTGCCAGCTCTGAAGAGCTGGCTTTGAGCACCTCTAGGTGGTGACCTGCCACTGCTTGATGAGCAGTTACCATGCTGTGGCTTTTTTATTGTTTGGGCACAGGGGAAAACCAAGTGGGGCTCTGTCCCCAACAGGGCTGGATGGAGAGCTCTTACAGCCGTTTCTCCTGGTCTTGGTGATGATTCAAGGACACCTAGAAGAATGTGGGAGCAGGAACTGGTTGTACTGTGAGGCTGGGTTCCTTGTCATTATCATTCACCCCCACAAAAACTGCAATTTGCTACACTCATGGGTTTTCCTCCTTTTCATAAAGAAACATGCATGTAATCTAAGAGCCATTTAAATTCAGTTTAAATCCATCAGAATTGGTTATTTGAACTGCAACTGCTACAAGTAGTGCCAGGGAAAAACTCATACAACTGCTATAATGACAGGATGAGAAAGCAAACAGTATTCGATTCTTTCAGTATCTTTAGTTTTTTATATTTAGTGTATTCCACTGCTTCTTCCTTCACAGCCATTGTATTTATTTTTTTAACAGTTTAGAAGTATGAAAAGAAAAAGAAACAAACTTCTTAAAAAAGTAAACAGTGTGGTTGTTAAAAAAACAAACAACAAAAACACAGGAGTTACCAAAAGCCAATACTAATATCTGAAAATAACTATTTGCTGCATTTTTTTTTTATTTTTTTTCTTTCTTTTATAGTCATTTTCCCTTCGGGTAAGGTTCCCATTTGAAGTCTTAGGATTTCATGATAATTTGAAGGGATAACACTGCCCACTGGTCTCCAGGAAGATCTGATCAAAAGGGACTTGGGGTGGTAATGGCTTGAACTGGTAGCAATTATGTAGTATCCCTTGTGTGGTTTTCACTTTGCTTTCCCATGTGTCATGAAGCAATACTGTAGAAGCATGATGTTCCTCAGTGGTGCAGCATTAGAGCTTGAACTTAACACATTTTATGTTTTCCCTGAAGCTCCTTGATAGCTAACGCAGTAGCTTAAGTCTTCATCCATGGGCCATAGATATCAATGGTAAGATCCATATTGGCTTTGAGCAGTTTTGGACCAGCCACAGGGCTAATGTGTTACTTCAGCAGGGGAGTAAGAGCTCCTGTTCTGCTTACATTTCAGGGAACTAGAATTTTGGTTTTCTTCATTTATCTTTCAAGATAAGTTGCTTTAAAACAAGTAGAGGCAATGCCTGTACATTCTTGCACCTTCCTTGCTGTACTGAAGCCAATGACAGTGGACATCTGAAGCTGGTCTGGAGCCTTATTTTGGACTTTAATGAAGCTAGAGGAAAATTCTAGTTAGTGCCTGCCTTCGTACATCCAGGTCTCTCCTCTGGTCCCTGGCTGTTTCTGGACTGCCTGATGCTTTTCCCCCCACACCCAAGCACACCTGGCCTGCAAAGTCTTGGTCATTGTTTGGCTGAAGATTGAACTCTAGGATCAATTTTCATTTTTTAAAGACTGTTGGCTCTTTTTCTTGAAAACATAATTTCCATTTGTACACCATTTAGCACTGGTAAGGAAAAGAGCCTATTTAATGCTAGTTTGGGTAGTATAGTGTGTCCCTATCCCACCAGGTGACTCCATAGTCGTTGCATTTCTCCAATGTGCTCATGAAAAGACCTATTGAGGTGGTTAAGGCATTGCATTTTTGTATAGGGGAACAATAGCCTTGCTCAGATCAGTGCAAAATCTCCAGAACTTCCTGACAGGCACAGCCTGGGGTAGTTTGTTAAACACATTTTTTTCTCAGTTCTGCATCTATGATCTACTGGATCTGCTCCTCTTGACCCACGTAATGTAGGCAATTATGTTAGTACACAGAAAGGGGTGAGTGCTGGCATGTTTACCCTGGGGTACAGAAGTGTTTCTTAAAAAGAAAGCGAACTTTCTTCTTCTGCTTCTGGCAGACAAAAGCATCCACAGACTTGCAAAAAGGCGCATGTGCCCCTGCCAGCAGCACTGCTGTGAGGGGGCAGCATCCTTCCTCCCCAGGCCACTCCTGGGATGAACAGTCTGGACAGTGTCCTGGAGCTGGGGCATATGGAGAGTGCTTTGGTTTCCAAATGCCCTGAAGGTTGTTGCTGGTGGATCTTTATGATCATCTGGCTGTTGTTCCTGCTGGGGAAACGTGAGGTAAGCATTGCCCTTTGCCATTTCTCACCCGTGGATCATCAGCATGGTCTGCTGCTGAGGTGGTGGTAAAGTCTGGATCAGTGGCACGAGAAATGCTTCCAGTTGCATAAGTGGGAAGGCTGCACCTCTTTTAGAAGGAAATATGGTGTCACAGGTACTGTGTTGGTGAGAATGGTTTGTGCCAACAGGACTATTTCTATTTTCAATTACTTTAACTTGAGAGGCATCAAAACTCCTTTTATTATTTTTTTTTTTTTCTCCTGCTTTCATGTGTCATACTGTAGATAAAACTTGAAGGTGCTTTCACCTTCTAATTAAAAACACAAAGATGCTGAATATGCAAGCCTAGTATTACCTTTCTGCTTTTGCTTCTGACTGTGAATAACAGGTGAACATCTCCTGAGGTGGATTTTTGAAACTGCTGGAAAAGTGCTGCTGAATTTGATCATCATGTATGATGAACTTAATCTCTCTGTAATATGCCAGTATAAGGCCTACACACCATTTAGCCTTTTATTTAGGAATTTATGTGCCACAGTGACCTTCTGAGAAGGGTGAATTTTACAGGCACTCTAGACAGTACATCTATTTCTTTGGAAAATGTATTGCATACTGCAGTGCTTGCAGGAGCAAGCAAAAGAAGCATTGGAATGACATCAAAGGCGAGATCTTTCTGTGCAAAATGCTGGAGATCTTGAGTGGTAAAAATCTGGCAAAGGAAGTGCATACTGTTTTTCACTGTAAGCCCCTTTCCCTCTCCCTCCTCCCCCTCTTTTTAGGGTGTGTATGTTAAACACAAAATGGTGCCAGTACATTATTTATGGGAGCAGTTTGCAGAGACTTTTCTTAGAAGTTCTTAGGCCATTTGGGGATGATTGTTTTCAGCCTGGATGGAAGAATGTATATATAACTAAAGCAGTATTTTTTTTTTTTTCTTATTATTTTATTTTCCTTTGTGAAGAAGTTAGCTGCAGCTCTGTTTAAATTTAAAAAAAAAAACACATAAAAAAATAAAAAGAAAGTATTGGTTGAGTATTGAATGTTTACTGCACAGAGGCATTTGTATCTGAATGGTTGGGCAAGCGAGCACTGAGCTTAACAGCACTTAACTGAGCTTAAGAGCACTGAGCTTGACACAAATTCCAGCACAGACCTTACTGGTATCTGAGAAGTCAAGGATTGTGCTGTACATCTTTGTTGGGTGGTTATATTTCATGAAAGGAGAAAAGCTGCTAACCATTCAGGAGGAAATAGATACGTACCTTGCAAGCTTCCTAGGGTTCATAGCCACTGGATCTCACTAAACATTTAGTCACAGATAGTGTAGTCTCCTTTTTTGACCCATCATGGGTGTCAGACCTGCAGGATGGTGTCCCGTAGCCTTGGAGCTGCTGCTGCTGATGGAGCAAGGGAACTGGGGCAGCGTTATGCAGCTGCCGTGTGTGAAGAGCAACATGCCATCCCCTTTCCACCCTCATTCGGGGTGCAGGTGTCACCAGGGTGCTGGTGCAGAAGAAAGCCCCCAAGCTTGTTTGCCAACAGCTATGTTGGAGGAGTTCACCTGGCACCCGAAAGAAGTTGCCCTGAACTGGGAGGGTCTGTGGCAATAGTTACCATGCTCAAGACATGGTAATCCCTTGGCTTCCATTCCACTGACTTTATTGGTGGGACCTCTTTTCTTGCTGTAATTGTGGTTTTTTTCCAATCTCTTTTCTGTGCAGCTGGGAGATAACTCCTGGGGTTTTAACACTTGCAAGATTTCCTTGTTATTTTACTAACCATTTTCACAGTTAATTGTAACCAAATAAGAAGTAGTACCAAAAGTTGGAGAAGTTGGATTGTTTGCTTTTCTATCCACCCATTTCTGAGTGTTTTCACTGACACTCCAGCTAGTAGAAGTAAATTATGAACTTTTTGTGTAGTTGCTGTTTCCATGCATTTTGTAGCACGTGTTCAGAGGTTAGTTCAGTAGTTGTCCAAGGTTTGTGCAATCCTGAGATGAGCTACAGGGAAAAGGTGTTGCTTTGATGTGGTAATGAAGCTGTAGTGTAGCATGTAAAGCAGTGATTCAGCTACTTTGCTTCAGGTTATGCTTATAGGATTAAATTTTGTAGAACATTTCTACAGTTACCTGGTCATTTTGAAAATATAAAATCTATTATTGAAATACAAAAGCATTTGGGAAATTGGTAGGGGACTGTGCAATAGTCTGGAATAGATTCACACTGATAATGATAAGCCTGTAAATTTGAAAGGAGAGTGCTGTGCAGTAAAGTCTGTATTAATACAGTGTTGCATGTCATTGACTATTGCACTTAGAAGGTACCCTTGCAAGTGTGTACACAGATCTTTATGAAGTGTCTGAATGGTGAATTACTGGTATAAGAGAATAACTTCAATGCTCCCTGGGTCTGCACCAAGAATATCCCTGGGCACTCCTGTCCTGTCAGGAGGAACCAGCCAAGATACCAAAAGCATGTTGTCCTCTCTGTGGTGCTAACACCTAGCACTTGCTAGGAGTCACACTTAAGCATGTGTTTAACATCCGCATAATCATTCAATTCAGTTGAGGAGTGAAGCCTGAGCTATGAGTTAAGGATCCTTTGGGGAATTTAGCTGTTTCTATCCATCTGTCCTCCCACTTACCCCTGTGCTTTTGCAGACACAGGCCAGTGCTCCAACAGGGTTACTGCTCCCTTATTCCTCTAGTCAAGAAAATGAGATTCACTTACTTGTTTCCCGAGATGTTACAGTGGGGTAACCAGCTTCATGCAAATTAATGTGTGGATAGCTATCCAGTGTTCCAGGAATACCATCTTGAATGTGACATGTTGTACTTAAAATACACCAGTAAAATGCCTATCAAGTTTAGTCATCTTTTCCTTTGCTTGCTGTCCTCCCCAAAATGTGACAGACATGGAGAACAATGCTGTGGAGATGAGGCAGGGTGCCTGTGACTTGCCTTGAGCAAGGTTCCTGTTCAGGGCTTTGAGAGCTGTCCTGGTGTGGCTGGCAACTCATGAGGCTCCTTTTAAAGCTTTTCATAGAGTTGATGAAAACTTCAAAGTGGTGTATCTCCTTGTACACAAGTCTTGCAAAGTGAAGAAGACTTTTCCAGATTTATCTGTTTCCCTAGTCTTTCAGCTTCTTGTTTACTGCAATTTCAGTGTCTTCTTCAAAAATTCTATGCAAGTGAGACTGGAAGCTGACTGAGACTTCAGGGTTCTACTTTGATCAAAGCAATTTGGTATTTAGTGAACAGACTTAAAATAGGTCTCTAGAATTATTGCAGTTTTGCAAATAATTGATGGGAATATCATACCTTAGTGCCTGGCTCTCCAAGGAGTATGGTATGTTTCTGTTCCTGTCAGGGGTTGTTCATGTTTGATATACAAAAGCATCCTAAGAGGCTCAGCCTAGAAAAAAAAGGCAGGGGAAGATGTGCAAGCTGATGACAACCTGATGACAGGAGAGAATTATGTGATCTTAGAACACATAAAAGCCTTAAAACTAATATGCCTGAACAAACATTTCTGTCATGGTCCTGCATTTTTCCATTCTGAGCATCTCCTCCACAAAGTTTCTTATGAATGGAAGCCAGTTACCCAGATTTTAATAACAAAGTTCTGTTTGAGAGACATGTTTACTGCTTTCTAATCCTTCCCTCTCCATTTTTCTTAATACTCTGTGAAGACTGTGAAGGGACTCTTGGTATAAGTGTTGTTGGAGAGCAGTTGCTTTTTCGTTCAGGAGAGTGGCACGAAACTGCAGGAAAGGCTTTGGCATTGAATCATAGAACCATAGAATCACAGAATCACTTAGGTTGGAAAACACCTTCAAGACTTCACCAAGTCCAACCTTTAACTCTGCTCTATCACGTTCACACTTAAACTATATCCCCAAGCACCACATATAGACAACTTTTAAACACATCCAAGGATGGTGACCCAACCACCTCTCTGGGCAGCCTGTTCCAATGCCTGACAATCCTTTCAGAGAAATTTTTTCTCCTCATGTCCAGCCTGAATATCCCCTGGTGTAGCTCTAGTTTTTTTGCCTCATGTCCTATCACTATTTACTTGTGAGAAGAGATCAGCACCTACCTCTCTACAATGTCCTTTCAGGTAGCTCTGGAGAGCGATTAGGTCTCCCCTCAGCCTCCTTTTCTTTAGACTAAACAGCTCCATGATCTCTCAGCTGCTCTTCATAAGACTTGTTCTCTAGGCCCTTTACCAGTCTAGTTGCCCTTCTCTGCACCTCTAGCACCTCAATATCTTTCTTGTACTGAGGTGCCCAAAACTGGACACAGTAGTCGAGGTGTGTCCTCACCAGTGCTGAGTGCAGGGGCATGATCACTTCCCTAGACCTGTTTGCAACACTATTTCTAATACAAGCCAGGATGCTGTTGGCATTCTTGGCCACCTGGGCACACTGCTGGCTCATGGTCAGCACCCCAGGTCCCTTTCCACCAGGAAGAAGCCACACCCCGCTCCTTTGTGCTTCAGCATTGGCAGGCATATGAAAAAGGAGGGAGAGAAAATACTGGCTTTCCTTGGAGCTACCAAGATGATGTGATATTTTTTGGTTGGTGGCAAACTCGAACATGAAGCTCATATACACCTGCCTTCTGTAATTGTGCCAGAAGTCATCCCGTGCCTCATATCTTTGCATGCCTGTTCCACTTGTGGTTTGATTAACTCCCCCTCTGAGACCCTCCAGTGGGCACTCTTGCTGTTGTAAGGCTCCTTCTCCACCAGAGGGGAATGCCAATATAGCTATACTGGGAAACTCTGAGGGTTTGGTTGGTTATATGGCTTTACTCTTCCTGGCTGGCAGTGTCACCTGTTGGGTTAAATGAAGCATCCTTGGAAGCAGGCTGCTCAGGGCCAAAGGCAGACGGGACCCAGCAGTAGCCTTACGCAGTGGCTGACCAGGCACTGTTTTTCCCCAAAACAGTGTCAATTCTGCCAGCACACAGTGATGCAGCGGTTGGCCAACCTAGGAGAGGCTGCTGAGCAACAGGAGACACCAAAAATCAAATTCAGCACACCTAAGTGGGCTTTGTCAAGGGTCAGAGTGCTCTGCATGGGCCTTCAGCTTTGGTGTCATGGACACATCTGGTGGGTTGTGATTGTGGGATGCTGAAAAAGTCTGGTTTGGGGGTGGATTTCAGAACGTTCTCCTTTTGTGGCCTGGATCCCATGTACTTCTTAGTTTATTTATGTAGTCTCAAAAAAGAAGAGTCTTAGTGGTTCCCAAGTAATGCTTTTATGGCTTATGCTTTTGTTACAAACTGTTTTAAGAAGGCTTTGAAGTGTGTGCGCCTTTAATGTTTATGGCCAAGCAAAGGCTCACTGTGTTCCAAGGGGAGAGTTTGAGGCAAACTAAACTACTCTTTAGGGTTTTTTGTTTTTATTTAAGAATAATCCATTGCTGGATTATCGCTTTACTCTGATAGGATAGCTTTTTCTCCTTTTTTGCCCTTTTAAAGGTGTGCAAAAGGAGTGTATCTGAGAAGTGGTGAAACAGGCTAGATAGTTCTTGGACACTAACTCTCCTGTCATTGTGTATGTGAGCAGATTTTTTTTGTTCTTTTGTTACACTGTACTCTGGCTCCTGGCTTTTAATTTCTTCTAGAACTCTCGAAGTCTCCTAAATATTCTGGCTGAAATATTTGTTTCTGTTCGGCTGTTTGTATGCTGAGGACCTAGTCAGAGAAGTTGAGTAATCACTGAAGAATGGTGTGAATTTACAACAATCTATCTAGTTCATGTGACCTCTTGTATGCACTTAAAGCTTGTCTGCTAAACACAACTCAGTGTTAATCCAAGTCAATTCTTAAAGCAAATTAGTCAAGCTGCATGCTAATCCTCTATGTTTACCTGGTTATTCAGATAGGTAGCAGCCTAAGTTGCTTTAAACTTCACTTGATAATTGAGAGGGGAACAGTCAGAGGGAAATGTGATGAAATCTTGGTGTTTTCTTCATTCATCTCCTTTCAAGGCATATTTCAGAACTTCTTTGCTTTTATAAATCTTGAATTCATGGAATGATCAGCATGAGCTACCTGAGACCAACACCCAGTACTCAGCTGCAGCTCTCTACTAAGCATCCCTGACAGCTGCTGCTGCTCCTGGGACATTTTGGGGAGTGTATTACTTCCTGATCATCTGTAAAAATTGTTCCTCAAAAATCCTAACTGGTTGAGTTGGGATGCTGTGGACAGTAAGGAATATTGTGCAGACTGTGGGGATAGAGAAGCCCTTTCCATCTCTGCCAGGAAACTATTAGCCAGCCCTGATTTTACACCATAGACTCACTAATTCTGGCTGTATTGTCCCAAGCACACGGGAGACTTGCATGGTGGGCAAGAAGTAATTACCTTTCATTTGTCAACATTAAGATTTTTGTTTTCTTGAGCTACTGGTTTTGCTCTCCCTCCATCGTGGCAAGATCAAAGGTAAGATCTTATTTCTGGGTCACTGCTGTCCATCAGATAACTTTGTTTGTGGCCTTGGGAAAAAAACAGTGACATGAGAAGGGGGAATTTAAACCCTGTCATTAAGATAATTCTTTCTTATTGTCAGTTCTAAATTCTTTCAGACTTCATTCAGCCTAACTATGCAAAATACAACACTGCAGAATCTGCCAGGAGAACAGTCAGTTGAACTGATGCAGATGTTACAAAAATATTTCTGAAGCAGCATGACTGTTATTTCTAGTTTGAGAGGTTGATAAACAGTTACTGTGTCTGCACTGGTGCTGGCCTGAACCATGTTAAGCTGATGCCTTGCAGTCTTAATGTACTTTTTTTGGTGGGGTGGTTGGGAAATTTCTATTTCAGATAAACTTAATTGAACTCTTATTTGCACACCAATAGTCGGGGTCTGTGGAGATCTATATTAGGATGGTACATTTGTAATTTGGGCATTGGCATGCTTAGTTGTGGACTTCATTGGCTTCAGCATTTCCAGATGATTGTATTTTGTGGTAGTTCATTCTGCCTGAAGACTGAACATCTGCTTCGTGCATGTAAGGGGAAGAAGAAGTATTTGTTTTAACACTGGCCCCCCTCAAAGCTGTTTAAAGAGTTGTGACATTCTGTTATCATGCAGATTTATTTATTTTTTTAAACTAGTGAAAAAGATATTACCTGAACTTTTAAATACAAACTTGTTTCAGAAGAATGACAGCATTCTACTGCTTTTCTGAGATTTAAACCAAAGGTGGATAATGTCAGGTAAGGTTAGCAAATGAAGTCTCTGTTGCTGATCCATGGAAATGTTGAAATGTATCTGTTTTTTCTCCTTGGAAATAAGTATTAGATGTCTGTCTGCAAGCTGTTGAGAAGGTAAGTTCTTGCTTCTTTTTCTGCTGAGGAGAGATAGCTAGAGAAAAGCATCCTGATATGGTGATTTATACCTTGATACAAGTGACTTTGTCTACCATTGTATTCTTTAATGATACTGATTAGTAAGCAAAATGGTGGTGAGAATGCACCAGCAGTAAAAATCTTTCAACTACCTGTGTAAGGCAATGCTTCCTACTTGGATCTGTCTTGTGAAAACTACTTGCAATCCTATTCAGAATGTTTTTAATAAGCAGCTCCTTGCCTGTTTTGGGGAGTTATTTTTAATAATGAAGGAGGACAAAAGCCTCCACCATATTTGCTCTTTTACACACAGACACACCCCCACACACATATGCTGACAGCAGTTAATGATGCATTTTAAATGATGAGCTATCCATGGTGACTTTTCTCCCTTGTTAGTTTATTGCTCCAAATTTATTGTCTGTCAGTAGAAATAAACAATTTTAAAAGGGTTTCAGGAACTGTTTTGAAATGGCTTATTTTAGGAGAATTTGGTACTTTAGAAGTCATAATGATGAAAGCGCAGATTATAAAAACATTGTCATATGATAGCAGCTTCCTTGTAGTTGTGCTATGAGAGACCATCCACATTGAAGTTACTTGTTTACATAAGCCTGAGCAGATCGGTGTTATTTTCTAGTAGCCAGTGTCTACCTGTATTTTTCCACTTTATTTTCTAGTAATTCTTTCTTGAAGTTTAGAGTTGTGAGATAATGTTGCAATTAGATGATGGCATGAATTATTACTCTGGAGTCTTCCCAGTTCACATTGCATTAACTTGAAACAGAAATTAGAAATACACTTTAAGGAATATCTTACTGTTCCAGCACTAAATAATTAAAAGCCCAGTGGAGCTGCTGCAGTTGTTTGTTGCAGCTGGTGCTTCCAAGTTAGTAGTCATGCTTTAAAGCAATTTTTGTGTGTCTTTGTTTTTAATCTGGTTATTTTATCTTATGCAAACCTGATCATTCTGCTGAAGAAGCTCCTGGTATATCTGAAGAAACATGTACCAGCCAGCACTTCTTGCTTTAAGGCAAATGCTTATGGATTCCTCCAACTGTGGGAGGAAGAGGTTCTTCAGACATGCAGAGTGGCAAAGCAACAATGATCTCTAGGCAATCCTTAACAAGCAAGCATTAATGGATGTCATTAGGAGAAGTTGCATTCCTGATAGATAATGACTGAACTAAGTCTAAATGTTCTGGATGGTAATGAGAAGGCAAACTGATATGTTGACTTTAAAGGGGGAACTGCAGGAAAATGAGAAAACTGAGGAAGCAATAAAGAACTTTTTTTTACTTTTCAGATTAAGCTCTGAAGAAGATTTTCAGAAAAGTAGGAGGCTTCAAGAGAAGATGAAGTATCATTTTGGATTTAAAAACAGCAAGAAAATGCTGTCCACAAGATGGGTGTGGAATAGATACAATATGGAAATAATCAGCAAAGGAGGTTGAGCAAGTAATAGAGTAGCACTGGATGGTGCAAACTGACCTAGGTCAGGAAAGTACAGAAAGGATTCTTGAAAAGGGCAACTACACAAACTAAATGAAAGATTCCTTTTATATACTAATATATAAAATCCTTCAGTATGTAGCAGAGAGAGAAAAACTATCCTGTGTTTCATGAGGAAAAGGAGCATGATTCAGTTGTGGACAGCACAGTGGTGGCACTTTCAGCAATAATGTTGAGATAAAGATAGAAAATTATGAATGCCTCTTGATTTTGGTCTTTTTAATTTTATTTTTTTTAATCTCATCTGAGCTGCATGCAGAGAAACCTGTGGTGCTGCATGCCTTGTGGATTAGCCTGATTATGTGAGTCCAGTTTGTACTGACTCATAAGTCATTGACATGACTTATGGCAAGTGTGTTAAGTATTTCACATGGTACAATACCATATACTATTGGTTTGTCCTTTCAATATGTCTTGTCCATCTATTAGTAAAATGTGGTGTTTTTCTTCTGATGGCAGAAGTCAGAACAGTAAAGATGTAAATCCCCAAGAATATCCTGAGAGAAACGGGGTCAGTTGTTTCAGATACACAAAACTAGAAAGGCCAAGAAACTTTTTTTTTTTAATCAGATACTGCAGTGTTGAGTTTCCTGCCTTCGTGATGGGATGTTTTTATGCCTTAGAAAAGACCTTTTAAGTGAGCATCTTGCTACCACTGACACAGAGAAGGGAAGGTGTTTGTTGTTTTCCCTTCAAGTTGTCACTGCCATTAATCTGAAAATAAATGTCACAATGCTGTAAAGTGGTCTCCTCAAATCCGTTTGCCATGACTAACCAAAACCAGGAAATCACGTGGGTATATGTTGTAGAAAGAGTAGTGTCAGGACTCTCTGACTTCAGCAGGGTTGGACCTGTAGCAAATACTTGAGGAAGTGGGAGTCCTGCCTTCCTTGCCTGCCATTGTGGTAATAATCAAAATGCATTTGAACTTCATGAGCACAGGATCAGACTCTTGGTTTGCCAGAATAAACAAAATATATAAAAAATCAAACCAAACTAAAACAAAAAAACCCCACTAAAACAAAAAAACCTAAACCAAACACTAAAACAAAAAAAAAACAAACAACTGCAAGACAAAAACAATTCCAGAAAGAATGAACAATTCCAGAAGAGCCTTCTCAGTGGCCACAGTAAAACATCTGAAGATCCCTTCTGAGGATAAACATCAGAGTAGGTAAAGGAGAAAGGAGGACATGTATAGGTTAATTACAGATGCTTGGACTGTCTGCCCTTTGGTGGAACCCACCACATAACTGTGGTCAGCCTTCTTTTCTCATCCTCAAAAGAGGCATGAGGCACAGTGACAGGGAAAACAGAATGGCATATGGAAAAGATTTCCCTGCAAGATACGTGCTTCAGATGAGTGTACTATCCACTGAAATTTTTGCACTGAAAATCTGTTAATAGAATGGTTCATTTCCTTATATATGTTCAGACTGATCTTTTGCTTTTTGGAGTGGGATGGTCAGGGGCTCTGTCTTGCCCTGGTGGGATGATGGGGAAGATGTTTCTTCTGAACCATGTGCTCTCTGTGAGAGCAGATGTTTTCTTGGAGAGGGTGCCACAGCACAGTGGTACTATTTTATTGTTGTAAATTAGCTCAGTGTGTGGTAAATGAATAAGGTGACAGATTGTCTTCTCAATCTTGCAGTGGGGGAAGACAGGCAGTTTCACACAATGCTGCTTCTGCAGAGCTAATGGAAACTGTTTAGCTTCGGTAAGGAAGCTTCACCTTCACTTTGGCGAAGTCCTTGCAGGCTGTGTTCTGTCATGGGAAGATTTACCAGCAGTCTTGTAGTATTTGTATTATTAATTCTTGTGGCCAGAACAAGGATCTTCCCTTGATTAGCCACAGAGCTCCTATTCAGAAAGGTCTGAAGGATCTAATTTTATTTTGAAGCACAAGCTCCTGCTGCGAATGCAGACAACATAAATGTGAGACCCTCTGTAGATTGCCGTGTTGTGGAAAAGTCCTCCTGAATGTGAGGGCAAATTTTTAAAATTTACGTTCAAGTAATTTTCTTTTTAGCCTTGGATTAGTGCTGAAAGCTTTGTATTTTTTCCTTGCACAAGGAAAGCTAATAGCTGGATTGTGCTCCTGAAAGTGAAGACTGAGGCAGTGGAAACTGTGTCTCTTAGCTGCAGGATGCTGCAAATTTCACTGGAGCACCTTTCAAAAAGTCTTTGAGGTGTACAGGTGTGAGTTGGCTGAAGGCAGAATGGAAAGTAGGAGAACAGTTCCTTTTTTATTTTTTTCTGCCTTAGTAATATGCTTTTGGACTGCTGCATTTTTATTTGATCTTATTGGCTTAGGGCTCTTATTCCTCAATTTTTCCTAACATGTTTTTCAGGTGGCCGGGCAAGTTCAGGTTAAATTTCCCAAGGTGTTGTTTGCTATTATTCTGTTTTGGTTTGGCTGAAGTAAAAGCTGAATGCTCTGGCCAGCTGTTGCTGTTCTCAGTGGTGGTTGTGTTATACATTATTTGGAGTGTGTGCTTTGGATGGATGACAAAGTATAATCAAAGCAAGTATCCTACAAACGTAGAAGCAGGTGCCTTATTTACATGGGACTATAACAATAGTGAAGTCCCTGATTCTGTGGTGTATCTTTGTGACACTGAACCACTTCCAAGATAATTGCTAATGACATTTTTACTCTGAAGTTAGAGAAGCCATAGTGTAGACAGTACCTGCTTTGACATGTCCAAGGCTGGGCTAGATCTGAACTCGGGAAAGATTTTGTCCTGCTTTTATGGTTGTCAAAGTCACAAAGTTCTCAGATTGCAAAAAAAAACCTTGAGAAAAGCCAGAAAGCAGATGATGTGTACACAGTAAAAGGAGGTTGTTTTTCAACAGCCAGAGGAGGGGATCTCCACTCTTGCAATCTAACCTGTTAGAGTGTTCATGTTCTTGTGCCCTGGTGTCCTCAAAGGTTTTCAGGAGGGCCAGGCAGCACACTGGAGATCAGATGGCACGTAGTGATGGCACTTACTGTCCAGAGGTCTTGCTGGAGGCTCTTCCCCTGCTCTCTCTCACAGCTTGGGCAGGAGGCTGTCTCAGCCTACCTTGCTTCCAACCCTTTTGCAGATGTTTGCAAACCTTCACTGTTGTGCAGGACATCCTGTAAATGCAGCTGTTCGTGCTCCTGCAGCTCCACACACTGGGATGCAACACCCAGTTCCTCCAATGGAATATTACAAAATCGTATCATGCTACTCTATAGCCAAGTGGTGATGGCAGGAGAGGAGTTAGTACCAAGCAATTCTCTTTTTCAGGCCAACCAGCTCAATTGTCCATTGTATTTGCTAGTTTGTTTATTATTAAAAAGTCATTTGTTGATGACAATGAAAAATACTGCATTATTCTTGTTGTATGTCCCCCTCCCTTCCTCCTTCCCTCCCTTTTATGCTTTAATGATATTTTGTTTAGCCAGTTTCTTTGCTGCTCATCTTGTGTCAGGTTGGAAAATTTATTTTATTATTTTTTAAAAATAATTGCTCTCTTTGTGTTCAAACAGTGCATTATTTTAGCAATAGCACAAGTTCGGTGAGCAGAAATTATTTGGATAGAAATTGATGTTGTTGGATTAACCCACTCATGCATGAAAATGCATGATCTCTTAAACAATACCTGCAACTAACTGACATTTAATGTCAAAGTGAATTTACTGCTGATTACCACAAAGAACTTACTAGGTCATTTCTCCGCAAGGACAGGAATTGGATGGAAAAATGTTTCTCGAAATGGATAGATTTGCAGTTGTAGTTTGGGCAAATGTGTGTACTTTGTTTTAGGGATGAGGTATTATTTACATGAACATCTTCTACACTGTTACTGCATGTTTTATTTTTTTGCACCTATGTAATGTGCTAACAAAACAGCAGCATGAAAAATTCACCTTTTTTCCTGTGAGGATCTCAATTAATTCTGCAGAAGTGAATGAGTAGCTTGTTTTTGTTGCACCATCAGCCTGTCATTGAGCTTTCTTCTCAGATTGAAAAATCATAAAATCATAGAATCATAGAATTATTAAGGTTAGAAGGGACCTTAAAGATCATCAAGTTCCAATCCCCCTGCCATGAGCAGGGAACCCTACCAACAGACCAGGCTGCGCACAAGCTTGCCCAACCTGGCCTTAAAAACCTCCAGGGATGGGGCATCAGCAACCACCCTGGGCAACACATTCCAGTTCCTGACCACCCTTATAGAGAATAATTTCTTCCTAATATCTAACCTAAATCTCCTCTCTCTCAGTTTAAAACCATTACCCCTTGTCCTATCACTGTCTTCTCTGATGAAAAGCCCCTCCTCAGCTTTCCTGTAGGCCTCTTTCAAGTACTGGAAGGCCACTATAAGGTCTCCCTGGAGCCTTCTCCTCTCCTCTTCTCTTCTCTTCTCTTCTCTTCTCTTCTCTTCTCTTCTCTTCTCTTCTCTTCTCTTCTCTTCTCTTCTCTTCTCTTCTCTTCTCTTCTCTTCTTCTCTTCTCTTCTCTTCTCTTCTCTTCTCTGAACAGCCCCAACTCTCTCAGCCTGTCTTCATACAAGAGGTGCTCCAGGCCATTGATCATCTTGGTGGCCCTTGGAATCTACCCAGTTTCTTAAGGCTGGTTATAAATTTTCTCAATACCCACTCGTGCTGGTGGGAGAGGGCAGAGACCATCATGTATGTTTTATGCTGGGTTTGAGGGTTGTTTTTTTTTGCAACATTTGCAACTTAGAAATTGCCTATTGTTGTGCCTGGACCTTTACATGTTAGCAAATTCCACTAAAATCAGTGTTTCTAGATAATGAAGTTGGACTCAGGAAATGTTTGACTTTACCAACAGCGAGGGCAGTACAGCCAGCCCAGGAACTGGAATGACATTGTCCCTGTCCTCTGGCCCCTTTGAGGCTTCCACAACCCCGCACTAAAACTCTGCAATTCCATTTTCATGGTGGGAATTTATTCATTCTTATCAAGAGCTTCCAATTGGACAAGATGCTATAGCTCTATAGCTCTTTAAAGCAGCAAAAGATGGGAAGGCTTTGGGAGGAGGTATGTTTTTATAACAGGGACATTCATTGGGACAACAGAGGGTAGTGTTGTGTACACCATACTAAAAGGTGTAACTTGTGCAGTTTGTTGGTAGTTGGTGTGCTGAATAGTTGCCACCACTTCCTTCTACAAGGATGTGTATGAACGGTGGTACAACCCAGTCAGTGCTCACATCGGTCCATGTGACATCAGAAATAGCTAATTGTCTTCCATGCGATTATTGACAAAATAATTCCCAACTCCAGCAGTGTAACTTCAGATTCACTGGTACTAAACCTGTTTAATCAGTACCATACACTAGATCTATTCCAATACTTACTACACAAGTAATAGATAGTGGATGCAACAACATCCTGTATCCTGCTTTTTGGAGAGAATGGTGTCAGGTGAGAGCCAGACTGACACCAATCTAGCTGCAGAATGTTTTCAGTAAAATGTGTGTATTCAAATACACAGCCAACAAAGGCTTACAGGGAGAGTTAATTTTGTACTAACTTGCAAACTCTATGGATACTATTTACTGAGGGAAGAGAAAGGGAGGTCTCTTTTCTGAGAGATCAGAAATTTGATGGTGATACAGTAGGGAAGGAGTCAAATTAAGTGGATAAAGACTTGATGCTGATATCCAGGAAGACCTTAAGGCAGGAGTACAACAATGGGCCACACAGTCTTGTCTGGAAAGATTTTTTAAAATTTATTTTCTGCTTCTTTTGTCAATGCTGAATCACGGCTATTAACTTATTGAAGCTCTTTGAATTGTTGGGCAAGTTAATGCGGGGGTGCAGGAGGTTATCTCTATTTGCAAGCAAAACACACCCAGAAAGAGAAGGCAGAATTAGGCAGCAGTAGGGGTTGCCGAGATTCTAACCACTTAAATTAGTTGTCCTTATGATTTGGCTGGTCATCCAGTAAAATTTCACGTGGCTTATGCATCTCATTCTGTAAATTTATTTGTCATATTATACCACATACCAAACCCACTTCAAGATTCAGCAGTCTGGTCCCTGATACAAAACCAGAGGCTTGCTGAATCACCACTCCAGATATGCCATGAGGGGCAGGAGGAGAAAAGTCCTAAGTTTTGACCGGTAGTGAAACTGATGAATGTGAAAAAAAATGGAGTGTTGTGTTTATGTGAAGGCTTGCTGAAACTTAACACTTTCAAAGCAGTCAATGATGATATCAGAGTTTGGATCACCTAACAAGAATTTCAGGGAGACCAAGAGGTTCTCAGCTGCCTTTCTGTGGTGTGGTTTTCCCTCTGTGAATCTGGTGAGACTGTTGCTTCATAGTTGCAGGTGCCCTTGCTCAATTACAAAATCACTTTAACACATCGTGGGTTTCCTTAGGATTGTCTTTTTAAAATTGAAAATTGGTTTAAAGTATATGTTAAGAGAAGTTTCAGTGTTTGAAGAGTGACTATTAAAAAACTTCTCCAGAACAGTTCTAAGCTAGTGAATTGCATTTCTCTAAGTGAATCTGTACTTCTACTGTTCAAACATTGGTGGTGATGAAGACTTTACCTAAAATAGAGACTCAAAAGAGGTAGTACCTTTTTGTTAGAAAGATCTAATGTTCTGTAACTTGCAAAAGAAAATCCAAATCTATGCAATAGTTCCTAGCAGTCACTATGGTAAAGGAAGGAGTAACAGGAAGGCATCTTCTCTTCTCTTAGCAGCATACAAAACACATTTTTTTCTGCCTTTTTGTTTATTTTCTTATACACTAGAAAGTGTATCCATAGTTGTTCTTTTATTGATCAAGTGGTTACTGGGTAGCAGAAGACCTCCATGAGTCCATAGTAGGTAACTAGAAATTCATGCTATCACCATCACTTTAACAAGTGGTAAACCAAAGGAACAGGCAGGTCAAGTCACTTCTGCTGCTCTTCCCTGGATGATGTTCATTTGCCTTGGCTGCTGGGCCATACTTTTTTCTCTGTTGAACAAACTGATGCTTCGAAGCAGTGGTTGTTTGGTGGAAGAGTCTGCTGGAGGTGAATGATGCCAAATGATTACTTTTGGATGGCAGGACTTCAGCTGTCACATGAAATGTGGAATCTCTCTAAAGTTATATCTTGGATGTCAGTGGGACCCTTATGTCAGATCTTTTACTTTCTTCCCTTTTTACGTGTTGATCAATTGATGTTGGTTTGTTGGGTTTTTTTTAATTATTTATTTTCCTTGATGGGTTTATGGGTCCTATCCATCTGGGATCATTTAGGACTTAAACCTGCCCTCCGAGAAAGTCTAAGTTAGGGTTTTATTCACTAGACATGTGCAGGGAGTGCAGCTGGTTTTGGCTAAATCACATTTAAGAGCTTCAAGGTCATACCAAATCAGCATCTTCAGAGTCATGTAATCCAGAAACTTGTAGTCCATGAAGTCAAGCTGTGATGCCAAAAGATGCTATCATAAGGCTGCAGGAAACCGAAGCTGAAAGACAGCAACAATGCAGAAACACCTGAAGTTGTCTGGCAGAGGAGACAGCCACAGAGCGTGAAAACCCATTTTGATTTTTAGCACCAAATAAAGGCAGTTTTTGTGGGCTGTAATGAGATAGGTGGTAATGCAGAAGTTGTTGGAATTGCTGTATTACTCCAAAATTGCAGATTGCTTGTTCTGTGCAAGGAACTGGGGAGAGGGAGGATGAGGTTAATAATACACATTGCAATGGATTCTCTGGAAGCAGTTCCTTCAAGATTATGTTTTTGTGACACAATTGCACTTCTCCTAACTACTCCAAGTAATGACAGAACTGTATGATTCCTCTTTTCTGTGGTCTCAAGACAGCTGATCCAGAAATCACGATGCTTAATCATAGCATGTTGAAGAGCAGTAAGTTTTGTGTGGTGAGGATCTGTTCTGCTCTGCATGTTAGATACACACTACTCTGCCAAGCATCAGTTGATTTTTTTTCTCAGTTAACCGGGAACTCTACGTGTTACCATAAATTACCTTCTAAATGTTGTAGTTTATGGTTAAACATTATTTCCAAGAGATGAGTCACATTCACAGAGGGTAAAAAATTATATAATTAATTTTACTAGTTTTAGGGACAGATCCAACATATTTTGCTAGTTTACAGTTAGTAAAGACAGCAATATCTGTCAAGAGAAGAGTATGTAGAGTGGTATTCACCTGCAACACTTGCAATTCCAGTGTTTGGGAATGATATGTGTGAATCTAGTTCTGAATTCTGGGTATTGTTTTCAATTATTTGTAATGCATTTGTAATGCATCAAAATCTCAGTAGTATGAAGCTACTCCTGTGCTTTTGTGTTTCCAACTTCCTTTTTAATAGAGATTACATTTTTTGTCATGCCCTTTAATGAAGCTCATTTGTGGATCCTGTTCCTTTCATTTGTAGTTCTTGAAAAACATGGCGCTGCATCCTGAACTCACACGGGTATTAAGTTAGGAGCCACCTTTGTTTGCTTGAATGGAGTCAGCCTGCTTTTGCATGGCTGTGAAAACACCATTCCCTCTGCACTTCATTATTACTGAAGCAGATGAGGCAGGCTCGGAGCAGGGGGAAAGTCCTTTTGTACAGTCCAGTCTGTTTTCAGGTGGAATGCTTTTAGGAGCCTAACTAGTTGGCAGAAAGTCGCAGTCAGTGTGTACATTATGCTCAGGAGCTGGAGAAGCAAGGTGTATCCAGAAGAGTCTCCTTTTTCCGAGCTAAATTAAGGTATCAGTTCAATCCAAGCAAATGAAATTCATCTAGGTGCAGAAGGGGAAATGTGAAACGGCCATAGGCATAGGAAATCTACTGATTCTGTGTTTTCTTTTTGATGGACAGATGGTGAAAAATTACTACAGGTATATTTCTCTTATACAGATTAAAATGCTCATTGGATTTTATGGGGTCAAGTTTTTCTGGCATTTTTGCTCTACCTGGAGTGCACAAAGATAGCTAAAGGCTGAACAGGCTTTTGTTTGTTTGTTTTTCTCTGCTGTCCTGTGAGGCTCCTTAGTAAAACTGCTGGTTTTCTCTCTCTTTTACGTATGGCGAACAGGACTCTAAGCATATGTCTGCTTTTGGTCTAGATATTCTTACCTAAACTCTACTTATCTTTTCCTCATCTTCATTATCCAAGAGCAGCAGCATTTCAGGATTAAGAGAAGATACACATTTTAAAAGGAACTAACAGTGAGCTTCTATAAATAAAGGGGCACTGCTGCTCTTACTCATGTTCTGAGAAAAGAAACAAAGGTCTTATGAATCTTAAGTAAGATGCATTTATGAACACTCATGAGAGAGTGATGAAACATTCTGGTTGAGGATCTTGAGGTGGTTTTACTGAAAATTGCTCTTGGTCAAATAGCAAAGCTTCTGTAAGTCAGAAAAGCAGTAGTTTCGGTTGGTGTTACCTTTTTCCTTCATCAGTCATTCACGGTGGAAACATTAACAGCCTGAAAGTTGTGTAACTTGGTTCTTTGACTTCCAGTGAAGGCTTTCTTGGAGGAATGCGAAATCTCCATTTTCTGTCCTCTCCGTGAGTAGAGTAGTACAAATTTGGAACAAGGAGTGGAAAGAATGAAAGGTTGCTAGCAAGAAATGAGTAGGAAAGAATAGGGGTCACTGTGAAGCTATATAAAGATGGAAAAAGTGATGCAAAAGCTTGGAAGATGAGACAGCTACATGTGACGTAAGGCATGCAGGGATGTGTTGAAAGTGAAGCAGGCATTTCAAGATGATGCTTTTTAAGAAGAAGGAATAATTTCCACAGTGGTGTGCAAAAGCTGAGTTCAAATGAACAACATCAAAATAAAACCAAGCCCAAACCAAAAAAATGTGACTGACTCAGAAAAGCACTTGGAGTGCAACTTTTCTACTGCACTTATCTGTTCTGTCTTGGCTTGGTAAGTAAGTGTTGCCTTTGAAAAAAAGAACCAGAGGCCAGGAAAGTTACTAGCATTGTGTGTAGGACTCCACCATGTTCTCAGTTTGAAAAACACCGGTTTGGTTTGGGGTCATTTTTAGTGTATTTATTTGAAACTTAGTGCAAGTGGTTTTCTGCCGTGACTTAAAGGAAGTAGTAAATAAAGTCAGCAATAGCTATCTCTCTAAGATCCTTTTTAGGGTGGTTAATTGTGGGGTTTGTTATCTATGTTTGGCCTGACTGGGGAAAAAACCCTGCAGTAGTCTTTTTCTGGAATTTTTAAATTATCTTAATTTCTTGGCCATTAATATTTTTTCCCCTTTTGCTTCATTTGTTGGGGTTTGAAAATAGAAAATAGAAACATATGTGGAAGCTGATCTAACCTTGATAAACATGATAGTTACAGAAATAACATAACTCTGTTGGATCATCTAACCAAACTTTACAATGTGATTCAGTATATTCACCTACAACAAATCTGTGCCTATCTGGCAAAAAAAAAAAGAACAAAATGTATGGTTAAAATAAATCAAGGATAAGCACATGTTTAAGATACTTCTCATAGCACAGAAGAAAGGTTCAAGTGATCACTGACCTGTAAAACAACAGTTGTTGAGGAAATGTTTCCTGAATTCCAAGCAAGTAATTCTATGAGTAGTCTTGTGTGAGGGGTTTTTGTGTATTGTTGAGTTTTTTGTGTGTGTGAAAAAAGAACATTAACACAATTCTAGTGCTCTGTAAGTGACCATCTTTCCTTGCAAAAGCGTACATTGTGTATGTGAGAAATGCCACAACCTGGTAGCACACCCTGCCTAAATGGCTGGCTCCATCTTGGTTTTTTCTTTCTTTTTATGCTGGGGTTGTACAACCTTATTTCCTTTAATTCTTCACCAACTTGCTAGCCACTTTTCTGGTATAAACCAATTTTCTTTTGCTCAAATGCTTAAACATTGTCACAGAAGCCCTTGCATACACCTCATTTCTAAGAAATTGTTTCCTTCGCAGTTATCCCTAATGAAAAACAGCAATAAATAATAGCCATAAATATAATTAACCTCTTTATCAGCCCTCCTGATAGTGATCACTGCAGGGTTACACTGAAAGTGCTGGCAGTTTGGATCAGTTGTTCCCTTGAGTATACTACGTGGATTCGTCAGAGGCTTTGCTTGACCTCCTGTCCATCCATGAAAAGTAATTGTCCACCACACATTACTCCATCCAGGACATGGCCATTCTTATGCACTTATGTAATGCTTTCAGGGCACAAATACTTATTTTCACTACTTAACTGTCTTTTAGCACCTATGTTTCCATGGTTTAACACTTGTCAAGTGTTAACTGTGTACTTTGTTGGGTGTTTCCCTCAGTTATATTTACCCACAGCTTGACTGGGTATCCTGCAGATCCCTTCCACTTGTCATCAGCTCTCAAATCTATTCCTTGACTCTTCACCAGGCTGAAAAATAGCACTACTGTTACTGTGAGTACTGTCAGTATCTGATCTTTCATTTCCCCAAGTCCCGCATTTTTCTGAACAACAACAACAAAAGATTAGTCCAATACAAGTAATAACAGTTGCAAGCCCCGCTCCCAAGAGTTCATCAATTAACACCTAGACTTAAATGTGTGCCAGTTGCTGCTTCTTCAGTGTGAGACACAAGGGATTGTCAGTGGGATCTACATCCCACTGTTCAGTTGCAGCTGGAGGATCCACTGGTCCTTTGAGTTGAGTGTAACAAGTCCAGTCTCTCTCAGCCATCCTCATTGCTGTGTCACTGGTAAACAGCAATTAGAATGGACCTTCCCATTCTAGCTGCAGCTTGGTTTTCTTCCAAGATTTGATCAGGACCCATCCTGTGTTGGATTGTATGCACTGCAAATTCTAGAAGAGGGGTCTGAGCAAGGAGGCCCTTATCCCCAAAGGTGCTGCTGTCCATGTACAGCTCCATCTCAGCCTTTTCTAAGGGTGTATCCTGCAGGTCTGGCCAGCTGGAATTTACCTGCCCAATTGTTTGCAAACAGTCAAGTTTTCTAGCACTCTCACATAGTCTCTCAAAGAAGACTAAATACTCTTTGTCAAACCCCTGTCTAACCTCATATACAGGTTGGTTTGTTTGGTTTGGCTTGCAGATCCCATTCTGGACCCCATACAAAATTCATTGCTGACATCACTTCAGTCTGTCCAGGTCCCTCCAAAAGTTAGGATTCCAGTCCAGGTTCTCCCTAGGCCTAACATGGTTAATATCATCTTGTGGATATTTATGTTCCAATTCTTTAGCTTTTTTCAACTATTCACTTTTCCTCATTACTGAAGAGGACTTCAGTATTCCCCCCAGGTGGGGTTATATGTTATCATGATTGTTTTGGGTAACTCCAACACTTTCTCCAGATTATCTCCACAGAACTGTTTCAAATTTAACAGCTCTGATGCTGTAAAAAGGGCATGCACATCAAGAAATTGTCCCTTCCCCTGACTGCTTTTCTTAAAGGGGCATGAACAGCAGCCCCTCATTCTCCTAGCTACTGGACTGAAACCTGTGTCCTTCAAATGCACACCTGCCCCTCTTTCACTGCTCCTTATATTACCATGGTGGAGGGGGAGAGCTGAGGGTACCAACAACTGCACGTTTTCTACATTCTTAGCCCCTTTCACCAACATACAACAACTTTCCTTACTAACAACTTACATTTCCTTCTCATACCATAAGCATTTCCTGAAGTCGTAAAATCTTCCATTCACAGCACATCATGTCATTCTTCACATCTGCAAAACAACATTAACTGCAATATAATACTATAAAGAATAATTTCCCCCCATTTTTCAGGGTATAGAGTGCCCACCAAGCATTACAATACATTATCAAATTTTTTCCATGTAATGTGTTACTCCCAAACTTATTCCAATATCCCAGAATACATCCTAATGGTGGACATTTGGTAATGTCACCTCCTGCTGAGGATACATTACCCATTTTCATACACAAATAAAACAACAAAAACAATATCAGACACAAATAGAACAGCGAGACTTTTAACAATCACCAGATACAAAAAAAAAAGAAAAAAGTAACTTTTCCCAAATTCCACCTTTGCACTGTTTCACCCCCTTTTTATCAAATCTCAGTCCATTCAAAACCAAAAAAACAGTAATCCAGTAAACAAAGCACAAATTTTGAGAAACCAAGTTATCAAACCAGACAGGGGACTCAAAACCCAAACCAAACTCGGGCATTCTTGGAACTTACATCCAGCAGAACTTACTCAGAAGGGGACTCGATCCCATGGGTGCTCTTATGGCCCAACCTCACGAGGCTTTCCAGTATTTTAACATTCTCCTTAATGGACTGCCCAGGGAAGTGTTCCTGGGACTTTTCCTGATGTCCCTTTTCTCTTCACTAGGCCTAGTATGGTTATTTCCCACTGTAATCCCTAAGACTCAGTCACTCACACAAACAAGTCTCTCAAAATGCCCACCAAGGTAATACTTAATAGTCCACTACTCTTACCTTGGTCCAACCACCAAGTTAATGCTTAACAGGCGACTTTTCTCTCCTGGGTCCATGGAGTTGCATGGTCAATATGATTATGCCTACTGTTCCTGTTCTTCCCCCATTGAGGTTCACAAGGTCTGACTTTAAACTTGGTCTTGAGGTCTCAGTCCTGGAATCTCTGCTGATGATCCACAGGACCATTGAAATCAACAGGGCACATGTTCCTGTCCTTCGGCAACAGACGCTCCCAGGATGACAACTTCTGACCCCAGACGAGCCCCCAGATTGTGAAGAAATGCCACAACAGCCAACAGCAAGTGCTCAGTCAGGCTCCTCAGGGAAGCACGTTTTTTTGATGTACTTGCAAGAGCGAGTGACCCTCAAAGTAGGCATAGTGGGTCAGCACTCAGCCCAGCTTTTTATTCCCTAATCCTGACCGAATTATCCCTCCCTGGTTTCCTCATTGGCTAGGTACTCCAAGATTTACAGCCTATCCGGTAAGCCTAAGATTACCAGCTGGTGTCCCTCCCCTCTTTACTTGGTACCACACCCCACCTATAAGGCTGGTTCCATCTTGTTTGTTTCTTCCTGCTTATGGTGGAGTTGTACAACCTTCTTTTCTTGAATCAGGCACTTCACCAACTTTCTAACCACTATTCTGGTATGAACCAGTTTTCTTTTGCCCAAGCTCTGAAACATTCCCACACAAGCCCTTGGGTACATCTCACTTCTAAGAAATAATTTGCTTTACAGTTACAGAATCACAGAATCACACAGAATGTTTTGAGTTGGAAGGAACCTTAAAGATCATCGAGTTCCAACTCCCCTGCATGGGCAGGGACACCTTCCATTAGAACAGGCTGCTCAGAGCCCCATCCAACCTGCCCTTGAACACCTCCAGGGATGAAGCCCCCACAACATCTCTGGGCAGCCTGTTCCAGCATCTCACCACCCTTACACTGAAGAATTTACACATGATCTCTAACCTAAATCTCTTCTTTCAGCTTAAAACCATCACCCCTTGTCCTCTCACTGCAAGCTCCTGTAAAAAGACACTCTCCAGCTTTCCTGTAGGCCCCCTTCAGGCCACTATGAGGTCCCCCCAGAGCCTTCTCATCTCCAGGCTGAACAACGCCGGTTCCCTCAGCCTGTCCTCATAAGAGAGGTGCTCCAACCCTTGGATTGTTTTTGTGGCACTTCTCTGGACACATTCCAACAGGTCCACATCTTTCTTGTGCTGGGGGCACCAGAGCTGGATGCAGTGATCTAGGTGAGGTCTCACCAGGTCAGAGTAGAGGGGCAAAATCACCTCTCTTGATCTCCTGGCCACATTTCTTTTTATACAGCCAAGGATGGAGTTGCCCTTCTGGGCTGCAACTGCACATTGGTGGCTCATGTGCAGCTTTTGATCCACTAGTACCCCCAGGTCCTTTTCCACGGGGCTGCTCTCTAGCATGTCTGGCCCCAGCCTGTATTCATATCTCTGGTTGCCCTAGCCCAAGTGCTGGACCCTGCACTTGGCCTTGTTGAGGTTCACCTGGGCCCACTTCTCTAGCTTGTCCAGGCCCCTCTGGATGGCATCCCATCCCTCTGACATATCAGCCGCACCACCCAGCTTGGTGTCATCAGCAAACTTGCTGAGGGTGCTCTCAGTGCCACCGTCAATATCATTAATGAAGATATTAAACAACCCTGGGCCCAGCACTGACCCCTGAGGGACACCACTTGTCACTGTTTTCCATCTGGACTTACAGCCGTTGACCTCTACCCTCTGGACACGACCATCCAGCCAGTTCCTTATCCACTGTACAGTCCACCCACCAAACCCATATCTCTGCAATTTCGTGAGAAGGATGTTGTGCAGGACTGTGTCAAAGGCCTTGCAGAAGTCCAGATAGATGACATCCACTGCTTTTCCCTAGTCGACTGATGTAGTCACTTGGTTGTAGAAAGCCATGCTGGCTGTCCTGGATCACCTCCTTGTCCTCCATATGCCTTAGCATGTCTTCTAGGAGCACCTATTCCATGATCTTCCCAGGGACACAGGTGAGGCTGATAGGTTGGTAATTTTTCAGGGTCCTCCTTTCTACCCTTTGTAAATATGGGCATAAACATGTCCTTTCTTCCAGTCACCAGGGACTTCACCTGACTGCCATGACTTTTCAAGTATCATGGACAGTGGTTTGGCAACTACATCCGCCAGTTCCTTCAGGACTCTGGGATGTATCTCATCAGGTCCCATAGACTTGTATATCTTTGGGTTCCTCAGATGACCACGAACCTTATCTTCACTTACTGTGAGGGGGGACTTTGTCTCTCTGGTCTACATCTTGTGGGTCATCAACATGAGAGTTGTGAGGAGAGGTTGCCAGTGAAGACTAAGGCAAAAAAGTTGTTGAGAATCCCAGCCTTCTCTTCATCTGTTGTTAGCATTTCACCATCGTGGCTCATCAGGGGGGTATGTTTTCTTTAACCTTCCTTTTCTGGTTTATGTACCTGTAGAAGCCCTTCTTGTTTTTCTTAGCATCTCTTGCCAAGTTCAGTTCTAGCTGTGCCTTGGCCTTCCTGACCTCATCCCTGCATAACTGGGTAGAGTCCCTATACTTTACCCAAGATACCTGTCCCCTCTTCCACTGCCTGTATAGGTCCATCTTGCCTTTTAGTTTCACCAGCAGGTCTCGACTCAGCCATGTTGATCTCATACCTTACATTTAATGGAAAATAGCAATGGCTTTTACAAAAACTATATATATATTATAGCTTCTGCAAAAACAGTAGATGTATTTATTTATTTTCTACTTCCTACTGAGTGTGCATTAGTTTTCTTACTGTACTCAGTTTGTGTGAATTCTACTTTGTGTGGATGAGTGAATGGTTTTACTGTTCTGGACCAACTTCTAGTGTGCCCTTTGAAACTTCTGCAAATCTATTGTGAATGGCCTTGTAAGCAAGTTGGGCTGGGCAAACTCACAAGCTGATTTTGCAGCAGCCAAAGGGATTGGATGTTGACTGCATACCCAGTTCTCATATGATTCTCAAAATTTTTGTCCTTCCTACTAGGAGCAAATGCCAGCATGACCAGGGTCTGAGAAAGTGCTTCTGTGTTCCCACCAAGGGTTTGCAGACACAGAGGAAGGGTGCAAAGAGAGCAAGGACATTTTGAGCTACCATGGATATCCCCACCGATTTGGTGCCATCTTCCATGATGTCCCAACCTGAGGTGATTGAGGTGAGTAGAACATGAGGAAACTTGCAACTGAACTGGCTGAACCTATTTCTTACTTCCTCATTGAATGCTAGATTTTCTCCAGTCTCACTTCTACGTCATTGAGGCAGTTTTTCTTGAAATGTTCTATGAAAGACACTCATCATTTGCTAAGAATGATGTTATGCTTTGAGGCACATTACTGCTGTATTATACTACTATTTGTAGAAGAAACTGTATGGCAAAATACTAATTTTATTGAGACCATGTAGGTGGTCCATGCACCATGGATTTGATTTTTACTATGTTTAATGAATACAAAGTAGAAGAAGGTCATAATGTGGTTCAGTTGTAAAAATACCACAGGAAATTTCAGGTTTGGTTTTCTTGTCGGAGAAACTGCCATCAGCAGCCATAAGATTAATAATTTACATACAACTACTAACACACTAATCTTGCTTTCATGAATCAACATGCATGTTTCAGACTTGATATTTATAAATACCTAAGTGATTTCTTCAGCCCTATGTGCTGAACACCAAGTACTTGTGTTTTCTGGGCTAAATATTACAAACAGAAAGGGAGATGTTAATAACAGTCAAGACTTCATCTCAGGAAGGCATTTTCAGAGTCTCTTTCACTTCATAGAGACTTATGTTCTTGTTGCAACATAAAACTTTTAAGGATAAATGTTTTACTGAAGAGGTCCCCACAATTGGTAAAGGTAGATGTCAGAAAATTGGAGGTGTAATGTTTATTTTGCGTTGTTTTTGTTTGCTGGAGATTGTTTGGCTCAGGAGACTATACCTCTTAGCAATATGCACTGAGAAGTGCAGCAGCTCAGAGATACCAAGATCCTGTGAAGTTACAAAAAATATGTCGACTAATGGGTTGCAGTGTAAAATGAGCTGAATGCAAAATCTGTTTTGGGGAATCTACTTTGTGCTCCTTTTCCTCTTGTGTTTCAAATGGAGAACTAGTATATTTTTAAAGTTATTTTGGTTGCTTCTGAAGGCTCTGTCCCTGTTGAGGGCAGAGAAGGATCTTGTGTCTTCACAACAGAACAGAATCCCTGATAGGAGGTGAATGCTGTGTGCTTGCGTACGAGGCTGCCTGGCTGCTGCTGATCTATTCTCCCTTTCTGGAGAAAGTCTCACACAGGCCATCTGCTTGAATCCTGTGAAAGGCACTTACACCCCTGTCTCCATGGATTCTCTCTTCAAAGCCTTCTTTATGGATAAGAAATGTGTGTATCTAAGGATTGCTGTTCAGGGTAAATTTCTTCTCAAAGGGAAAGTAAGTTCAGCTGTGGGGCAAGAATGAGTGAAAGAGAAGCACTCCCTTGTAAAGGACATGATGATCAGTGTAGTCACCGTTCTGTTGTACTTACGGGTGAGTAACTTCACATGTCCTGTGTCTGCAGGGAGGTTCTGCTGAGTAAGTCCTGCCCTGAAATTGCATCGCTAGACCAAAGGCTAGAGATAAATGGATGACTCTGATCCTTCACTGGTAATCCAGTCAGCTCTCCCTCCACATTAGAGTTTTATAGACTGTTTCAATGAGATTTTACATGGGAGCCAGAAAGAAATGGCAACAGGAAGCAAAAAAAAAAACAAACCTGGTATCTCAGTGTGGAAGATTATGGTAGAAAAAAATTGTTCTCTCAAGCTCATGTTGTAAAAATAGAATATATATGAACAGACTTACATGCATGCATGCATTCCCAAAGATGTCAGTAAACTATTGTGGATCTGATGGTTGATAAAAGGCATTATTCCTACGTAAAGAAATAACAGCTACAATCAATCACCTGGGAGCCATGGGTATGTTTCTGAGGATAAGAAAGAGCTTTTTAGCAGGCAAGGATATAGTAAGATATGTAGCTAAAGGAATAAATCATTAGATGGAAGCACTGAAGTAAAGCACTTTTCAGACTAGGACTGCATGGGCTTGCCTTTCATGATTGTGTTGACAAATGAATTTTGGATATAGTTTAGAAAATGATATTCATTGAAATACCTTTTATTTTTTTCTCCTAGAGGATGTTATTTTACCTTTTAAAACTGAGCAAATGCCACAGTGTTCTGCAGAAGACATTTATAGATGAATGTATTATGGAATGATTTAAAAAAAATAAATAAATTTGGACTTAGCCTTGCATGCCTTCTGCATGACCTAGATGGCATCTCTGTTACAAAAAGTGGTGTTTTACTACTTTACTTAAAACTTTATTTAATCTTTTTTAATCCTTTATCTATCTTTACACTTTCCTTTAGCATTGCCAGGATAGTTGGTTTCCTTCACCTTTGGTCAATTTAGTCTTAGAAATAAATATCTATTTTGTACACACATGTATATATGTGAAGGTACGCGTATACATCTCAATAATAAATATTCCTTTGTCTATCATCAGCTCTTTAACTGCACAGGGCAAGCAAGATTAGCCTCTTACTTACCACAGAGGTGAGTCCTAGATCTCAGTAGGACCTTTTATAATCTGGAGCTCACCCTGACAGGTTTTTGCTTGGGTCTGAATCCTAAATGTGCTTGTGGTGGCACCACAACGAGGGAAGTGCCTGCTAATTTGTTTGCAAATGTTATCTTTATCAAGATTCATATTGTGAGTCAGGTAACGAAAGATTCACATTTTGGAAAAGTTTTTTAAAGCCACTGCTGTGAAATTGTTGCTACTGATTTAAAATACACTTTTGCTAGAGTGTCAACGTAGGAAATGCTTTTGGTTCTCTCTACAACCCTCAACTGAAGCAGCACATTTTCCACAGTCTTGTCGCTTCTTATCCTCCCTATCCACTAACATGTCCAAAGCTCTCTGTTCCCGTCTTCATTCCTCCTCACAACATCCTGTTACCAGATGTAAGGAGTGGCAATTAAAAGCAAAGATTTAATGCATCTTGGTTACATTTAAATGAAGATAAGTTAAATTTTCAGGGGAGTTTAGCTATGCATAGCTGAAATCTGGAGTAGAAAATAGTTCTAGGACACCATTCACAGTGTGTCAAGTAAGTCAATGAAACACAAAATTTCCAGAATATCCATTGAATTGTTGGCAACTGGGTTTTATTGTAAGGCAGAATCTAGTGATTTCAGATTAGATAAGCTGTTCTGCTCCTAAAGAGAGAGAAATAAATCATATGAGAACATTTGGTAAATAAGTTGGAGATATTTTGTGTTGCATATGATTACTTTATGCCTTAGCTATGTATAAGCAAAATTGTATCACAGAAACCTGATTACTGTGATAATGCAGTAAACAGAAAGTTAAGTAATTCTGTAAGAAGCATTTAGCATCCCAGAGGGCTCTGCTGTTCGTAAAAAAGAAACATAACAAGTGGTGATCTAAACTGATAAATGCAGTCTGTGGAGTGATCGTATCTTCTCTTTGTGAATGGCATGAGATTAATTCTGCAGTAAAAGCTTTGAAGAAGAAATTATTTCAGCTCCAGTTGCTTAATGAACTAGGGACTTCTGACAGTGCATCAGAAATTCTTAAAACAAGAAAACAATGAAAATTCATTGTTTTCTCTTTGCTTTTGCCAGCAATGGATCCTACCAGCCAAATACTAGAAGCAAATGAGTATATTTAAATAACAGTCTTGCAGCTATTCTGAAGAGAAATCCAGAGCAGTTTCCATTATAGTGGCCTTTCATGGCTGTGTGGTTACCAGAGCCAAAAACCACTTCTCTCAGTCTGTGCCATTGAATACTTCTCTATTTTTCCTTCTTTTTGTTTGAAGTAGAGTAGAAGCAATTTAAACTAACCTTCTCACAGAATGGTCATCCTCAATACCTTTTTCCTCTTTATGGTGATGCTTGAGAACAGACTTCTGTGGGGTGGCACAGCTGTTGTTGTCCCTTTCCCCAACAAAGCTAAGCATGATTTACATTTTGGATCTGGTGCCTCAATTTCTACAGCCAACAAATATGCTGATTATTTTTTTTTTTTCTCCCCTTCTAGGTGAGTAAACAAGTTAACTTCTTTACCTAAACAGACCTCTGGTGGCGATAAATAAGATAAACAAAAGAAAAAAAGGAAGTGGTGAGAATGGAAGAAACAGTTAATGATTAGAGGTATATCCACCCAGTTACAGGCATAGGGAAAACTTAAATACTAGTATGCTTTGTTGTTGTTATGATTTTTACACTAGATGAGATTACCAGAGGTACAAAAACCACCTCCATTTTGTTCAAAATAGACCAATTGTATGAAGTTACTGATACAGAACCTATTGTTGCCAGAGCCCTGAGAAAGATTTTTCTTTAGTCTGTTTATATATTTCACAGAACAGAGCATCAAAGCAAAACAAACCCAAACTGTCTGCTCTATGTTAAAAAAAAAAATAAAAAAAATTATGCAGTAAACACAGGATAGTCTTCTTATTTCCATTTGGAAATCTCAATTTCCAGGCCAAAATGAAATTTGCTATGCTCATTAATGTAATTTCAAATAAGCATTTTGCTTGTGGGCTAAACTCTCCATAGTACTCACTTTGCTAGTTTGCTTAGTGACAAGTGATCAAAGGTGTGCCCTGGGAATGGAAGTAGCACCAATGGCCTGCAGTATTTTTTCAGCATAAAAGACCAGTCTTCCTGCTGCTGGAACCAAGAATTCCCATCTTGTCTTGCAATGCACCAAACTGGGCAGAAAGGATGCATATTGCAATTCACTATACAACAAAGCTGACTTGGGATGTTAAAGTTGTGGAGGTTATTTTTCCCCTTCCATTTCTTCCACCCTGATGGCTTCTGAAGTAACACAGATAGGGGACTGTGATACTTCACTATGGTGGGGTCTTTGGGGGAGATCTGTCCTGCACTGCTCGTCCTGCACAGCCTGCAGGGACTCAGAACAGGCTGGATGTATATTTACGATGTTCAGGTTGAAGATCAGGCAGGTAGGCAGCCAGGTAATGAACTGGGTGTAGTAGTGGAGAAACGTAGTCCGCATCATGACACAGACCTTTTTTTTAAGGCATAAGAAGTGGCCTATTTCAGTCACTAAATTAGCTGATGGAATATAATTGCCTTGTCTCCCACAGAGCCAGGAGGTGTTGAGCCTATGCCCATGTTTGGCTAATGTTTCTGAAGCTCAGGTTGTCATGAAGCTCCCCGAGAAGACAAGGAAGCTTGAAGGGCTTTGCAGAAACCCTTTCTTCACTCTGTATGGGTCATTTGGGCTCAACTACCTAATTTTGGCTCAAGATGCTCAATCATGCCTCTCCTCCTAGCAAAGCCAATTAATTTATTTTTGCAATACCTCCACAGTGCAGTGGTGGCCTCCCTTTGAGCAGATCTTGGCAGACAGAGATGGAACTGCAGAGAAGTGCTGTGTGGTCTGGGAAAAAACCCTTAGTGATTAAAGCGTTCAAGCCATCCCAGCAGTGTAAGGTGGATGTGGTAATGTAGAACTATGCCCTGATTCAAACAGTCTTAATTTCCTCCTCAACTGCAAAAAATGCATCCAAACCCATAGGTGATGCTTGCGAGGGATGCAGCTCATCTGAAAATGCTGGATCCATGGAAAAGGAGCAGCAATACAGTAGTGTTGGAATTATTGGGTAGGTTACTGGAGGGATAAGTTCAATCTCTTGTATTTCCTTGGATATTTTTTCCCAATTCTTCTAGTTTTTTGATTTCCTAAATCTCTTTCTGCTTGCAAAATTCTGAAGTGAAACGTGCATGTGCATGTGTGGTGTGTCTTGTCTGTGCATACCTACTTTCTGCAGCAGTAGAGAGTGCAAATTGAAACCACAGAGCTGGCAATGTTGGGACAGCTCAGTATGCTCCTGACTGCCACTGCTCTTCACTAATGCTCTGGTGTTTGAGGAGGGAATTGCATGGCTCCTGATATATCTATCCTGAAAAGCTGTAGGGCCAAGTCAAGCTACTTCAGACCTGATAGTTAGTGACCCTGACGTCTTCCAGAAGAAAGGCATTTTTAGAGTTTGCTGGACTTCCTGCTCTCACCCATTCCTTTTTAGTCTACAGAAGCTATTTTTGTACTTAAGTTTGTAGTACTTGACAGTGAATAAGCACTAGGAAAGGTCAACACCCTCACTGGTTTTATAGTCCATCTGTGGAGGTTGTAATCATAGTTTCCAACAGGATCTGTGTCACTCACGAATTACACCTTCTAGCAGAAAAATTGCTTCTTTTTCCAGCATTTTTGGTGACTGCTTCCTATTGGTACACTGAGTGGCTAGATATATTGGGTTAGCCTTTTCAGATACAAACTATAGGATACAGACAACTTATCAATTCAGTTTCTAATAGTTGGGACATTTTTTAGCTTTGAGACTGTAGTAATGTAGTCTATAAAAGCATCCTATAATTACTGGATATGCTAGCTATTGCCTCATGATCCATAAGCCACTTCATGCTTTATCATGAGTTGAAGTGACCCCCTTGCAAAGATTCATTTCCTCCTGTCTCTTCAGCTACAGGAAGGACAAAAATTAGTTCAGTGAAACAAAGAAGTGGCCTGCTGTGAGTGAACCACCATGTTATCATACCAGGGTTTTTTAAGTCCATTGATCAATTACTTTGGAGGATACAATTCTGAAAAGGGTGTGGGAGGACCCATTGTATCTTGGTGACAAGGCTTCATACTTTCATTGTGCAGATGAAATTCTATCTGTACACAAGGCACAGTAGGCATGAGGCTATAATAATCAGAACCCTTGTCTTGAGACTCTCCAATTTTTTACTTAAACGTTGGGTAAATGCCTCCTCAACTCCTACCTTTATCTTTGAAGGGAACATCATCATTTCCCCTTTATTTTTAAACCTCTTGTTTCTTTTGCATTCTATACTTTGAGCAATAGTTTGTGCTTTTCATTAGGTAGTGGAGAAAATTTGTTGCAAATTGGATTTTTTTCTCATCTGTTACAACTTCAATAAAACTTGTGGTTTTGCAGTTGTCGGCTGAGAAAGTATTTACATATTGATTCAGTTATTCCTATACTTACTTGCTTATGTTGATTTTAAAGATATTCTTAATTTATATACTTATTTGGGGATTTTGAAGTTGGCAGTTCCACAAAGTTTTTCACCTCTAGCCTTCCTGGTAAACTTCAGGACATTCACCTAAACTGAAAACAGTGCTACTGTGTTCCATTCACTTGTCTGCTCAATATAAAGCTCTAAGACACCTATTGCTGTTTTGGAGTCCTAGTCTATCACTCCCAATTCTGCATTTTCCCTGAAACATTTTCTGGAATTTTGGGCAGCACTGAGAATGATATATATTATTTTTGGGATCCAAGGGTAGCTACTGCAGAATTAAAAGCTGATCCTGTATAGAATGAATCTTCTCAGAGTCTAGCAAACTTTAAGGAGTCTGCATGCAAGTTGCAAGACTTCTGCAAAATTGAAGTCTGTGGCTTGTACTTGGCATTTCATAGCATGCAAATAAATTGCTTTTCATCTCCTTGCTGTGATCTGAGAACAGCAGCATATTGAGTTTAATGTAGTAAAGGGGAAAAAAGACAGAATCAGACTATGTTTGGAGAGGTTTGGGTTAAAATATTTTTTAAAGTTTTCTTGGGTATTAAATCTTTTTTTGTGGCTTCCAACTCTTAAAAGCTCTTTAAAAGTCAGACCTTAGTATTCTAAGAATGTTAAGCTTTGTTTCTGTTAAGCTTTGTTTCTCTGGGTAAGAAATAACTGCACCCATGCATGCTAGGGAGGATAAGTGGGTATCCTTTTTTTTTTTCTTCTTTTTTTATTTTTTTTTTTTTTTTAAGGTAGACTGAGGAACTACTCATGAGTTGCAGTGGAGTTTGTAAACTGATCATTTGCCTTCAGGCCCCTCGTGCTAACTGACGCTTCCTTTAGGCAGTATCAATCAGCGTGTTTGAAAACTTGCTGCTGTTTGTGTTCGACCCTAAGCATCTCTCCATGCACAGCCCTTACCAGCTGAGCTGTCACTCACCAAAGAACTGGCACGATCCAGAGTTCCCCTCTCACTTTCCCACTTCAGGCAACCAATTATCTTCTCCACTTTGATGTCTTTCCTGAGAGTGGGAGGAATGTGCTGCCCACCCAGGGACATCCCAGGGGCAAGAAGCTCCATGCCAAAATCCTCACCCCAGTCTTTAAGCTGTGATTGAGAGGCAGCAGCAAGATCAGTCAAGCACAAAACAGTGGAAAGCTGCTTACATGGGCTCTTTTTCCCTGTCTCTCCACTCCTACCCCAGTGATATAGTCCCATACCACCAAAGGAGAGGAGCCGAGGGGACAAGCATAGCAGATAGTGACTGGAAATGCTAGTGCCAAGGTGACATTCTGGCCACAGGATGACTCGGTGCTGACTGTAGAATCAGAGTGAGTTTTACTTATTGTGTTCTAGTGCCAAATTTCCTGATTTGTGTGCACAGTGTTGTGGTTATAAATACATCTTATGACTTCAAGAGATTTAGCTCCATCTATGTGGTATTTTCATGTTCTTTGGTTTGGGACAACTGTGTCTTGTGTATTTAATCAACATCACATGGTTAGAGGAGGCTTTGCTTTTAGCTTTCTGTTACTCCATTTTGCTTTATCTGTCTTGTTGGTTTATAATTCAGACATTTTCTTTTTCTATACAGGTATGTCCTAGAGGTTTAGTTAGAATGGGCAATTTGTGGCTCAGTTTGTCTTAAACTTCTGTTGAAATATACTAAATGGAGGAGGTAAATCTCAGGGCACTGCACATCTGGCTTACCCAGGCAATGAAACACACTAAGTGGAAACTTCAGGAAATTAAAATGTAAACTTTCCTGCCCCTTTTCCTGCAGGGGCAGGAGAGGGGATGGGTCTGCCTGCTTGAAAATGCCATTATGGTATGTTAACACTTTCGGTACTCAGAGATACATTGTATTTCCCTCCTGCTTCAGCCTTTCCAGTCAGATAGCGGCATCACGGGTAAATGAGGTGCCTTGGGATTTGTATGTTTGTGACCTGAGAGGTCAAAACCTTCCTGTAAGATAGACACTGGCATCCAAGAAGGCTGATCATCTGCAAGTCCCCTGTTTGAACTTTTATCAGCGAACTATCTCTTCTTCTGCTCTTCTTTCCCTTGGGACAGAAAAGGTTGCTTTTAAGGGAGATCCCAGGTTTTAGATTAGCATGCCCTAAGAGCAAAACTTCTCTAAAATAGATCCCTTACACGAATAGAGTGGTTTCTTCCTGTGTCTTCAAAATAAGAGAAGAAGCCATAAGAGAGCCCCTTGCTTTTCTTCTGGGATTACTCAACCGCTGTCATGCTTTTAAATTTAACAGATTTGACTGTAGATCTTACATGCTGTTACGTGCATTGCTTACATTGAGACCTGGCTTGGCCATCTGGGAGTAAGACAAATGCATAGCACTTACCAGGGCATATTACAGTGAGCTTTTTTTATCATACCACGTTACAGATTTCATACAAAAAGACGGGGGAAGGTGTTACTAAACCAGGGGAGAATTCACATTCTAAGCACACATGCAAAACAAAGCCACCAAAATAAAATAAAATAAAATAAATCTAACACATTTTAAATTTTTTAACTAAAAATAAATGTTCTGCCAGGTGTATCTGACCTCTTTCCACAA
>NW_009952047.1:1449359-1480632 GCF_000747805.2 Chaetura pelagica
GAATGATTACATATGGGCAGCAGCCATCTGAAAAAAAAATAAAAAAAAAAAATAAAAAAATTAGATTGACAAATATATAGACAAAAGAAAGGTTTTATTCAGGATCAGAAAAGTCCACTAGATCCTGGAGTCCTGACCTCTATAATTCAGGCTGTAAGACAGCATCCAGATATTCCTACAGGGAGCAAAAAAAAGCAGGGCATTCACATAATTAATGCAGATGTTGGCAAGCTTTTATAAGGGCTACTAATTCATTCCTATGACTTCCTCTCTTCCTCAAGGGTTCTTATACTTGACCTGTTATTACCACATGGTCTTTAACCAAAGAATTAAAGCCAGATGTCTTGTAGCTAGGTCTCCCTTTGTTAAGTATTGCTTATAAATCACTTTTTTTCTATGCAACAGAGAGATCCAACATGAAAACTTTTTAAAATTCTTAAATAATTAAGGCTGAAAGGTTTCTAACCTAAGAGTTGATGTATCCTAAAGGAACAATAAAAGTTTTATAGTCGCTGTGCTCAGAAATACTATTTACTCTAGCTTTTTATTATCCTGGGTCTGCAAATGTTTCTGATTTATGTTTAGGTTGGAGGTAAAATAATTCTAAAAAGACCTTTTTCTTTAATATAAATCTAGATGTTATTTAATGCATTTGGGAAATAGATTGAAAGTTTTGTATGTTGCTTTATTGGAGTTGGCTTATTTGTGTTGACAAACAGGGGGAAATGACAGGAAACAGAAATAGCTTTGAGCAATTCTAAGGAAATCTTGATCATATACTATTTTCACTATAGTCCAATTACTAATTCTCTTCAACTCTGTACATTTTTGGTTTAACATGAAGGTTAGGTTAACTTGCAGCATTTCTTGCAGAATGGCTGGAGCTGTCCAAAACATAGAGTTTTGTTTGCATATTTTAATAGGAAGAAATTTTTATCTTTTACTGGTGTTATTCTGTTCTTTGATTTGCCTTATTACCTGGCTTATTACTAAAAATGCCCCTCTTTTTTTCGTAAAAAATCAAGTTTAATCAATAGAGTTTCACAGCCATAAAAGCAGGGTGTCCAAGTATTTCAAACTGTGTTTAGAAATGAGGCTGATGGAAAAAGAATAATGCTTGCAGAAATACAGTGGCATGCTTCCTGTATTGTTTATCAACGCACTTCCTGCTTTGTGGACAGACACAGCCCCTGGCCCTGGCAAATCACAGACTTTGAGCATATTGACAATCTTAATTTAGGCTGTTCTAGCTAGTGTTTAGGACAGGACAAGAAGGAATGTCCCTGATAGAGACCTGAATGAGTTAACACTTGCTCAAAAATTTAATCCGCTTTTCCTTGGTTTTGAGGAGCTCTTTCTTTAACACTTTTCCAGCTAAACAACAATTTTATGCACTGATAACATAAATAAGGTGTCCTGTAACAGAGTTAACTTTTCTTCATTAAAAATTGCATGCCCTTCTAAGTGAATTTTTCAGTATGTCTCCTTGGCCAAGAAGCTCATTTGCTGTGCAATTTACAGCTACGTCAGAAATCATGTGGGCTCCCAGAGCAGATGGAAGCATTTTAGGTTGTCTCTAATCTGGTTGCTGTTACTAGACTCCTCGAAGCAATTGTTTAAGAGTTGTTGAATTCCATTTGGTCTGAAAAAAATGAATTTGTTCTGTAGCATGTTCCATTCCTGTCTCCTTGCTGCTCTCTGTGCGTGTCTTGTCCTTGGAGGCAATCCTATGTTTTCAGTTCTGATGTCATTCTTTTTTCTTTCTTTTCTCCCCTCTTCTTTCAGTCCACAGCCATGAGCGAACCACAGTGCTACTACAATGAAACCATTGCCTTCTTTTATAACCGAAGTGGAAAATATCTAGCCACCGAATGGAATACTGTCAGCAAGCTTGTAATGGGACTGGGGATTACCGTCTGCATCTTCATAATGCTGGCCAACCTCTTGGTTATGGTGGCTATTTATGTCAACCGCCGATTCCACTTTCCTATTTATTACTTAATGGCCAACTTGGCCGCCGCAGACTTTTTTGCAGGGCTGGCCTACTTTTACTTAATGTTCAACACAGGGCCCAACACTAGAAGACTGACTGTAAGCACCTGGCTTCTCCGTCAGGGTCTCATTGACACTAGCCTGACAGCCTCTGTAGCCAATTTGTTGGCCATTGCTATTGAGCGGCACATCACAGTTTTCCGAATGCAGCTACATACTCGGATGAGCAACCGGCGGGTGGTGGTCGTCATCGTTGTTATCTGGACTATGGCCATCGTCATGGGTGCCATACCAAGTGTCGGATGGAACTGTATTTGTGATATAACTCACTGCTCCAACATGGCCCCACTCTATAGTGACTCCTACCTGGTCTTCTGGGCTATTTTCAACCTGGTCACTTTTGTGGTCATGGTGGTCCTATATGCTCATATCTTTGGGTACGTCCGCCAAAGGACTATGAGAATGTCCAGACACAGTTCTGGACCCCGCAGGAATCGAGACACCATGATGAGCCTCCTGAAGACTGTGGTCATTGTGCTTGGTAAGTGCTTGCTTTGCCTCCCCTGTTCTTCTCCCTCTGTTTCTTATCAGGCGATTTCAGTAATATATGTGAGGCTTCTGGAAAGTCAACAGCATTTAGAAGACACTAAAAGAGGTGGAGGCCATAAGAACCTCCACCATTCATTACTGTGTTGGGAATATCAAGCTCATTTATGGAAGCAGGTAGCAGCAGCTTGTTGCTCTTTAACATGAAAGTGATGAAAAATCCACGACCTCCAGGTGTAAAGAGGTGGATTTTTGCAGCAATGCAACCTGTCGTAGCGGAGTTCTATCCTGTGCAGAGTTCACCTTTTGCCTTTGGAGATGCCAAATGGCTACAGCCTTAAAATAATTAAGAGGAAAGAATAGGTCTTCCACTGTAGTGCCTCTTATCTCCTTTTTGCCCCCCAAAGGGTGTTGTGTGTTATAAAGCAGCGTTCCCATGTCTAAAGAACAATCAGGGGCTACAGGCTATTGATGAAGAGATTTGTGTGTTACGCAGGACTGTATGTACAGTTTGCTCAGATCTGTAATGTTTGCCACATATGAGTATCTGCCAATTTTCTAATACAGAAAAGTCACTTGTGAAGCACTGGTGTGCTTGAGCACACTGCTTAGGAGGGGCCTAAGCTACAGGGCTTGGAAAACAGGGAAACATGAGACAAATATAATGAAAAACTTTGGAGTCTGTTTTGTGGATGGCTTTTTGTGGTATTTGGGTTTTGTCTGGGGCTCTCAGTTTCCTTATGCAAAAGCACAACCTGGATACTGGTGAAGTTCTTTGCAGTTTGTTCTACTCTTTGTTTCTGGAGATGAGAATGAGCTGCAAGCAGGCAGGTTTGGTGCCAGTTGTCTCCTTGTCCTAGACTGTGTTTCTGCCCATGAGGTTCTCCAGCACAGTGCACAGCTCTGTTGGGATCCTAGCACCCTGTTGCATTATGCAGGTGCTCTGGTAGCCCATAAATGCAACTGTACACAGTCAGCAAAGCCTAAAACTAAGCTCTGGTTCCTGCTTTGACATTCTGATTTCAATGGGTTTACACCATGACTTGTGCTTTCAAGCAGTTACTGTGTTCACAAGTGCATCAGAATAGTTGCAAACATTTTATATGAGTCACTATGTCAACTCTTGTTAGTTCAAGACTACGTGTTGCTCTCTGACTAGCTTTGTGACCAAAACGTGAACTGTGTAGTTAGCTACCTTGTTCAGCCATTCATAAGTCGTATTGCTACAGGTCCTGCTCTTCTCAGGGAAAGAATCCCTGAGTTCTGTTCGGGAGGTTGGAGCAGCGGATAAAACCTCTTCTGACTGCCTAGTGGTTTGGAAATCTGTACCTCCCCAGCACTGTGATCTTCCTCACAGTGCAAAGGCAAATTATGTTAAGAACACAAATTCAAGGTTTGCAGTCTTCTTTTTGGGAAATAAGTCCCTATTTTCCCTCCTGAATGAAATGCTGTTCATAGAGCAGTGGAGTTTTCCTGTTAGGGGCAAGACTGGCTCAGACTTAGTAAGCACTTGCACGGCTGCAGTGCAGAGTTGCAGGAATAAATAAATGATCACTGAATAAATAGGACATGGCAGCTAATCTCAAGCCCTTATGGAACTAGAGATATGTATGCAGATGGAAGGGTAGGTAGTGACTGCAGCCTCCTCTGTTCTCCTAGTAGCCTAGTGTGGCTACAGTGGTAGAGGTGTACACAGAACATAAAAGTATCCCTTTTTTCCCCTAGTAAGTAGCCTTTTTTTTCCAGATACTTTTCTGGAAACAGCGGAAGCACTCCAGAGGTTAAGTAGCATTAGCCAAACTGAAAGTGACTCAAGTTTAGCTGCTGATGTAGTTAAGTAATAACTCTGATTCCTCACTGGGGCTCTTTGGAGTAAGACTTTTTGGAACTCCAGGTAGCTTATTTTGAAGATTTCTTCAAAATTCCAACAGAACCTTATTTCTTGTTATTGGTGCAGTTAAATTCATTCCATGTTGTGAACACAGTGTGCTTTAGCACCTTTTCTAATCTGCATGAAATATCATTCATAGAGAGAGGTAATGTACTATTTTATTAAATCTGTCTCGAGAAAACAGGCAGTCCCAGGTTGTGACATTCTTATTCCTGTGTTTGGATCTCCCATTTCATCATTATTTTGAAAAGGTGGTTTGTTTTTTTTCAAAGCAGCTTGGTTTCTTTTGTTGGAGGAGATCAGTCATAGGACTGTAGTGTAAAGAAGCAGCAACCTCCTGTGAGGCACAGTTTCAAAATAAAAATGAGTGGAAAACAGCTGTGGGTTTGGTTTTTGGTTTTGTGTTGGTTTGGGTTGTTTTGTTTGTTGGTTTTTAATAAATAATAAAATTATAAAGCAATGAATAAGAATTTTCTTAAGTAAAAAAAAAAATCACCTACAGCCACAAATCAGGCCTGAAGGCAACCACAGGGACTTTGGGGAGGTTAAATGTTTGTTAGGGTGTTAAGCAGAGTGCTAGATGAACCATGAGACTCGCTCATTAGTTGCCATCACCTGACAAGTGCCATCCTGTATTACTGAATTTGCATTTCCAATGGAGGATTGTTCCCTGGTTCTAAAAATAAAAGCAGCGGTATGGGGATATCTCAGTTTGGAGTAGATGGTGTGGTCAGCCTGTTGATCAGAAGGGAATCCTGATGCTCTGGCACAGCTTGCAGTCTGCTTGCAAGTCTGGCTTAAAATTTTGTAGACAGAGAAGACAACAGTTCTGCGCTTCCCGAGTGCCCTCTTACATAGATAGTCCATGCATGGTGCTACAAGTTTATCTCCTTCACCTTTGGGAAAGGCAGAAAGGTGAGTGTCATAGGCTGCCTGGAGCAACTTGCTAAACTTTTATCAAATGTTATCTGACTTTCTGTGCATCAGTGAACCTCAAGTAGCACAGAGAGGGAAAGACCCCCTACCTTAATGGTGCAGATCACGCTAATACATACGTTGCTGTTTGAGGCAGAAACCGACTTTTTTTGCTGGAGGTGGAGAGGGGAATCTTAAGAATACGATTGCTTCATATTCAGTTTATTCTTATGATCCCTGTCCCTCCTCTCCTGCCCCAGAGCTGAGTAGGAAAGGGAGCTGGTGTGTGTCAGCCCACAAACCCAGGAGGAAGCAATTCGTTTCGCCTTGGGAACCAGGGAAATGCAGAGCTGGAAGTCTGAATAAACCTATGAGCATTGGCAGAGGGAGGCAATCCAGTCTGTCTTAGGATCTTTGTTAAAATGCTGATCAGCTATAAGTAACACCGTTTGATTTGGGCACCAATGAACTTGTTCGTTTGACTTTTAAACTAACATAAACGGGTGAACTTGTGCTGCTGGCTGTAGTCCCAAGCAAAGCCTCTCTGCGGCAAGCAGAAGATCGTCTTTTCCCCCGTCCCCATGCACGCTACGTTTTCGAGGGGCAGGAGGAAATGAACACAAGAGCTTCTTGTTTGCTAGCCGCCTAACACTGCCTGCCCCCCTCGCTGCTCGCTGCCTTGCTCCGGGGGAAGAGCCGGCGGGGCGGGGCGGTCCCTCCGGCAGCGGGAGCGCCCGGACAGCGGCCCGGACAAGGGCTGATTGTGAGGGAGGGACCGCGCTGGCTGGAGCGGTCGGGATCTGGCACACTGCGTCATCCGGGTGGGATGCTGAGCCCTCGGAACAAGTCAAAAGCAGAGATGATGATTTTTTATTATTATTATGGTTTTTTTCCATGCCCTTTTTTTTTTTTTTTGTCTTGACTAAAATATTTTAAACAGAAGGAAGTGATTTCATAGTTGAGCCCTTTTTTTTTTTTTTTTTTTTTAACAAAGCTGTTTTTGAAATCTTTTGACAGTAACAAGGAACATGAAGCTCTTTCTCTAGAGCATGCCTTTCCTTCATGCTGGGCTAAGGCTGGACTGATCAGTGTACCACACAGGGGCATCATACCAGGTCTGGTTTGGCTGGCAGCTCAGTGACACTTTGCCTTTCACCACCACCATGTGTGACATTCAAATGAGCAGTCACAGGAACAGGCAGAAACCTAGCAGATCCAACAGCTGAAAGTTGGCATCCTCTATTCCATCCTCCACATTTTCTTATCTTGCGTTTAAGGACAAAACTGTTTTTTCTGGTGGAGGTCGTAGTTAGACTGAGTACATTTGGCGTAGCAGATTTGGCCTCAAAATGGATGACAGTATCTGAGTACTGTTCTAAAAAGCAGTGAAAGCACCAAAAGAGGATCTCAGGGCTGAAAAAACTTGCCCTGCTCTGGATTTCCATAGCTTGGAATAAGTCATGATGGTCTCTTCGGATGTCTTTTCTTCCTGCATTTTAGGTAACTTAGATCATTACTCTTGAAAGGTTAGCATGTTTATTCTCCTGCCAAAATGCGGATTAAACACCTACCCTTAATGTATCAGTTGTGTTTTTACAATGTGGATGACTCTTCACTATACCTCCATATGCATCTTTGGGCATTCTTCTCAATTTGGACATTAGATAGTGAGATTGTCATACTGAGGTTTTATTACTGAATTTTTAAAAAAATAATAGCAGCAACACTTCTTAAGTGTATTTTATCAATCCTGCCAGTTAGCCTTCTGTGTTGGATGAGTACTCAAGAGTGTTTGGCCAAAATTAGGTGTGCCTGTTGAGCTGACCACCACAGCTAGCACCCAGGACACAGGGAGAGTAAATGATAAATTAATGATCACTTAGCTTTTTTAGTCTGCCTGGGAACTAAAAAGGCACTTTGGTTTTTCCTGTCCGTGAGACCATCCGCTTTGTTTGGAGGAATGTGGTTTATTCTGTAAAGATTTGGAAACTAATGTGGGTACAGATAAAAAAGTGAAGGTTCTTTTTGTATAAACTGTTTTGATTTAAGGGAGTCTCACTGTGTTTCAAGACAGTCCTTTACTTATTACAAGGCAATAAATGCAAGGAAAACATCTGGAAGTTCAGTATAAACATCTGGAAGGATGGAACTGCTCAGCAACAGCTTTTTTTCCTGCCCTCTCTTTCTGCCACAGTTATAAATTGCATGAGAGACTTTATACTTCTGTAGCTTTTCTTTCACAACTAGGTACCAAGTGGAGACAGAAAGCAGCAAATAACTGTGGTAATGCATATGAGTGTCAGCACACATTGTAGCCAGACAGTTAAAGCAAATAAAGTACATTAATAATAACTTTAACCATTCTGGGTGATTGATATGCAACATTTCATTCTAAGATCAAAAACATTAAGTTCTGTGGAGGCACATTTTTTAAAAGATGTTTCTAATAACTATGCTGTCTCCCATGACATGCAGCCTGCATCTTTCCCGCCTTCCCTCACTCATGCAGTAAGAGCACTTGATTCTCAGCAAAATATAAAAAGATTGTGAAATAGTGCTACAACCTGAGTAACAACAGCCAGATGTGCTAGAGGCACATCTTTGTTTCCATGCAGTGTCTGGTGGCTAACTGGCATGGCCTATCATCACTGGCCCCAAATCTTAAGACTTTGACTTTCCTAAGCCTTATTAACTATATTTCACCAGTTACAAAGTAAGTGGTCCTGAAGATGACCTTGTGTAGACATAGCATCACGTGAACTTTGGTAGCCCTTCCCTGCCCATGCAAAGTTATTTTTGTGTACCAAAGCAAACATCAGCGCTGGTAGCACAATGCAACTGATAAAAGGATCTTATGAGGAGGTCAGGGTTTAACTCTGAGCTCTGTGACTGGAACATGACTTTACCTATTCACCTCCTCCCTGAGGAGTCATACTGGTATGATGCAAGCTGAGCTCTCCAGGAGTCTTTTCCCTCACATGACTGAAAATGAGGAAGTTGTCTTAGCTTGGAGATGTCCTTCCACCAGGTAGGGGTGGCCCAGGTTGGAGGAGAGCATCATCCAGTTGTGGGGTTTTTTTCCTTGATATTATTACATTTTCCATAGAGAGCTGGGCTGGGTGTTAAGTTCAGGCTGTTGTTCAGATGAGGGCAGCACATTTCACAGCTTCTCCTCTTGAAGTGGGGGAGTGTGAAGCCATAAATACCAGGTTACCCTGTGGCCAGCACGGAGGGCTGGTTCACAGTCACCAACCCTGCCTGACCCCTGCATCACAGTAATGTCGCTTGTGTATTGATTTAGTCCTGACGGAAAAACAGGGCAATAAACTCTGGAACTGGCATAGCAATATGAGCCTGAACATCAATGACTTTCTGTTCTAGGACACAGCATGCAGTTATGTGCTCTCCCAGTGTTTTTAGATAAGTGTATTTTAAAATTGCATAAGCTGTGAATTTATCCCACAGTCGAATAAACTGGGAAATTTGGCTAAATGTGGCTAAATGGAGCAATCCTCATAGAATTTATAAGATTGATGTTTATTACCATTGTATGGAGAGTGAAGGTTTATAATAAGTGCTTTCAGAGCTGCAGTGTGATGACAGCACTTTCAAGCTGTATCATCAAATATTTGCATGAAGAAATGAAATCTTGATTAAAATTATTCTGTAAGTGGTTTTGTTTTGTTTTAAGTAGCATACCTTATCCTACAGGATTTTTGATGGCTTGTATTTCTTTCTTTTTTCTTAGTGAAGTCCTTAAGAGTAGTTATGATTGCTCCTCAGAAACTCCCTTGGAGGAAAAAGACACATATAGTTTGGAGTGGGGGTGGCTTCCAGGGTCTGCTGCTACTACTTCCAATATTTTTGGGGTGTTTTGGGTTTTTTTCCCATTTTCTTAATGACATGTTGGTGTTGAGTTTTATTTTGAAAGTGTACTTTTCACTTGCAAGTAAGAAGTTTTTATATTACTGATTGTTAGAATGTTTAATTGTGAAATCATTCAGATTTAATAACAAAAAATAATTTTTAATGATGTCTGTTATCCATAAGGAGTGGACTAATATTTTTATGTTCATACATGTAAAAAATGTGTTCTTATTTTCTTGTATTATATTAGAAAAATCAAACTGTTTTATAAAAGGAAGACAAAATTTCACAAAGAACTATTAAAAATCAGATAGTTACATTTTATCAGCAAGATGTGTTTCTGCTGTCAGTTAATATAATGGAGACATGAAAACTTGTTAAGGATCTAAGTTGTAATGCAGTGACTGTAGTATGTGCAAAGATGTTTCGTGCTTGCTTTTTTTTTTTTTCATACTGCTAGTAAAAGCAATACTATGTGTGCTCTGAAAATCTGTCTCTCTAAATCTCACTCACCGATCATTTTATTTGTCGTTTATAGTTCTGCAAATGAATTCCAGTTGATCTTTTTTAATTTTGGCTAGTAGCTTCAAGCCAAATATCTTCCCAGTACTGCGTGGCTGGTGAGGATATTGAAAGGAAAAAGAATAAGGAAGCACAGCATCTGGAAATTACACTGTGGACAGTTTGTTTGTGTGATGAACTTCATAAGGAGCTTTCTTTTTCAAAACAAGCCTGTGCAAGCTGTCCTTGCTGAAGCAAAAGTTACTGCTGACTTGGATCCAGGTAGCTGTTTCTCTAAACCCAGAGCCTGACCAGATGTGTTGGGAGTCTTGTTCTTGCTTAATTTCTTCACTGACTTTCCCAATTAAAATTATTGCATCCCGAGCTAAAGTTGATAGGACCTTGGAAACAGTCTTTTCTCTAAAGTATTATGGGTATACCTATGTAATTCATTGCTTCACCCTGGGGAAAACATTTAGAAGTTTCCCCCTTCTTTCCCCCTTCAGAATAAGTATTATTTATTTTCATTTGGGATCCTTTGAAACTATGCTTTGAGAAACTTCCATCATTTCCCAAGGCAGGAATGTGGTTTTATTTTATTTTTGAACGGGGAAAATCACTCTAGTAAATCCATTCCTCTACATATGATGGAAATGAGGCCTTGTTTAATAAAAGCCTCTCCCCTGACTTCAGTATAATTTATTACCTTTTCAGGGAAGAAATAAAACTAAAGGGCAAAGGAAAGCTCTCTGTGTTCTTCCAAGAATGGTGAGAGGGGGGATAAACCTTGAGTAGTTCTGGGTGTGTACTCATGTTCAGCTTTTGCCTAAAAATAAAATATTTTTTTTTAAAAATTACAATCACTTGCATAGGTTGTCTCTTGTTTCTAAAAGGCTTCTAGAAATTCATCGCAACAGCAAAAGCAGGTATTCTTCTCAACAAGGCAAAAAGAATGGAGTTTTATTTTTCTTTATGAATGACAAGACTTGGAAATCACACCCTTACCCCCAAGCAGTAGAAAACAACATTTTCTGTTGGACCCAGGTGAAATAAACTGCTGGCTGAGGAGTGAAATTCACGTAGTGAAAATCTGCACTAAACCAAAATGAGTTTGTACTGTGCCTTACTCTGCCATCATGACTCCACTTACTAGGGCTACTGCCATGAGTGAAAATACTCATCAACCTGGGCTTCTCCAAAATCATGGATGGGGATATGTTGTGGGACATTTGCTCTAACCCAGAGGTCTTGGTAAACTTTGAGAAAAGCTCAGGCCTTAGCGTAGAAACTGTTACCAAGAAAAAAAAAATTAAATCAGCATGTACAGGAAGGCCTATGTGTAGAACAGCAGAATATGAGCAGGACTCATTGATCTTGGACTTTTTGAGATTAATTTTTGGAACAGAAGATGGAAATCCATCCTTTAGAAGAGGCAACAATAATGCTTTCACAAAATGGCTGCTCGCAAGGTAACAGTTTTGTCCTCTAGAAAGCACATAGTTTCACAGAGAGTTTGGTTTTAGATGTCTTCCTTATTTTTTTCCTCTGACTGTTTAAGTTTCTTGCATCTTCAGAGAAAACTGATACATTTATGGTAACTGTTGAAGCAAAGCATTTGCAGTCTGGAAGGTTTGGGGTGGTGTCAAAGTCCAGCTACTGTCCTGTGTTTTCATCTTTGTGAGACCATTTGTTCTTCCCATGTTTTGGTGAAAGCTGCTCAAATGCAAAGCTGAGCTTAAAGCTAGACCTCAGCTTGAGAAACTGTGTGAACAAACATGCCAGCTGTTCACTTGTCACATAGCAAAACTGCATTCAGTGAGGCACTGAACAATTATTTGTTTCCAACAGTGGAAAACACTGAGAACAAGAGAGTGTTTTGTGGGAGAGAAGTGGTGCTCCTTCGTGTGCTTTGCTTCAATGCATGTGAGCAGTGAGTGAGTATTCTCAGCTTTTCTGGTGTGATCCATGAAAACAGAAGAATAAAATTTAAAACCCCAAATTATTATTGCCTTTGCAGTTTCAATGAAAGTAGGCTCTTCACATCAGAACACAAAATTATTGGTAGTGGAAAAGCTTGTTGAGACATCTGAGGTACAGCAGCTGGTCCACAGGGTGGGAAATGGTTGGCAGTGAGTGGTGGCCTTCAGACAACAGCCTTTGTGCCACTCTCCTTCTAGTCTCAGCATGAAAATCATATTGAAGGAAATAGTGCAGTTTCTGCATTTTTTAAATAAATGTATTTTGAACCTAAAAATGAAAGAAAAATGTGATTCTGAGCTCTTCTAGTTCTGGCTTTGATAGCAGAACAGCTTCCTGTTTTCCTTTTTCATACAGTGGGAGATGCTGTCACTGAGCTCATAAATGGACTATCTTTTTTTCTTTTTTTCTTTCAGATGAAAGTCTTTTTTTGTCTTTAAAAAGAACAACAAACAAACTTCCCCCCCCCCTCCCGGCCCTTTCATTAGTAAGTTGTTATAACACACTTAAAGATTTTATCCTCTTTAAAGCTGAAACCAACAACAGTGACAGAAAATAACCACGCTTTCTGCAGTTCTCATTCAGGAAATCTTCATGTGACCCTTCCACTTTTCCTAGCCTAAACATGTCTCTGAAGTTCATTTTCCCTGTACCCAAGTGGAGAAATGCATGTTCAAAAGCGCTTCTTGTGTGTGTGGCAGGTCCAGTGGCAGACACATATCCTTACCCATCAGTGCCTGGAGAGCAGGTAAAGGGTCTGAGCTTGTATGAAGGGTCATGATGCTTCAGAAGCCAGGACATAATTTTTTACGGCTGAAGTGTTTCTTTTCTGCACTCATATGTTGTCCATCTGTCCATGCTGCTTAATGAACTACCGGAGCAAGGGAAACTACTGTAAGTGAAAATCCTTGGTTTCCAGTTCCACCAGTGAGCAGGAGGTGTTTGAAGTCCCAGGGATGAATGCTTTGAAGTTTGTGGACAGGGTGACCATAAGTTCTACAACTGGCAAAGTAAGAATTTTATTTGTAAAACTGTCCCAGACGTACCTGCCACAGGGCTGGTCATCTGCTGCTGTGGACTGATGTTAGGAGAACAGGCTCTATGTCTTGCAGTAGGTTGAAACAGTAATTCCTTGATATTGGTGTTAACAGCCTAAGAGGTGGTATTTTTAAAAAGGTTCAGATAAGTTTGAGAGGAGTGAGAGAGAGCACTCCTCTTGCATTTCTCTATGTTGAAGTCAGAGCTAGCTGCTTGGGTGTTTCTGCTTTATTAAAATACTTGGTATCCAAGTACAAAATTTGCTAATAGAGTAATAGATATGCAAGGACAGTAAAAATTTTTAAAATATCTTCCTTCATGAAGGAAGTCATAGTCTCCTGAAGAAGGGAGGAGGGATTTTAGCGGTTGCAAGCAGAAAAAGCTGCCAAGTTCCTGCATTTATCTTCTTTTCATGGAAATTGTTTCCTCTGACCCTGGACTCAGTACCTTCCTTGTTCTCCCCTAATGGGAGCTGTTTCCCATCTTCTGATATTGATGTAACCTCAGGAAGAACTTGTTCTAACATATGGCATTGATAATTCTCATTCCCCTCTTTTGAAGTTGCCTTTAAGTACTCACTTTTTACTTTTTTAGAAGTATATGAAGTCACATAGATATGAATTTTCCAAGCAAAAGCTCTATATATAGAGAGAAAAGAAAAAACTGTGTAAATCTGTTGCACATTTGTAGAATGGTTGCCACTTTCTTCCATTAAACAAACTAAAATTGAAAATTGTAGTCCATAAAAGGAAAAATGAAGGATTTTTTAAAAAAATATTAAATTAGTTTAGATATGTAACTGGATTTACTTGATTATATGTTAGATTTTTAAATTTTTTTAAGTTGGTTATTTTCAATAATTACCAAAGCCAACATGTTTAATTATGTATTTTCTACTATGACTCCTGCTATGTAAGAGAAAAGGGTGCAGTGGGAGCTGTGCTTTCTATTCCTAAATTGGAGCAGCTGTTCTAACATCCCAAAACAGGCTAGATACCGTGCCAGGGGCCTGGCATCACCTGCCAGCCTCCCCCATGACACACTGCCCTGCACAGCCCACCTGCTTCCCTGCTATTGCACCTGCATTTCAGCTAGCTCCTGTGAACTGGAAGGAGAAACTTCTGCATAACTAAAAAAAATAACTTCAGACCTTGAACATAAGAGGAGGAACTGGCTGTGGTTTTATTTATCTCATCAGCTGGCATGCAGAGTGAAATTGGAGCAGCTGTTCTAACATCCCAAAACAGGCTAGATACCGTGCCAGGGGCCTGGCATCACCTGCCAGCCTCCCCCATGACACACTGCCCTGCACAGCCCACCTGCTTCCCTGCTATTGCACCTGCATTTCAGCTAGCTCCTGTGAACTGGAAGGAGAAACTTCTGCATAACTAAAAAAAATAACTTCAGACCTTGAACATAAGAGGAGGAACTGGCTGTGGTTTTATTTATCTCATCAGCTGGCATGCAGAGTGAGAAGTGAAGAGTCTGGTGAATAAGTGTCATAACGGTATAATAATAATGTCACGCCTGTTAATCAGCAGTTGGTGCTACAAGGTCTGCTTCTGATAAAGGTGGGTTACAAGTAAAAATTCACTGGCATAGCCATGAGTTTAGGTATGTACATTAAGCAGTGAGGTGCCTACCTTCAGTTTACAACTGTTTAATGGGGAAATACATTTATTTCAATACTCGGTAAGAAACCGTCAGCTTTAAGTGATGTGTGAAACAGCCCCTTGCTCTCAGATGGCAAAGAGGCTACAAAGAGTCACTTAACTCTAGGATGTAAAGAGCCTCATGGATGGGGAAAGGCACAGACTGAGGGAGTAAAGTCGTGTCTTCTCTGCAAATAGAAGTGCATAACAACTCCCATCTGCTCATACCATGCTGTAGAAAGCAGGGTGAGTGGGTGTTTCTAACCCCTGCTTGTACAGGTCAAAACAAACATTTGTGATAGAAGAATTGTTTGTCTTGAGCTGGCAGACTTGTAGAGTTTGTCTGCTCGTGTTTGGTGTTCCAAGTCATATCAGCAGGGTATACCATCATGTTCCAGGTCATCCCCCGGAGGTGAATAGTGAAATGAAGTTCAGTGCCTAGGAAATCTCTTGCCTTTGCCGTGCATCTTTGCCCAAGCAAAATAAAATGTAAGGATTGCATGGAAGCCAAAGAATATGAAGACAGCCCTTACATCCTGTAAAAAGTAGTGTATTTTTAATCTCCAATGGGTGAAGTAATGCCAAGGCAGAGAGATATCTGGCTTGTTAATTTCTGATTTAAAAGCCTCTGCTCTGTCTTGGTTTCCTGAAGACATTAGCCAGTCCCAACTCCCAAGCAGCTCAATCCATCCTGCTGGACACAAAAGCAACTGCTACTGATTTATTGGAAGTCTCATTTGAACCTCTTGAGCTTTCCAAACACATACTAACAGTTAGCAAGCTCTAAACTTTGCCATTACTGCTCCCTGGAGGAGTGGCAGAGTGCATCTGAGGAGACCAGAAGCTATTCTTCTACCTCAAGGCAAGAGGTGAAGGTAGTATCTTGCAGTCCTGCTGACAGACATCCTTAGGTATTTCAGTCTCATTCCCCATATAAGACTGAGAAATTTCTATCCTCTTTTCTACGTATGAAGGAGGCAGAGAGGTCATGGTCCTCATTTTAGACAATTCAGAGTTATGCCTCCATTTTTGTACCTACTGCTGCACTTCAAGTGTATGGTTTGTCAGCCAAATATGGAGTGGTTTTATATCATTTCAGAATACCAAAAGGCTTGCTTGGTAAACTACTCTCCTGCTCTTAGGAATGTGACATGAATGGGTACATTGATTGGATTTTAATTTGTGTTGTATTTTGCTTCAGCAGTTGACTACCCTTATCATTAGTTGGGAGCATGCAGTTGTGAAGTGTTTACTTTGGTTTTTTATTCCTCCACTGAATGCCAGTTCATACCAGGCAGCATTTAGAAAGCTAAATAATCGTTTCCCAAGACAAATATCCTGACTAAAATTCTTGTTTTGAAGCAGAAGAGTCAATAATTCATATTAGAGAGGGAGGTAACTCTCTCTGTTAGGCGATAGTGGAAGAGTACCTTGGTACTGAAGATAATGCACTGCATACATTGTGAAGTACAGAAGAAACTACCAGCACTACATTCTGGCAATGCTTGGCATAGTTTCTGGAACTTGTGTGGGTGCTTCATGAAGATTTATGAATTTATTTCAACAAAATGTCTTTTGGAAGGATACAGCAGTGGAATGTCTTAACTATTCTTAAAGAGATTACAAATTTTTGTTACTATTTCAAATACACATGCTTGTTACGTAACACAGTAAGATGAAGCAACTTGGCTTTTTGCTTGCTCTGTTCCTCTTCTAGTGCCAGAATATAGGGTGATCTGCAGGATTCAGCTCTGAGGACATGCAGATATGGGGTTTCTTCTGTTTTTTTTTCTCAGGCACACTATGGGCTTTATGAGATCTGTGTTGAAAAAGCCTGTCAGCCCCATGTGAGGAGAGAAGATGCAGACTCCCAAGAGAGCTGTTAATTCAGCATCTGGCTCTGGTCCCTCCTCCCTGGGTTTTGGCAGGGACTCTTGCCAATGCCATTCCCATCCCCAGTGGAGGCTTCTCACCTCTGCAACACAGGGGGAGGAGGTGCACAACACGGTCACCTGCAAAAACTTTCTGACCTGCCTGGCCCCTTGACCTGCTCCACATGTCCCTGTTCTGCATTTTGCAGCCTGTTTCCCAAAAGGCCCTTGCCCCAGGTAGAAGTAGTGTTGTGGGATGTAGGTGTAGGGGTACTGGGCACTGAGGGATCATTGCTTGCTGCTTGCTTGCTGCCTGATGCTCAGCCTGGTGGACAGGCTTTGTCTTCCAGTTGCATTTTAGATTTACTCTTCTTCAACAAGGAGAGAGTAATATCAGAGTGTGTTAGAGCTTCAGGTCCTACCTATTGTCACACACACGAAATAAAAGGTAAAGGGAGTGCATATTGCTTAGTAGCCTAAATGGCTTCTGTAGACCACAGGAATTAAAAATGGTCCTTCATTGAGGACAATCATAATCTAATCCTTGGCTGTCTAGCCTGTGTTCTGCACAAAATGATCTGTGCTCGTTTCTATCTTCCCAGCACAAAAGCTTGGCATGGTTCAGCCTAGAGTGAGGAGGGGTCAATTTAAATAAACAAACAAATCAAACTGATTAACTGGAAATAATTCACATAGCTTTGCTTAGATGAACACTTTAGCTTTCAGTCTATTAATCCATCAAATATCCAAGCGCTGCATCCACCTTGTGCTGCTGTGTGGTGATATTAAAGAGCAGAAAGCTTTCAGATAAGCAGTGCTGCCTTGTTTGCCCCACCAAGTAAGTGTGAGAGGTGTGTATAAAGCCATGTGCACTTGAGAAATGTGACCTTTTAAATACATTCCAGAGAATGCAGTAGTGATTGATGCTGCTCCCGTGAGATTTTCCTTTTATTTAAATTTTGTTTTATTCTTCACCCACCCTCCCTCTCTACTCCTTGTGTTCCTGTCTCTCCACTACCTTTATTTATAGCTTTATCTCTGTGGCCTTGCTCCTTTTCAGCTGGCAGGCAGGAGCAGCACCTCTGAGAGCCAGCCCTGCTGCTGGGATGGTATGTGGGAGCATCTGCTGTGGGAGGGTGTTGCGGGGCCATTACATCCCGGACCACCCTGTCCTGCAGCAAAAGTGGCCCCATCTTGGGAGACTCTTTGATGGGGCTGCTGGGCTCTCCTGGCTCATGGCATGGCAGGGAAAAGCCATTAATTCTAGGCCTATTTCCAGAAAGCAAGTGTACCCACCTTCTTGCCAACCATTGTCATCACCATAAATATCCAGCATATAGAGATTTACTCCTGGAAGAGAAGCACTTTTTTTTTTTTTTTTCCCTGCATTTTTGGAAACTAGACTGTGAAATACAAGAAGCGTTTGTTGCATTTTCACCCTGCCAGTGGCAATAACATTTTTTCCAGTTTGTATGTTACCAATAAGAAACAGCTGAATTAGATCTTTTACACTTGAAAAACATCTTATTTTTAATGTACAATAAACGGCAATATCCTCTTACATTTCTTTCATGGATATGGATGATAAACAGTATTTCATTAACAGGGAGCACTTTGTTCATTGTGCTTTTGCTGAATTGTTTAAAAAAATGTTCTAGCTTTTTAAATGTTCTGGGTTGGGGTTTTTTTGTCTTTTTGCTGAAATTGCCTGTTTCATGCCTTGCAGCCCATCTGCAAGTTGTTTATGATCAGAATAAATTCTTAATTCCCTAGAAACTGAGTTGCTGAGAGTTAAAAATAAATAAAAATCTCCCATGAATATGGGTATAGAACTTTAAACTTTTTCCCTTGGAAGGTTTAGAAAATAGTACAGTTACATACTGACCATTGAGCCCCTCTTGTTGATGTATCTCTCTGACTGAAGGAGAGAGCTACCCCAGTGAGCAAGGTTTGGAGCACCTTGACTGCAGAGCTGTGTATGCAGGTGTTTGCTTCTCAGCTTCCCTGGCTGGTCAGGTCCAAGGGAGCTGGGCACTAGGATGCAACAAAGCCCACTGCTCTTGGCCACTGGCTGGGGCAGGTTGTTTTACTGTTGCTGCTGAGATTTATGGGGGGGCTTTGAGGTTTCTTACCTTCAGTAGCCCACTCTGTGTCCTGTGGAGCCCAGAGACACCAAGCATGGCTGAGGCAGGTCTTCCTGCAAGGCAGTGGTTAGAGGTGCAGAGGACACATATTTTTCCAGACTCCCTAAAATTTTGCTTGTTCTAGGAAGATTATACCCCTCCTCAGTGCTCTGGAAAATTGCAAAATTACACTTTAAAAAATTATTTTATTTTATTTTAACCTCATTTTGTTCTTCTAGTTCCTAAGCTCAGGGCCTGATTGAGCATCAGTAATTGAAAGAGTAGATTGCACAGATAATGGCCAGTAAAGGTTTGATCCAGAATGAGATTGTGCCTGTATCAGTAATTCCCTTCAAGAAGAATGTTCAGCCACAGATTTAACCATTTCCCAGGGGACAGTGCATATGACAGTGCCTCAAATTTCTAAGATCTCCTTCTCCACTAAAAATTAATTGAGAGAACTGGATCCAGAACTGGCTGAAGGACAAGTTCTGCATTTGGCTATGTTAACACCAGGATTTCACTGTAAATGTTGGTAAAATCTTGAGAAGGGACAAGAACTAGATTTTAAAACCTGGCCTTGACCTCAAAAATTATGATGAATTATTAAAACTCTGTGCATGATGGATCATAAGTTTAGTACCTTTTGCTCTTCACTTTGAAACAATATGCTTTTCTGCCAAAGTTTTAAAGAGTGTGTTCTGCATCAACAGGCTTACTATCAAGAGCTACCCTTGACTTACATGGTAAGGGGAATCTTGCAAATATGTCTCCATTGCATATTGCACTGTTGAATGCAGATGTCCTAAGAAATAACAAAAACAACTAACAAAAATTTTATACTTGCCAGAGGTTTTACTGGAGAAACTCTTACATCCTTCTTTTCATTTGAAGTTTCTCTTCTTCTTTTTGTGGCTGTTGTTTTCAAACAGGGGAAAAAAAAAAATAAATCTCTTTTGTACAGGATTTTATTGAGCATCTCTTCAAATTACAGAATTATAGAATGGTTTGGGTTGGAAGGGACCTTAAAGATCATCTCTGCCCCTTGCATGGGCAGGGACACCTTCCACTAGATTAGCTTGCTCAAAGCCCCATCTAACCTGGTTTTGAACACTTCCAGGGATGGGGCTTCCACACCTTCCTGGGCAACCTGTTCCAGCGCCTCACCACACTCACACTGAAGAATTTCCTCCTAATGTCTAACGTAAATCTCCCCTGAGATCCATTTGATCCATTACCCCTTGTCCTCTCACTACAAGACCTTCTCAAAAGTCCCTCCACAGCTTTCCTGTAGGCCCCCTTCAGGCACTGGAACACTGCACTAAGGTCTCCCTGGAGCCTTCTCTTCTCCAGTCTGAAAAGCCCTGTTTCCCTCAGCCTGTCCTTGTAGGACAGCCCTCTGATCATCTTTGTAGCTCTTCTCTGGACTTTCCCCAGGAGCTCCATGTCCTTCTTATGTTGGGGGCTCCAGAACTGCACACAGTATTCCAGGTGGGGTCTCACAAGAGCCACATAAAGGGGGAGAATCTGCTCCCTTGATCTCCTGACTATGCTTCCTTTGATGCAGGCCAGGACACAGTTGGCTTTCTGGGCTGCAAGCTCACATTGCCGGCTTATGTTGAGCTTCTCATCCACCATCACTCCTAAGTCCTTCACTTCCAGGCTCTTTTCAATCCATTCTCCACCCAGCGTGTATTTGTGCTTGGGATTGCTCTGACCCAGGTGAAGGACCTTGCACTTGGCCTGGTTGAACTTTATGCAGTTTGCACGAGCTCACCTCTCAAGCCTGTCAAGGTCCCTCTGGATGTCATCCCTTCCCCTCAGCGTGTCCACCTCACCACACAGTTTGGTGTCATCAGCAAACTTGCTGAGGGTGCACTCGATTCCACTGTCCATGTAGCCAACAAAGATGTTAAGAGCACTGGTGCTGGTACCAACCCTTGGGGAACACCACTTGTCACAGGTCTCCATCTGGACATCACGCCATTGATCACCGCTCTTTGAGAGAGACCATCCAGCCAGTTCCTTACCCAGCGAGTGGTCCATCCATCGAATCTGTATTGTTCTAGTTCTGATACCAGGATGGCATGTGGGACAGTGTTGAAGGCTCTGCTCAAGTCCAGGTAGATGATGCTGGTTGCTCTTCCTTTGTGCACCGATGCTATGAGCTCATTGTAAGAAAGCAGAAACCACAACAACAACAACAGAAAGTCAGCACATGGAGAAGGGTTCTGATGCTGTTTTATGGAGCTAATTTATTTTGCTCTTAATAAAGTAGTCTTAGTACAGTGCAGAACAGAGGCTCTAGTATTTTGATATCATTGCCTGTAAAGCTGGACGTATGTGATTTTGCAGGCAGCATTTTGCATTGGAGTGATACGGTGGAGTTCTACATGTGCTGAAATCTCTGAGAGTATGAGACATATGTCACAACATCTTGAAACCATCTCCTTCACTTCCATGACATGGACTGACCACTTAAAAAAAAAAAAAAAAAAAAAAAGGCCACATAGTTGGAAGCTTGGAGGTATATTTTCTTTGTTTAAACACCTCTGTCATAACACAGGAAAATAAAGTGCTTGGAAAAAACAGGCATGTTGCCAGTATTTTAAAGAGCTGTGAGAGAAGAGTTGCTAGGCTAGTGATAGGTTCAGAAACTTCCTGAACCAGCAAGAGAGATATCAGTAACAGAAGCATCTGGAAATTTTATTTATTTATTTATTTATTTTGCTAGCTCACTTCAAGTATGATTTTTTCTTTAACTTAGAGAGGGGTTGAATTAGATCCTTTACATCGTTTGACATTAAAGGAAGTCTATGCGTATTGTAATTTATGCCCTTAGTGTGAGATTCTTCCAGAGGATCCTTCATGGCTGTGATCACTTTGTGGCAGGGTCAGCTTTGACTCCAGGACTTGCTTAGAGCTCACCAGTACTCAAGAGCTGGTAAATATGACTCTGGTCTGCTCATGATGCATGGGCAGGAACTACCTGCAGTTGTGTCCTGCCCTTGAGCTATTAGAAATGCTTCAGAAAAAAAACACATTGGCGTAGGTGGTGGGTCTGCCCCAAAAGACTGAGGTTTTTTCACACACTGGCAATGCCATGCTGCCAGGGAGCATTACAGAGGGTGACCATGACTCTCCCTGTGGGACCACTGTGAACTGCTTGTCCCTTTCCCCTGAGGAATTCACAAGTGGAGGCGGCTCTGGTTACTTCTCCTGGTCCCTGCAGGGCATCTTCCAGCAAGAATGTCCAGAGGCCCATCACTTCCTTTGGCATGGAAGCAAACCGGTGTTTTTGCTCAAAACAACCACAACAATAAAAAAAATCCAAGTAGTGTGATATTCTGGAAGCCAGACAATGCAAACACAATGCCACATTGGCATTAAATAACTTAAAGCGCTATGATAACAATATGCTTTTGAAAAGCCAGATAGTACTAAGTTAGTTTGAGAGAGACATTACTTCCATTCTTTAATTATCACTCCTTTCCTTTGCCCTGCTTAGCATGTTGAAGTATGAATGTTTCCAGAAAAAAAAATACCTAAGAACTGTGGCAAGGAAGGGTTTTGACAGCAATTTTGTGCTCTTGGGTATCCCACACAGGAGGGAGACAGCTCATGGTCTTAAGATGCTGGTTTAAAGGGGCAATATTCTGTAGCATCACAAAATTCAGGAAGCACAGGCACGGAGAAGGATGAAGAGGTGGCAGGTCATATATGCCTCTCTTCTGCTGTCAACAACTTCTGGGGTTGTCTCTTTTAATCTGTTTTACACATGCCTTGATAGAACATTTCTGGGGAAAACATTAATTTTTAAATTTAATCTGTAAATGTTTACGTGTGTCCGCTGCAGTGATGTGCAACACTCTGACAGGCATTGGCATGCTTCCCTTTGCCTTTCCTTGTGTTCATTGTACTGTACGTGGTCATCTCACTGCTTACCTCACAGCATCCTGACAGCCCAGACTGCATTTTGTGGACAAACTCATTTCTTTGCTTTTTGATGTGTTTGCCTGTATCCTGCACCATCTACAGTGAATGACTGAATTTTCCACTCAGAGTGCTTGCATTGCAGCAACCAAGTTCAGAACTCCTACTAGCAGCAGAGTTTGACAGCCACAGCTGAGCCCTGAGAGATCTCTGCATTCAACCCTCTCCCATCAACCCTGAACTGATATCCAAAGTGACACTGATGAACACAGGTATCATTCAGTGATACACAGTAAGGAGGAGGATTTGAGGAACATCCAGGCTGGGGATCAGTTACAGACATCTTGCTTTTCTTCCTTTTTTTTTTTTTTATTTTATCAATGTAATGTGTATCCAACTGCAGTAACATGCAGAGCATCAATGCCAGTGGAGAGTCACAGTGATGGGCAGGCTTTAATCCCAAGGAAGCTTCCCTGGACAATTTGGAGAAAAAAAAAACAAGAGCCATCACTGTCTCAGAGTTACACTGTTTATTACCTGCTGGGGCAAAACTCTAGTGTTTTTGGGAGAGGAAGTGGTTTTTTTGAGAATTGGGGTTGTTCAGCCTGGAGAAGAGATGGCTTGGAGACACCTCATAGTGGCTGGCCTTCCAGTGCCTGAAGGGGTTACAGGAAAGCTGGGGAGGGACTTTTGACAAGGTCTTGTAGTGAGAGGACAAGGGGTAATGGATCAAATGGATCTCAGGGGAGATTTACATTAGACGTTAGGAGGAAATTCTTCAGTGTGAGTGTGGTGAAGCACTGGAACAGGTTACCCAGGTAAGTTGTGGAAGCTCCATCCCTGGAAAGGTTCAAGGAATGGGGCTTTGAGCAACCTAATCTAGGGGGAGGTGTCCCTGCCCACGGCAGGGGTGTTGGAACTAGGTGATCTTTAAGGTACCTTGCAATACAAACCATTCTTTGATTCTATGATGAAGTTACAATGTCAGGGTTCAGGTGGCAAGACAGCAGACAGAGGAGTGGTGCCAGTATGAATGCTTATGGCATCATCGGGTAACTAAGGAAGCTGAATGCTGATTAATTTTGGAGTATGAAAGGTAGAGTTATCCCTTGTTGCTTGCCTCTTGAGGAAGGTGCCAGAGACAAAAAGTCTGTGCTCTTCTCCCCTCACAGTCTGTAGAACAGCTAGTAAGAAACCAGCTGATCTGCACCTTGTTGAGCTAGTTGGTTTGGCTCCTTATTGAGACACAGCTGAGACCCATCTCAAGGCTACACAACCTGCCTCTTAAATACAAGCAGTTGGAGATAAGTGCTTTTTCTACAGCACTGAAATAGCCTCTTTGTCTTGCAGCATTCATCCCTAGTTTTGCTAGACAGAGCAGAGGTCATTAGCTCTGCAGAGAAATGGTGAAGAGCCAGCAAATATCACTAGGAACTTTGAATGAAGTCCAGCAAAAGCTGATGTAATTTTCCATCAAAGGCTCCTCCTTTAGGTACACACTGCAGCTGTGTTAGAGTTTACCTCAGTGTTTCCTCAATATTCCTCTAGTTGTTAAAGCATTTTAACAGAAAATGTGGTCAGCTCTGATTGCTTTCCTTCAGTGTGTTGCTAAATAGTTAAGGGGTTTTATTCACTTCTGAAGAAGAAAAAAAACAATATGTTTCATTTAGAGCAGCAGAGGTACTTCTTGGAAGCAGTTACTTTGCTGAGAAGAAGGACTTTGAAAACAATTTGCTTACAATGCAGTAATTGCTTTTTTGACTTTTTTTTTTTCCTCAACCCAGAAAATTCCTCAGTGAAGGCCTTTTGCCTCAAAGGTCTGAATTTATCTCATGCAGCTTCGCATTTCCTTTAGGTGCAAGCCCACAAATATCTGCTAAAAACAACTGCAGAAATCTTGCAAATTCATGTGTCTGTGTGTTGGTTCCAGAAAAATCTGACCTAAAGTTCTGCAAGCAGTGCTAATTAAAACATCTGAATTATCCTGCAGGCACTGTTTTGGGTATGTGCTGGAAGAATACTCTGCTGGTGCTTTATTAGCCAGCACACGTAATTGCAGTAAAACATTTCCTGTGTCTCAAGGTTCCAGCACCAGGACGTGCTGGTAGAACTGAGCAATGCGGTTGGGCACAGCCTGTATGCTTGGTGCTGTAGGTTGTGTTTTTTAGCATGGAATCTTGGCCGTTTCACCCCTTCTGCAAATCGGTCAATTTGCTGCCCTATCAGGTGAGCTGTAGATCTATGCAGCTGGTGAAGGTAAATGGAAATTGCCTTTATGGTTTGGTAGCATTCTTGGTTCTTCAGTTCCTCCTTGATTGGGAAAGAATAGCTAGTTAATGTTTCCATTTTGCAACCTGTATCCATAATCACAACCCTGTATTGTTTAAAGCAGTAGGATGCAATACAGTAGATGGCTTCAACCATACTAAGACCTTCTTTTGAGGACTGGTAATCTGGCACAAACTTCTTCTGATTTTCCACAGAGTAAGTATGGAGGAGCCTTTTGTTTTTCTTCCAAATGCCTGCTTTCAATACAGTTGTACTATTAGCAGCTTTTTTTACTATTGCTTGTGGAAGTCAATGTAGTTAAAACTTCCTCAATGTCTTGCTCCCAGTTTATGTGCTGTTCTCTCTCTCTGAGCAGAAAGCTCACACCTGCATTAGAAACCTGTTCCCATGGAGTGATCAAAGCAGCATGCAGTGCAGATGGGGCTGGTGGGCATAGTGTGCGGGATCAGCCTGAGGGGATTAGAGAGACCTAAGAGCCATTAAGAGCATGCAGAACAAATTAGGCTTGGTTTTTTGGATGTTTTGTCGATCTCTGCATGCCATCTCCGGCTTTCCAAGTGTGAAGCAAATGCCTTCACAAGTATCTTCTGCCTCCAAGAGCCATTGGCGTGGCCTGCACTGTATATAGCCAATCTGCCATGTCTAATCAAGCTGTTATTAGTGGTTATTTTTAAAGGTAGAGTACTGCCCTGTCAGACATAATGGTGATGTAAATTAGTAAAAGATTGCTTCAGTCCACATCTCAGAGAATTGTTTAAAATATCTTTTGTATCTTCAGAACTTGTAGATGGTTTCATTTTCAACTGCCACAGATTTTACACAGAATGGCATTTAAATCCCTTATCCGTTGAGGATTGAAGTTCCTGGCAAGCAGAGAGTGCTAAAAGGGAAGAATTTTCGTGTTCTTGCCCTGCAAAAGCAGCAGGCTCCCCAGCAGGTCCGTGAGGAGCACCTGCCTGTGCACAACCACAAGCTCTCCCCTCTCTGACCTTCTCCATGTCACTGTGAAGGACAAGTATAAGGGTTTTGCCCTTAGTCTGAAGACAGGTGACAGTAGAAAACAATTACTGCCCTCTTTGGCAGTCTCATTAGAAAGGCCAAGAGTTCAGTGGGAACAGGGACAGCTCTTTCATGCCCAGCAGCAGAAGACCTAGGACAAAGCTAAGCTGCAGTTGAGGCACACTGCTGAGAAAGCAGCAGTGTTTACGCCTCTTCCTTCCTTGCTTGGTAGATAGGGGCTGCATTTAAATGGCCTTTGTCTGGCACTTCTCATGAACACTCCTGAAAAAGATGAAGGTGCCTGGGAATCAGCCCAGTTCTAGTGTTGAAAGTTCAGTATTCTGCTGCAATACAATTGCTCTTTCATGAGTAGCTGGGAGTAAGTGTACTGAAATAGAAGATTTAGGGCCTTTTTTTTTTTTTTTCCCTCCTCCATTATTATTGTTTCTTCTTTTTATCATAGCCAAAATCTACAGTCTTTTATGGGGACACTGGAGCAAACTGTGTGTCAGAGATCAAAGGAGTCACATCCTCAGAAACATGCAGATTGAGCAACCTTCAAAATAGTATGATAGTGCTCTTTTTTGTGGTTTCATAGGCTATTTATGTATAAATCTTTAAGCCACAGTGACGCAGGATGTGGTGCTAACACGGTAGCTGAAAGGCAAGCACCGTTCTTGGACAGGTTTAGGTGCCATACTTAGCTTTGCAGGGATTAAATTTAGAATGGAAGAATAGACTGCCAAGGGTAGAGCTCTGTCCCTGAAAACCATCTGAAATACCAGGATCGGTTCAGTATGCAAAATCCAACTCAAATCATCAATCAGTGCACAAAATGTGCACAAAACTCAGTCATGGAGAAACGATGCATCAGTCATCCAACCGTGAAGCAGTTTTAGTGGCTATGCCTTTAAGTGAGTGTGACTGGGGTTCCCGTTTTAGTGATGAGGGTGTCTAGTGCATTTTGAATTTTTCCTTTGTTTTGTTTTTTGCCAGCTTGTCCTGACATAAAACAGAACTGCAGAGCATCACTCCCCTAATAGCTGCATTCACAGGGTTTTCCACAGCTGTGTTCTGGCTAGAGAAAGGGATAGCTCTTGACACACCTTTTTCTCCCCAGTATGATGCATAGTTTGGCAAAGTGATTCTTGAAGTTATGAGTTGAAATAAAGGCTAAATTTTATCAAAGCTGTCTTCCGTGTTTGCCTGAAGACTTTAAATCAGTATAGATCCTGTAGCGGTAAATACAAAGGAAATAACAGAAAAGCTGCCACTGGAATCTAAATATTTACCACCAGCAATGAAACATTTCCAGACTTGTTCACTGTATTTCCCATTTTAAGCATGGGAAATGCTGTTGCTACTGCAGTAAAATTACATGCTACAGGTAGGTAAATACTCTTCTGACAAGGGAAAAAAGTACCTACTGTACTCTGTTGCAGTCCTTCTTTCTGTATGGTAACATTTTTAACTAATCCAGAGACTGGCTTACTAGAAGTTGATAAAATACTGATCTTTCATTCTTTCTGACGTGTAAGACATAACTTACAGTGTAATGGCATATTGTCCAGGAAAAATTAGATATTTTGAGGGAATTCAGAAGCATCTGTGAGAACCAAGAGGTAGCTGCATCCCTTTAAACCATGTCTCTTCTTCAGTGTAGAAATACAGACAAAAAGCTGTATTTTCTGCCTTAAGACAGCATTTTGATTTGTTAACATTCAGATTAAGAGTAGATGGTTGTCTTGGGGAGGAGGGCATCCTAAGATACCCTAAAGACAGATTGATGTTCTAGGAAGCTTTATTTTGGAATGACATCCTCTTAACCAAGAGGATATTTCCCTTGTTGTCTGCTTTGCTCCAGAGCTCATGCTTTTAATTTTTGCAGGGGAGCACAGCTGTCATGGTGGATTCTACTTCTTAAAACTGTTTTGGTAACTGACTTTCATGCATTTCCCTCGAGGGGAGTCTACCACAGCTTAACCAGCTAGCTATAATCATATAAATTGCAGTTTAGCTATATAAAAATAAAAGCAGATGCAGTTTTCTAGCAGCTGAGGTACAGCTGGTACCATTTTTAGTATCTCTACGTTTTTGTAACACTTTCTTCTATTCACAGCCTGGTACTGGGATAGTAGAACAAATTTTATTCCTATTAAGGAAGCAGATTGAGGCTAATATTTTTCTTCTAATATTATTAGTTTTGTCTTATGTAAGAATCAAAGCAGTCCTTTACATATTAAATTGCATCCACCCATGCTCCATTTGGAAACTTGTGTTGCAACTGGAGCTTATCCAAACATAATAGCAGTAATGCCTAATGTCCATAACAACAAAAGAAAATACAATTAAACAATCTTTTGTAACAAAGTTGTTTGAAAACTCCTAAACAAGCTCTGTTGTTTGAGTGTAGCATTGAGTGACTACCCCTGGGAAAGTACCAGAGGGGGAATATAGATTTCCAAAGGAAAAAGGGGCAAAACAGAGTTTTTTCAACATGGCCAGAGTTATTTTTCTGTGATTGAAAGCTGTAGGTACTAGTGAAACACTGAGGTCCCAGGCATGCTAAACATGCCTTGAGGAAGCATGGCAGAAGAGAATCCAGACCTGCTGACCTCTAGCTGTCCCACCTCTGGGACCTGAAAGCCTCTCCCATATCCCTAGGACAAGGTTAGGGATGGGTCTGTCCTGCACCGAGTCATGGCCTTGAGCAGTCAGCGTAAAGATCCTGTAAAGAGGATCCTGACTGAGTTTGGACTAGGGGATGCAAGTAGGATGCCAGGTATGGCCTGAAATGAGGTTCAGGAACTACTGAAAATAGTCCAGCACAGGGCCACTAAATGGCCCAGCATGACCCAGGGAGATCAGTACTGGGAGCCTCAGGAGTTTCTTATCATCTGAGCTTTTGTGCTCATTTTACAGCCAAGCTTCCGCCACTGATTTAGGACTGTAGAAGCATTTGTGTCCATAGTAGAGAATAAAGGCTTGTCTGGAACGCCTGGGAGTTGAAAAAGACACCAAAATTTCCTCTGTGTGTCAGGTTTTTGGCAGCAGCAAAACTCCACAGGGACTACTGTTTGTCTTTACACAGCGATAAATACTCAGATTGCTTTGGCAACCGCCAGGCTTTTATTCAGAGATTAGCTTTGCATATCTTTATTAATTTAGAAATCAGTTGGAATCCTGACCATTGGCGTTTAATGACTTCCTGTTATTGTCTAAAATGCTTTTTATAGATAAAACTCCTACTTTCATTTTTTGCTGGGGGCTGTGGGGAAGCATCGTCTCTTTTCTGCAGTCACTACATCAGCAGTGAATTTTTCCCTAACAACCTTTTAATTTGAGGTTAAATTGCCATGGGCTGGAGCTTTTGCTTTTCTTTTTTGGAAAGTCAGTTGCTCATGCCATCCTTGTAAGGTATTCTTCAAAACCATAAGATGCATATGTTTGAACGGAGGACATGTTCAAAGACCTCTGGTTTGCTGGTGTCAGTTGAAAAACAGTTCTGGTCTCCTCCATTTGCATTAGCATTTGATTTCTCCTTCAGAGATGTCAGCCAAGGAATACTGGAGGGCAGCTAGGTCAGCTGGCTGAAGACCAGCAAACTCATTTTGCAGGACTGTGATCAGCAGAGAATGACACCAAGCAAGTGTTAGCCTAGGCTAGAGTTTAACAAGCACCTCTGAAATAAACCCGTAAGTTCTGATGTCTTGCTTCTGCCCATGTCTTATTTTCTCTTCAGTTTGTTCTGTTTTGTTACTGGTCCTCTGCAGACTTTTCTGTCTGTTTCTGTTTCAAACTTCAAAAGCTTCAGTTACTACAGAGACACACAAGAGCATGGAGACCCATGCAGCATCTGAAACATCAACCACTGGTGCCAGGCTCTGTGAAAAGTCCACCCAGGTTCCAGGTGAGAAGACACCCACCAAATAGGACCTCCACAAGGAAAGCCAGAAGACCATGTGTCGGCATACCCAGCCTCCAGCACTAGGCAGCAAGCACTCAGGGGCAGCACGCACAAAGTGCTCTCACAGGTGCCATTTACAAGCCCTACTGAGGGAAAGCTGCTCTTCATTAGCTCTGGTCTGGGCTTGCAAAATGAAGGAGAAAGAGAAGACCAAAGGTGTCAGCCACCCCAAGAAGTGGGAAGATATGATGGCTGAAGATGCAGCCTAACCGACTGTGCATTTTCTGTCTGGGCATTACTGTGGTTAGTGGTGCCAATGGGGTTGTTGGCAAATATAAAACACCATGGTAAGTTAGGTGTATCTTCAGTTGGCCCAATGTGCAGCATGTGTAGATGCAGAAGGGTGTTTAGTTTAAAAGGAGGGGTTTGTCCTAAAGATTTTACAGGGGAATTTTAAAGAAAGATTATTTAAATGATAAATTGTCAGGAACAATGTGATGATATGAACACTGGAAGAGACCAGGGCGAGCAGAGGCTAGCGTGTAGCAAAGGAGTCTACATGCCAGCACGAGTATCAGTTGTGAACAGGAATGTATGTCCATTTAGGAAGAGTTTTTTACTTTATTTATTTATTTATTCTGAAAAGGAACAAAGTGATCAGGATTAAAGGGGTAAACAGACACAGGTGAGATATAAAATATTTAGGCCCAGAATCAAATGGTTCTAACATAGACTGGAACTTCACCCTTTGTGGGCAAAGTTTGCTGCTGCTCCCAGCAGTGCTGCTGCTCTGCTAGAGCACAAGCACAGCCCTAAGGAAGCTTTTGTGTTAAGTCATTAACATGTTTTAAAGTTAATATAATGCTTCAAGAGAGGAGCAGCAAAGTTCTTCAGAGAGGGGGTAATTTTTTGACAAAGGCAGCCATGCCTTAAACACCAAATAAATTCTGTGCAGAAGAGTTCAAAGGTGAAGACAGATAATTGAAACAGACACATACTGTATTCCTAAAAAAAAACCTGCTGGGAAGGGAAAATGCATTTTGGAGGAAGACATGATTCATGTCTTCCTACATGATCCAGCCATTATTTTGTGCAAAGCCTGACCAAACCAAACAACACAAAATCCCAGAACAGGATTCAGGAAAAGGTTGGAGAGTGCACATGCATATAGTTGTGGAGAAGGTAGGAAATCAGGGAATGAATGCAGTACTAGCAGAAACACTTTATGCAGAAATCCCTTTGTGAAAAAATGGGTGTAGTAGACTGAAAAATCTAGTAAACCTGTCAACTTTTCACATGGAGTTCAGATACTTGAAAAAGCTGAGGTCAGTATTTTACCTGCAATCTGCATGTTCAGTGCTGTTCAGCTCATAGGAGACTAGAACAGGAGTCCTTAGGGCTGGGGCATATATAGTGTTGTGAAAGGAGCTGATAGGTCACATCACCCAGCTCGTCCCATATGCTTTGTGGTTCTGTACTTGCTCGTTTCCCACAAGTCCTCTTGCTCCAAATCATCCTGTGAGAAGTACCTGTAAGGTACTCTTGAATTAATATGAATATAGGTTTTATCTAGCTTTGTTTTGTTTCTCATCTCCTATTTTACCCTGCTGGAGATATTCCCCCTTTCTGTCACACAAAGTCCCACCAGATAAATGTTTGACTTGAAATCCAAAGGGGCCATTGCATGAAAGTCTCCCAGACACATCTCAGAGAATGCAACGTTTTGCACTCAACCAGACGCTGCAGAAAGAGGGTGCTATGAATGTTTTATT
>NW_009952047.1:1480703-1486845 GCF_000747805.2 Chaetura pelagica
AAAGAGTGTGCTATGAATGTTTTATTCTTTCAAAATTCATACAGCTTCCTTAAGTAAAGATGCTTTAAATAAACAAAGCATTTTGATAGGATCCTTTTCAGCAAGACTATTCTTACTGGCATGCTGCATACTGCTCTCCTCAACCCAGGGTATTCTTCAGGGATTGTCTGTCACTATCACCCTCCTCAAGCCTTTTGGAATCTGTGGATGGAAAGGCAAGCCTTTCATATCTGAAGTTCTGCAGAAATTGCCAAATTTAACATAGGATTATTTTACATTTGTTAATCTGGTCCATATGTGGTAGTCACTTTTTTTTTTCCCACAAAAAAATTCCATGGGTGGAAGCAAATCTTACTGCCATGCTGACTATATCCAGCAGAAACTACAAAAAACAGCGAAAACTGTGTTTTTATCCACCGAGATCTACATATTGTAGTGATGTTGTGGCAAAACTGGGGAAAACTATGTCAGACTAGAATTAGAATGAGTTACTCCTAGACTCTGTGTATGATAAATGATCTTCATGTATCTTTTGCATGTATTCAGCATTCATTTTAGATTTCATTCATTAATATTTAAATCTGGGGAGAAAAATGCATAGCTGTAAATAAGAGCTGTTTCATGCAGTGCTTATGTCTGTTCATGCTATGCACAGGATAATAGGCAGTGTGATAAGGAGGGTTATTGGCAGAGCTTACACATGGCTAGCACAGGAAGAGCTGCAGTTGTTTTGCAGCTGATGAGCATGCTCCTCAGCTAGCATAGCAAGAGGCTTTCCCTGCTGAGGGTTAGATCATATCGAGATGTGGAAAATGGTACGGATTTCTAGGGATTTCATCTCCCCATAGCATTGCTTTCAGCCTACAGGAAGTGCAGCAAGACCCTTCTTGTGTTGGTAACTGGTAGCGATGCTCAGTGTCCTTTCCTATCTCAGTTATCATTGTTCCAGTGAAAGAGGTGTTGTAGCCACCCATCACAAGTGCCACGCTGAGAACAGGAGGGGATTTGGAGAGAACAGCAGGTAGACAAGGGAAGGTAGGCAACAGCAGCAGAATGTAAATGTCCGTGCAGTTCAGCTGGAGTGAGTCTTTTCTGTCTTGGATACAGTACTATCTTATCCTGTTTCTGTAATCATAGCAAAACTGCAAACACAAGCAAAATCTTTTTTCCCTCTTCTTTCACTCCCTGAAAGAGGCCCTTTCTGTATTTTTCCCTTCCATATGGACTTCTCCATATGAGGAATTTGCAGGGTGAGTGAGAGGCCATGCCAGAAAACAGTAGTCAAGGTTAACACCCAAGAGGGGTGGAAGAGGGCACACAAAAGGGACAGAATATGGTTAAGCAGAAGAAAAGGGGTGTCCTAGAACAAGTGTGCATTAACAAGAGCCTCATCCCACCAGAGGCTTTGAGGGACAGCCATGTGTGACTTGGCAGGAGCAGAAGCCCTTTTTTTGTTTTGCTGTTGTGAGTTAGAGAAAAATAAACATTCACGGAATAAGCACAGACTTAAACATCCAAGGCAAAAGGCAAAAGAAAAAGCAAAATAAACAAACAAACAAAAAAAAAAGTGTTGCCTAGGAAATGCTTTGCTTGTGACCTGAGAAGTTTCACAAGTAGCCGTCTAGTCTGGTCACTGAGAGGGGACCATGTGCTGGTCTTTGGTATCAGGGTGGGTGTTGGAGGCTGAATGTCATCCTTGACCTACTGCCCATTACAGGGGTGATGCAGGGACACTGTGGCCCCAGGGAGCTGCTGGAGGGGAGCAGCAGGTAAGCCTCAGGGTGCTCCTCCGTGCCACCCCTGCCATGGCTGGCCGTGCGTGGTCCCTGGGGGCTGTGTACTAACATGCACCCAGCATTTTGTTTGTGAACTTCTTATATCCTCCTGGAGCAAAGCCTAAAACAAAAATACATAATGCAGCTGATCCACGTCCTGCTAAAACAAGGCTCACTTTCTGTCTGTAGCAGTAATAAAATAATTTAATCTGCAGCCCTAAGATAAAGTTGGACCAAATGCTCCTGCCACGCACATAGAGGAATGGTTGCTTGGAAGTGATTTCTCCAAGCATAGGTTCCAATCTGTGCAGTGTCTGCCTTTGAAAAACAAACAAAAAAGCTCTGCAAGACAAACTGACAATGTTTTTTTCCCCTCTCTTCAACCTCTTTTCCCCTTTGTCAGATCCTCTGGGTATGTCTACTTCTCAGAAGAGGGGCTTTTACTGACTTCGTTCTCAGCAAGTTTTTGTAAATACAGGCATTTAAGACAGGTCCTCAGTAGAAGAAAAAGTCATCCCAAATTATCAGTGCTTAGTGGTAAACTAAACCAGCAGGCATACTTGACTGCAGTAGCCCAGAGGTAATCTGTCATTCCAATACAGCCATAAAGGAGTATTTCTGTGTTTTAAGATTTCTGTGTTTTAAGTATTTCTGTGTTTTAAGATGCTGTTTCTATTTGTATCCTTTTTTCCTAGTTTATCTTTCTGTACCATCTGCAGTTTATTTGGTTCATTTTGCAGACAGTTCTAAGACGGACAAGGACCTAATAATGAGTGACTAGTTCATCAGTGATTATTCTCATGTAGCTTGTTTCTTTCCTGCTTCAGGTTTTTGGAGTTATTTTCTCTTTGTTTTTCTATCACTCATTTTTTGTGTGATTCATCATGGCTGGTTTCATATGCCTACTGCCCACAACAGTTTTTACTCTCTTGCAATCAAACCTGGCTGTGAGGCCATGCCACCCTTTACCCAGGAGTTCCAAGCATGCAACTATTGTGGAGATAAAATCTGCATGGGTGCACCAGACAAGGGTTCAGGAGAGATGTGATGTAGTCATATCATGGCCACTGGACAGCTTCAGTGATCTTCTGCCACAGCAAGCCAGGCTATGCACAAGTAGCCACTGTCTCAGCCTTGTTTGTGAGATATCACGCAGTAACAGAAAATGACATATGACCGCTGTGTTGTGACTCAGATTTCCTGCTGCAAAACCTGCTTCTCAGTCTATAGGGACGCTTTCCCTCATCTATCCTTAAATCCTTTTAAAAGATGCAATGCCATTCAAATAAATAAATAAATAAATATTTACAAAACACACAGCTTTGTGTCATCCACTAAGATGAGTAAATTTGATTCATTGAATGCAGTGTATATAATCACTTTGTATATAATTGTAATGTGGGTTTGGCCAAGTTTGTAAAATGCTAAGATACACCTGGAAATTACTCACACTGTATTTTGGGCTGCTCTCAGTTCTCCTCCTGAGCACAAAAATACATAGAGATTTCAGTGTCTGCTTCAGGGTTTCAAGTGTATGGCAGCAGGACCCTTTCAGATCTCATTGTTTCATTATATGTGATATTTTTAGATCTTCATTCTTGGTGAAATCAATGCACAACAGATTTCTGGAAAGGGAAGAATTTAACTGCATTTAACTTAGCATCACTTTACTTTGACAAATATTTCAAGTAAGAAGTAGAAAAATAAATTTCAGGTTATTTTTCCTTCCAGGGAAAGAATTGCATGTTTAAAATATTGTTTCCTAAATCTGAAGTAAATGGATCCTGACATTTTTATGTCCCTTGTGTTGTATCTAACTCAAATATGCCCTTACTGTGGGTGATGCTTTCCAGTATTTTCCAGGGTACTGTCAGTTAAGTAACAAGTGAGAAAACTCAAGGCATTCATTGTGTCAGCATTTGAAAGCACTTAATAAGCCACTGGGGCCATTAGCATGGTGGGAAGTTTTGCTATGAAAGTCCCAGGAGCTAAAGTAAAACAAAACCCACAGGACTGAATGGGGCTTGGCTTTGATGGCTTTTACCTCCCCATAACAACCACGCCCGTCTGTTCAGCAGCTGTCCTGGTGTGCACCGGGTGCAGTGCTCGGTGCTGCGTCCCCTCCACTGCTGCCAGCAGGTAATAGGCTGGACAGCTGGCCTGGTCTGCAGTGGGGGCCAAGGTAGTGGGAAGCCCATGCTACCCAAGGGGGTCTGGAGCTGGGCAACATGGGTTTCTTCTCCTCTGACATCCTGGCTGCCAGCACATTGTTGACCCAGCTCCAGGCCCAGCACAAGCAGCAGAGTGACAGATTACAGAATAACGACTTCCATTCTCTTCCAGAGAATGGATGGGAAAGCAACCCTTTGTTTATGTCTTTTTTTTTTTTTTTTCCCCCAGTGTAACATAGACTGCACAGAGTATAGCGTTGCTTGCTCAACCACAGCCCGTGTTTTCCTGAGTGCAACCATGTCAAGCCTCAGCATATAAATTATTGGACTTATCTGAAATACTGAGAAGCCCAGAGAGTCTCAGACACTCCACCTGAGACCAGTGTTAAGTGTGGTGGGCTGCATGAGGACTTTTGTTGAAGACTTTGGGGCTTTCTCAGGGTCAAATGCCTAGCTATCATACTGTGCTGCTTCTTGTTCTTGCTGCTTGTAGCATACTCAAAACTAATAGCAACAGAATGTTCTGTTTAGCACATCGAGCTTCTTAAAGCAGATTTGGAAACAAACAAACAAACACACACACACAAAAAGATCCCAAACCAAGACACACAAAAAAATGAAATAAAACTGTTGGAAATTTGGAAGCTTTCAATTGCAACTTTGAACAATTCTAGGAGAGCTTTCCTGTCATCTCCATTGTTTTCATGTTGGATTTTTCTGCTATGGGCCTGGTGATGCTGTCATCATCTTTTGTCCTTAACTGTAGATTCTGTGACTTGCAGTGTTCCTGTCTCTGCTGTTGTCTCCTGAGGCAGCCTGTAATGAAGAAAATACATGCTCAAGCTGGAAGAAAGTCCACAACTGCCTCAGTAGCTTGGAAGCTGAATGAGCACAACATGCACAGTTTCAGCAGCAAGTGATTGAATTTGAAAGATTGCCTTGGTTTCTGCAGAAACCAGCTTAGCAAAGCTGCTCCACACAGAGGACAGCCTCTGTATCAACCCAGACAATCCTGCAAATAGTTTTCTCCTTTTCTGGGAAGAGGTACAAGGAAGGGACAAAAGACTGTAATCCTTTGCATGGGTTTCAAGTACTCATTTCTAGGACTACTGGAATCCAAAAGAGCTGTAGACAAAAGCTATGAAGTGGATTCATGATTCATGATGCCACCTCAGCGTGGGAGAGTTTCATCCCTATGCTGTAAAATTGCTGCCAGCCCCGTAGCAAAGTCATTTGGCCAAAGACATCAGTGCTTTCTGCTGGCAGTTTGCCTACCAGCTTCTTTTCCTTTGTGAGCTTTGGTGGTCAGAAATGTGAAAGGCATTGAGCAGCACCGTGGAACCGTAAGTTGCAAGCCAGCACAGTTTAGGGATGCTCTTTGGTACACAGAAAGCCTGTTTGTGGTTGCCTGGTTGGCAACCAGTGTCTGTAACCTGGCATACCCTGTGTGTTTTCAAAGCCCTTTGAAAAACATTAGTCTACTTGATCTAGGTGGGTTTGGTATCCAAACAGGAAGATGTCTGTATGGCTTACAGCTGCTGCTGCCCAAGATGGAAACAGCTGGCACCTTCTTAGCAGGCATGGCAGTGGAGGCTGTGGAGGCTAACTGTAGTCAGCTGTTAGACCTGCAGAGAGCATCACTGCAGAAAAAGTGCAGGCAGTAGCTTAACAAATAAATACCACAATGACAGGAAAACCTGTTTGAAAACAGTGCTCACTGACTAGTGCTGGGAAGCTCCTGTTGCTGCTGCCTGCACTGAGCCTGTTCGGTGATGATAAAACCTTAGTTTCTACCTCAGCCAAGCATGTCAGTCTGGAAAATCTCAAGAGTACCATCTTTGTTCTGACAGGATTTTATGTGTAAGGCCTTCCCCAGCAGTGCTTATATTTAAAATATCTTGCAAGGAACTAGCATCTTCACTTAACTCAGTACTCCCAATAGGGTGCAAGGCATTTCTGCACTGAAACTCTGCATTTTTGCACTATGCTTTAACCCCCTCAGAGCTTTGCAAAGCACAGAGAGGAGGGGGAAGCATTTTTAATCAGGGCTCTTTGGCATTCACACTATTGAAGCCTGAGGAGCCTGAATAGAGCCCTAAGAAAAAATTTAGATCTTGAAGGATGACATTTCAGTGCAAGAAGGATGTGTGTTTAGGACTTTCCATTACATAATTAGGCTGAAATGGATTAACAAGG
>NW_009952047.1:1486870-1520717 GCF_000747805.2 Chaetura pelagica
TACTGATGCTTCAGTCACAGCACTTACAGAAAGGTTCTCTTTGTTGTTATTAGTTTGAGAAGTAAATTGAAGCATTGTTTCTCCTGATCAAGAGATTGATTAGTCAGAGGTCTCTAGCTGAAGAGGAAAAATGTTCCTCATTATCAACTTTAAAATTCAAATGTATTTGCCAAGCAGAGAATGTTTCAGATGGTGAGTGTGGGGGGTAACAACTTGCTCTTTTGATGTTCTGCCCATAACCATTTACAGATCTCTGAAAGGCAGCCTTCTTATCAGGTCAGTGAAGAAATAAGTGTGGGAATGATACCCTTGAAAGAGAAAATTAACCTTTGCTGCTTCCAGTCAAATGGTTCTCATCATATTTTGACAGGTAACAGTGCGTTAGTATATTTGTGCATTTTGTTGTATTTGTCTGCTCTTTTTCTTCCTAGGTGCTTTCATAATCTGCTGGACCCCGGGACTAGTCTTGCTGCTCCTCGATGTTTGCTGTCCCCAGTGCAATGTCCTGGCCTATGAAAAATTCTTCCTGCTTCTGGCAGAGTTCAACTCCGCCATGAACCCCATCATCTACTCCTACCGGGACAAGGAGATGAGTGCCACCTTCAAGCAGATCCTCTGCTGCCAACGCAGCGAGAGCACCAACGGCCCCACTGAAGGCTCAGACCGGTCAGCGTCCTCGCTCAACCACACCATCTTGGCTGGTGTCCACAGCAACGACCACTCGGTGGTGTAGAACTGCAGCCAGCCATGCAGCTGATGAAGAGCAGCAGGCTCCACCACGGAGCAGGGTGGGCACACGGCCCTGGAGGAGGTAACCCACTCACAAGGTCTTCTCAAACACTAATGGACTACAAGCACTTCTTTTCCAGGGAGTCCAACACACCGTCACAGTCTGCCCTTTTCACAGGACTGGCCATGCTGCAAGGCCTTTGGTTTCTACTTTCAAAAAGCAGAAGCAGATGCCTTGTGGTGGAGGTCATTGGTAGCCCATGGAGAGCCTCACTGAGACTTCGTCGGACTTTGCTGCATCTTGGTGCCAGTCTGAATCAACTCTGATTAATTAAGCTTATACCTGCTTCACTGCATTTACATGTAGCCACTTAGTCTTTTTAAAAAGGGAGTAAAGGGGATAAAAGTATGCCTATCATTTAATTGACATGTAATATTTATCACCATCAGCATGCTTGTGATGAACATTTTCTGTGCAGGGAGTAAAACTGTGCTCTAGTCTTGGTATTCTTAGCCACACTGACATAACTACAGTAAAAACAAAAGTATTTTTTTCTAATACAGGCAACAGGAAGAAGATGGAAACTGACACTTCTTACCTTCATTACTGGTGTTAGAGAGCATGCATGTTCTGTGCGTATGCAGATTGTTTTAATTATGAAAAAAAAAAGCTCTTTGTAAAGTCTGCAGGAAAGTAGAAAAGCATAGACTGTATTCCAGTGTTTGTTTAGATTATGAAATAAACAGTACTTTAGTCACAAGTTATTTAATGTTCTTCTTTGAAGTGTGGTATGATATGTGTAAGATGTGAGAGGTCCCAAGTTTTTCATGGACAAGTTCTTAAAGTAGAACACATCCATAAACCTCTCAAAGGGCTACATTCAGATAAGCAGATTATTTTTTTAAAATATGTATTTATGGCATTGGAATGCTTTTCTTTATCATGTCAGGAAGCAAAGTGATTTTTAATGATAAAGTGTATGTGTGTTCATGGAATGTTTCTTGTAATTGAAAACAAAACACCTGCATTTTTGCACTGACAAATATTTGTAGGGTATCCTCTAAATGATGTATCCTTCACTTCAAAAGCGGTGGGCTACTAAAAGCCAACGTACAACTTCATTTTGTAAAGTCAATATAACATATGTAGTAGTGTATTGCAAATGACTGGACTGTGCTACATATCATAGCCACACATGCAAATTGTTATGAATAACTAAGCTATGGCTGTTTTACAGAGAAATGCCACTCATGAATCTTGGATGCTGAAATCAGTGACATTAATCAAAAATCCTTGACAAGGGTAAATGTGTGCAAAGATGAGATCTTGCTGATAAAAAACTTGGGACTTTTCTCTAGGAATCTCTGTTCTCCCAAAAATGTAAAACATATCAACAGTAAATTCCTGGGGCCATTTTCCTCATTGTAATTTGTCTCTATAACACACACACACACAAATCAGAGGTGTATCTGTCCATGTAACATGCTGTAATGTAACATAAGGGACAAGGGACCATTTTCCTTTTCTCAGGTGTGAATGCAGTTGCATTCTTCCCTGGATCCAAGGAGCACAGTTTTTCATGTCCTCAACTTTCCCATAAAAGGACACCATAGACACTTAAAGTTTAGCACATCTAGCTTCTTAGACCTTTCCAGGTGTCCTTTTTACTTGCAGTTTGCATGCTCTTTAGGGAATATTTCCTCAGTAGGGTGGGAGGATGATACTAAGAAGTAGCAGCAAATCATTCCCCCTTGCATACCGTGCTGACAGTGTGATGATTTTGGAGAAGTCATTGAATAATTTTAAACCAAGGAGGCAATCGTTTGCAACATGCGAGTGGGTCCAGAGGCCCCCTGTGAAGACAGATGCCCAAGAGGCTTTTCTTAGTGTACTTGTGACAGGTATCAGTTGCTTCCCAGACACATTGATCAGGAGGCATTCGACAATTCAAGAATCGAGACTCTTAGCAGCAGTTAAATTTCAGTCATGGGGTAGATTAATTCGGGAGCACTTTCTGGCAGAAGGTGGCTTTTTCTTCTAAAAGGTGAAGTGCAATTTAGATTCAGATCAAAGGCAACAGGGTGCAAACACTGCTTGTACAATTCCACTAGAGGAACTCACTGAGCATGTGGCTGCTATTTAAAAAATTAATTAGTCCCTTTTTTTGTTGACATGATCTCCCTACATCCTAGAGAAATCTGATCTGTGGATTGAGTATTTCTTTACAAACTATTGAAACTGAAGCTGCTGTAAGGAAAGAGAATAAAAAACAGAGCTTGGAATAGAAGGATTAACTTTCTCTCTTTAGTATGATCCTGATGCCACTTGATTGTTTTTAACTTTTGCTTCTCTGTTCAGATTTTCCAGATTCCCTGTGCAGTTGTAGAACTCACTTCTGCTATGTGAAAACATGGTGCAAAGTACTTAGGGAAAAAAATTACTCCACTTATTTTTACTTATCTCAAATCCTTCAAAAGGTTTTAGAGAACTTCTTAAAATACCAGTGATCCTCCCACAGTCATTAAAATTCTTCTGTTGCTGGCTGCCTCTGGTCCAAGTAAATCCTCTTGAAGTTCAAATGTAATGGTGTTTGTTTCAGCAATTGTAGTGGTGGGGAGCCATGTATTAAAAGGAGTATTATTGATGAAATAATTTCAGGTTAAAGAAAATGTGTTTTTCCTACTTCATTTTTTCAGTGGCAGCACAAATCTGAATGCTAATTGAAAAGATTACCTTTGAATGAAAGATTACTACAGAAAATTTTACTTCTCTGTTACTGTCACATTTAGTGAAGCTGGGTGAGACCCATTGATCCACAGAGCCATTAATCACAACATTTACATGAAAAGTTGAAAATATATTCTGTGCTTGACACACATTGCATTTCTTGTCAACCCCTTTTTTGCTCTGTGCTCTCTGCAATTGCTTGATAGCTTCGGACTGGCTTCTAGCTGGGATGCTCAATGCCTGGCACAAGGAGAAATGGCAGACTAATCAGGAGCTTTTTCATTGATTTCTAAAACCAAACACACCTAGCTGTCCACAGTGCACCAGCAACGGCGTTTTTAAAATAGTTAACCCAAGATCCACCATTGATTTTTTAACTCTGTCTTTCAAACGAGAAACAGCTGTGGCACTGCTTAAAAAAAGCTGGCAGTGAAGGCTTGGTGTAGGTCACTGTTGGAACAGAAAGGGCACGCCTGGATAACTTGGGTATCAAAGAGAAAAGGATGTATTCTTATGTCCAGTGTCTTAGTTTTGCTTCCCCTCCAAAGTAACTTTTCAATATCTATAATACATACATTTCTCCCAGTATGGCATTGCACTGACATTAAATTTTACAGGTAACTCCAAGGTGTCTGTCTTTTGCTGTACTTCTGTGGTGGTCAGGGGGGGTTGGCCATGGCCAGTGTGGGTCCCAGGAGCAATCTGTCACAGGAAACTCAAGTAGGATCTGCTTCTGAAGCAGGTTTTGTAGCTTCTGACCTGTGTAGACTACCAGATACCGGGCTGAACTACTGTAAAGCCACCTGGGTTCCTCATTGTGATGCTGCCACCACCACCTCTGACTGTTCTGACTGCAGTGGGTGTCCATGGGCTAAAATCACTATGCTTTGTCTGTGAAAGAAATAAAAGCCCACGCAACAGGTCGTTCTGCCCAGGTGACATTATAGAGGACAGCACTAGGTGGAGAGGCACTGTGAATAATGCTGATGCAAAGTAGAGCTGGCAAAGGCATTCCATTGTCCCTACACCAAGGTGTGTCCCTGTCCCCGTTCTACCTGTTGTTCCTTTGGGTCCCTTCTGACCATGAGACAGGATGGAGCTGGCAGAGGTCAGCCTCAGTGGACTGGCTCTTTTCCACCTGCTGCAGAAGAAACATAACAAGAAAACCAGACTTTTCCCTTCTCATCCTCTTAAGGACTTTCATGTGGAGCAATTTGCAATTCCAAGTCTACCTATCACATTCTTTCCAATCAGTTCTTGCTGAGAGCAATCAGTCTGATATACGCTGGTGTCTCTATGGAGGGGCTTTGCAACTGCAATCTCATTTATTCAGCTGAATTGCCTAGGCTTTACTGTTTGATGGGAAAGGCCACTTCCAACAGAGAGATAACTTAAAAATTATTAACTCCCACAGCTGTTCAGGCTCAAGAAAAAGTGCCTTTTTTTTTCCTCTCATTTTCTTCTCTTAGAGGATTTTTCAAGAAGTTAATCACCCAACTCCAGTTTTCTAAGCCTATCAAGGAGAAAAAAAAAAAAGGTTAACATATATGTATCTGTATACATTAAAAAAAAACACAAAACAAAACAAAAAAAACCACAACACACACAACAACAAGAATCCCAAGCAAAAAAACACATAACAACAAAAAACACAGATGAAACACACACACACAACCAACAAAACAAACTCCCAAAACCAAAACAAAACAAAAATAAAAAACCCAAAAAAGCCAACATGGATATGAAATATGCCACTTACTTCTGGGTACATGGAAATCCAACCCACTGATCAGCTGCCAGCATTTTAACAAGAGCCTCCACAAAATGTTTCTGTTTGCCTGTGATAAACTTCTGATAACCAGAAGTGTATGTGGGAGATTCAGGAATCTGTTCATTTGTTTTCCTGATTAAACAAAACTATGTTCATAACTCACAAGTATGGAGAGAGCCAATGAAGCCTGGCGAACAGTTCTGCTATTAAGTACACTTACTGTAAATGTTCAGAGCTTGTATCTAGTACAATAAAGTATTTAGCATGTGTATTATGGAGTGTGCAAGAAATACCCTTCATCAGGAGAGATGGCATTTTGGATGTAGAGAGTAATCATTAAAAAAGCATGCCTCTCTGGAGGCACGTGCTGGTCTGTTCCAGGAGTTAGCATAGGGCTGAAACACAGGGACAAGGAAAAGGATTTAGTATCAACTACATCACTTAATAATCAGTTCTGTTTGCAATTCCTACCTGGCCAGCTTTCTTCCTTTCAAGTCCACAGTTGCACCTTTTAACCTCAAGCCTCATTTGTTGCTACATAGAAAAGTTTTCCTGCACAGAGAAAACAAACATGCTGATTCTATTCCCTCTACCTCTTCTTTCTTTTCTTCCCCTCTCTTCTCCCTTTCCTCTTCTCCCTTTTCTCCCTCTTCCCTTCTCCCTCTTGCTCTGCATGGTCATGTTTGTTCTAGAGTGTGTCCCCATACATTTAACCGTACATGGACTAAACCAAAGCTCATTGGCTTATATATAAAAATTAATGTGTCCATACACAGATTTGTAAAGCCATAGGAAGCAGGAAGAACTGGAAAAAAAATTAAAAATAAATATATTCTTTTAATGCTGTTTGAGCATAACTTATTTAAGATTCTACTTTTATGCTAATTGCTATTTTGAATTTTGAAGAGAAGAGGCCTTAGGAAAAGGGTTGATTAACCATCTGACTTATGTTAGAAGGGCTAACCACTTAAATACTGAGAGAATCCAAGCATCTGCTTTGACAAAATAACAGAAAATATAGTTAGTGTTCCTAAGATAAAATTGCAGTACTAATCACTTGAGGTATTCTTAAGTAAAAAAATACCAAAAGGGAAGGGTTTGATTTTTTCCTCTCCCCAAACCCTGGTGATTCATGACTAATGCCCTGGCGCTGGGCTTTCCGTGACATGGTATAATGTAAAGCAGCCCCATAGAGCTTGATTGCCGGATGTAACAAGCAGAAAGCCAAAATACACAGTTGCTAAATAAATCGTGCCTCATGAAAACACACAGCAATGCCTCTGGGAATTTTTGTTTTAAGCCCTGGATCACCATTTGCTGGCAAAGTCAGACTGTTTATATGGCAATCTGTTAACATTCAATACGCAACATGTGCAGCAGCGCAGGACCCAGTCTCTACGCAGTAGGCAGCAGGCAGGGCAGGAGCTATGAGAGCTGGCTGCTTTGGGATGATGATGCCTAGAGCCCCCAGTGCACTCCCTAGCACTGTGTGGGCCAGCCCCCCATGCTTTGTGCCTTTTGAGATATGCCCCTTCTGCCCAGGTGTGGCTGGAAAGACAGGACAGCTGGAGTTGAGCAGGTCCCAGCAGGAGCAGATTCGAATCAGCTTCTTCCACTTTTGTCTAAAGCCTTCTACTTCTTAACTGGTTTGATTCTTGTGTTTATGGATCTACTACTCCCTCCTGTAGTTGTTGCACATTCACGCTCTTGCTAGACTGTCTTGCCGCCCTTCCAAAGAGCCCTTCCAGTTCCTCATTTGTGTTGCTTTTCTCTGCACCTCCTCCAGCTAGCCTAAACCATCTCTGAATCAAGCTGCAAGGTGAATGCCAGGTGCTTTCCACCACAGATAGTATCCTTGTAATTCCCTGGAGCTGAAGTGGGAGATAAATACAATACACTGAGAAGAGAGAAGTGAAAAATTGCAGGGAGGGAGGAAAGGGACGGCAGAGAACCCCCTACCCTCTCTGCCTTCTCAGCAAGACTTGGTTTATGATCCTTTACAAGGCTTTCTGGCAAATTCAGGAAAAGATTTTGGGTTGTGGAATGTGTCCTTTCTATAGCATTGTGGGGGTTTTTTGGGTTTTTTGGTTTTGTGGGGTTTTTTTGGTCTAATGGAAGACTTTGTTGTTTTAGGTGTATTTCATTTATTAAGAGCTCAAAAGGCCAACTGAAACAAGGCGAAGCCTTCCCATTTCCCACCCACAACTCAGCACAAAACTGAACTTTTTTTATATAAATGGTGTTTTACCACTGAAAAAGTAAGGATTCTTCAAAGACTGGCATTTGTTACTTTCTTCACTTCTCTGTTTTTCTGGATATCTGGATATTTTAATGCTTGTTCTTTCACAGATTTTGAAGTTTGTACATTCTTTTCATCCTCAAGTGTCTCTTTGCAATCCTGCTTTTTCAAAATATGTAAACACTCCTTAGTTCAAGAGAGTTACTCAAAAATGTTCCTGGTTTGAGCTAGTCCAGCTGCTATTACCTCCCAGACCCCTCTCCTGTTTTCTCACAGTGAGGTCTGATTCTGAGCCACAATTAGATGCTAGCAAGTGATAATTATTTTGTTTAGAAATTCTTATGTCAGGGGAAATGCGAATATCATATATATGTCCTTACAACTAATGCACTATGCTGCAGGCAAGCTGGCTGCCCCTGTGGCATTTCTTAAAGAAGCACATCAGGAAAACGGACTTTCCTGAGCTGGGCTGCAAGAAGAGCTTGAAAAAGAGACTGGCCTTTCTTTTGTTTTTGAAACATCATTCCTACATCATTGCATGAACATGCTTAGGGATGAGCTGTTGTTTAGTCTTCAGATCATCTGTCCTTTATCCTGTTCCTTAGAGATCTGCACAGTCCTGTTGTTGGCCCTCCTCTTCACAGCACTGTCAGAGGAAACAGTGGAATGAGGAGTGTGTGACCTCAGTCAGGCACGGGGAGAAGGAGGTGAGAGTCTGTCAAAAGGCTCAGGAACAGTCCATCTCTGACCAGCACAGGCTTGCACTGACCCACTGATGTCAGCAATGCCCTGTGGGCTTCTGGACCCCAAGCCTGCAGTGCCAACCCCTTGTTCTGGAGATAGCTGACACACTGGAGAGGAGGAAGACAAAGAACAGTATGAGGAGGAGGAAGAAGGGTAAGAGGAGGAGGAAGGCTCCCAGCCCATGCTAGAGGAAGCAAAGGTGAAATTGTGCTCCTGTGGACACCCGGAGAAGTCTGGTTCTTAGAATTACTTTTACTTGTGGCTCTTTTCTCCTCCCATGTAACTTACTTTGTCCTGGATGTCCAGCTGGGGTCATCCTGCTGTGGTTATAAGTACCCAGCTTTACCCGGACCTTTTGGGCTGCTGGCCAGAAGCAGGGACAGTGATGGCTCTAGTCTGGGAAAAAGCAACCTGAGTACTTGTACCCTCTTCAGCCAGTAGGCAGAGAGGTGGCTTCCCTAACTTGGCAGAGGAAGGGTTGTTCTGAGACCCCAGGTGCACCACTTGGGGCTGCAGCTGAAGGTGGGCTGGCAGCTCTTGGGCACATGCCTTGGAGGGTGGGCAACCCTGTGTGGGGAACAGGCAGCTAGGCTGGGGCACAGGGACACAGTCAGATCAGGGGTGCAGATCCACAGCAGAGGGGAGCGTGCTGGGAATGACGGATGCCGGCAGTGCAGATGCAGTGGTCCTCCTTGCAGATAACCGTTCCTCAGCTAGGCAGTAAAACAAGAAAACAAAAACAAAAAAAAGAAGAAACAAACAAACAAATAAAACACAAATTTTAAAAAATTAAAAGGGAAAAGAAAAGATAAAAACCTGCACATTTCCTATAATATGGAAATCCTGCTTTTCCATCCATGTGGTTAAAAGCACAGGCCAGCCACATCTGATCTACCCAAGGGAGCACACAGAAAAGGAAAGCAGTAAGTGGGGCCCTTGAGTGTCAGATGTCTTTTTCACATCAGCTGGACACATGCTTAAGGTCTGTGTTGGAGTGCTATTTTGGTCAGGGAACACCAGGCATGTTTAATGACTTACTCTAAGTGCACAATTAAAACACAATGATGATACAGGCTTAGACAAACTTCATGAAAACTTGCAGGCTTAGAGGACTTTCACTTAAAAGAATGTATTTTTATATATTATTTTTATATTATATTTTATATTCCTGTGAAGAAAACTGACTGACACCAAGCAGTGTCACAGACTTTTTTTTTCTAAGCGGAATACACCTTGATTATGAATAAGTGCTCCAACATTCTGGAAAAGCATAAAGACCAAATGTAAAGAGAGAAATTACTGATTTATTTTACCACCATCCCTAGATGACACCTTCCTTTATAAAATAAACAGTGTAAACCTAGATGCTATGAAAGAATTGCAGTCCTTCAAAAAAATGCCTTCACCATCTCCTGGAGGTCACCTGTCCCCAGTGAGGTCAGGGAAGGGGATGTGGTCCAGGAGGTTTTGTTGCCCCTCCCCAGATTCTACCCTGCCACAGCTGCAGCAGAGGAGAGGTAATCAGGGACCAAAAGTGCTGTGGAGTGGGCAGACCCCCAGGTCTCTCTAGGGGGAGAAGTCGGCCCTGGCAGGCAGGTCTACCAGGGGAGCCTTGCCAGAAGCAGCAGCTGCAGAGGAACCATGTGGCTGTGTTGCAAGAGGGACATGGCAAAAAGCGTTTGCAGGTAGTGACATGAAAGACAGCCAAGCTGGACTACCTTCTTTCTTGCATTTAGCTCTTTGGAAAGAGGTTAAATCTCTGTTGAGATGCATCAGAGCACCACTAGACTGGGATGGAAGGCACAATAGGGTTATAATGAATCCATAATGTGGATTATAATGATTGTAGACTTGGCCCAGAGAGCAAGGATAGAGATTTTGTCTGGGCTGAGGCTTTAAGGGTTGTGTCAGGAGGTGTCAGTCACAAGTGCTCCACAGTGAATTTGGGATGGGCTTCTCCGCACTGGCTTTAATTTGTGCTCCATGCTGTAGCTCAGCCAAGAAGGACGTGTCAAAGAATGTATATGGCTTTGTTGATATGAGGAAGTCCTGCCAGGAGTGTGGAAAAAATGAGAGCCCAATGGCCCCTCTGCCTGTCCAGTGGCTGCCAGCCAGTGGACATTTCTGGCTTGTGTCAGCTGGCCAGGAGGTTGAGCACTGGCAGCAGAACCCGTCCTGCAGCAGATACTGCCAGCAGGATGTGTGCGTCCCGCATGCTGCCGCAGGGCTTGGGAGGTTCTTTCTCTCCAACATTTGAATAGCATTTTGGAAGTTTCCTGCAGCACAGCTGTAGCCAAGCTAGACATTTTATTAGTAAGCAGACACCAGGCAGTGGTATAAGAAAAAAACTTCTAAGACATCTATGCAAAATTCAAGTTCCTGCTTTTTCTACGTTTTTCAGTGCATGGTGGTATAAAGGAAAGCCTCTGCAGCACAGACTTTTTTTGGGATCTTTATGTTAGTGCTCTTCCCCAAAGTATTTGCATAGCTGAAAAAGCATAAAGTTTTGGTGGAATATTTTTGCTGAATGTCAAAAAGACTTTTCTCCCCAAGTGCACTAAGTCACTTACAAATGTGGCTGCATTCATTTTGCTGAGTACAATGGAAGAGAAACAATCCTGCTTGCCTCAACGTGTCTGTACTAATCTACCATTGCTTGTGCCAGTCCAGGTTATTCTGGTTCAGGAACCAAAAGAAACTGCACTAGTAAAAGGCACTTTTGTTCCAGTGCTTTGTATTACTGTGTGAAGGTGCAACCATTGAAGGAAAAACATTGCACCCAGTTCAGCATGCACCAGTGAATTTTTTCTGGTGTGGGCCATGGACTCCTAAGTAGCTCAAGCACTTTTGAAAATACTACTCTTCATCCAAATAAAGTAAAAGAGCAGCCAATATTCAGAGTAAGTGGTTTTGCTAGTAATGTTGGTTAAAGCAACCTCCCACATGCTTCCACCTTCAGTGAGTGACTCCATAGCTGAAAAGTCTGGAAATGGTCCAAACAAAACAGTGTGTTTTTCATTAAGAGTGGAAAAAAATTGCACACTCTATAAATTTACTATGAAGCCATGTTGTTTGCTATGAACTAACAGTGACATACGTGTGATTTTAATGAAGAAAACAATGATTTCATTAGCTAACACTGTGTACAAGTTGAGCATGCAGTGAAAAACAAAGCAGATTCAGTTATTTATCAAAGAATCGTTCATCAACAATGCTCCGCGAGCCCTTGCAATCACAAGGCCAGGCTGGGTGGGCTTCTGCTCCTCCTTCTCCCCTCCCTTCTCCAGCCCCTTCGTGCTGGGTCTGCCCCACAGCCAGTGGGGCCGTGGCTCTGGTCCCACTGTGGGCCCCTGGCCCCGGGCTCTGTGCCCGTGCATGAGGCTACCGCGTGGTGCTGTGCAGCAGCCTGGTCACTGCGCCATCCCATGCTGTCCCATGCCTTCCCTTCTGGTTCTGCCACTAACCCAGAGACCCAGGACACAGCCAGAAAATGCAACGAATAATCAAAAGAGAGAGGAAAAACAGCCAGCTGAGTAAAAATCTTGCACCAGGTCTCCAAAGAGAGAAATTGTGCCTGACTGCCACAGGCTTGTATATGACCAGGCAATTTCCCCTCAGTACCAAAGTTTCCCATTTCAGTTAGGGGCAATACATTTATTCCCTCTGCTCCTTTTCCACCATGAATTCCACAGTATGGGAAATGCCTCTCTGCAACATGTTTTTTTCAGGATCCAGAGCAATAAATAAGTATGCCCATGGAAGGGCATTTCCATCAGGAAATTAGGCCACTTCTGGTGTAGGACTAAAGAGTCCCTCAGTTGAGGGACTGGTCACCCAGCTGACTTACTGTTAACTCAGGCATGTGGTGGTTAGTTATGTACTTACCTCATTCTTTGGAGAAGAGTTTGGACAGGAAAGCAGAAGGAGGGAATTACATCAGAATTGGACAGCCGGACACCAGAAACTAGAAGTTAAGGAAGAAGAGAAAATACAGGTTCAGTGATGATAAACCAAGAGAAATGTAGAAAAAGGTAACTGTAATGGATTAAATGTAAAGCTGAAAAACTCCTTGCTGTTAAGCTTTGCTGGACCCCAGCCATGTGGCACTGCAAGTCTTGATTTTCTGCAGGAAACCATCAAAGACCCTGCTGAAAAGTAGGATGCTGAAGCAGCATCCAGCAGGAAATGGCTGTATTTCCTGAAAGCCTGGAAGGCTTGAGTTAGTCAGCAGGTTTATAATTTAAGCAAATCCAGATCCTTACAGCTGTTGAGGAAGGTTATGGAAAATCAGTGGGACCATGTGGACCTGTGATGTGCTATTAAAGGTGAGCCTGTGGTGTCTGAGAGGAGAGAGGATGGAACAGGCTCTGCCTGAAGAACAGGGAGCAGAGATATTCAACCCCAAAATACAACTGCAGCACAGAGCAGCATTTGTTAGAGCAGACTGACCTGACAACAGAGATCCCTTATGGAGGATCTTGGCTGGAACCTACAGCACGAAACTCAGTAGTGGATGAGATGGCTATTGGATGTGAGCATGAATACACAACACCCTGTGAAAAAACATGACCTGGCTTTTCCCTGGCCATTTCCCTGGCCTTGTCTCCTGGTCTATGGTATTTCCATGCATGGTAATTCCCAGGGGCAGCTAAGAGATTTCATTCATAAATACGGAGATGAAATGTTGTATCTTGTGAGAGAAAGGCTCTGGTGACCATGTCAAATTGACCCACCATGGGCTACTTTGCAGCTTGTTGGGGCAGGTTTCCATTGGACTCTGTGCAGGATGGAGTCCAAGCCCTGTAGCTGCCAGCCTCTGTTTCCTGTTATGATGAGTTTAGTTGGGCTTATTTCTTTCCTCCCCTTTGTGATGGCTGGAAGTGTGCTCCTGAATTCCCTCACCAAAGCCAAGGCCATGGCTATAGCCATGTTTTGCTGAAACAATCAGTCTGACACTCTTGCTGAGTTCTATTGTAATTATTGAGTTCAGCCCAGCTGAAGGTATTAGAATGGCTTGACATCAGCCTCACAGCAGAGTGCTCATGTTTCTGTGTAGAGAGGCAGGATGGATTTCCCTCTGCAAGTGCAAGCATAACTGGATGAGAATATGGCATCCAAATTTGTGAACTATTAGAAGGGGTTTGCTTGTAGAATAACTGAAAATTCAAGTGCTAATGGTCTCAGCACATGCAACCCTTCTTATTTAATTCACTTTTTAAACTCATTTTCCTGGGCTGCTAACGGTGATGGAACAGAAGTCCTGCTAACTTCGAAGCAGTTTGAGTGGGAATGTCCCTGCTGTGGAGGAAAGCGTGAGTCTCACTCATGGGCCCAAGGACTGAAGCCAGCACAGAGCTTCCCATATTGCCCATCAGCATGCCTCAGGGTCAGATGTTCAGCATGCTCAGAATGCCAATATCCACTCAGTCCTTGGACATCCGTTTAGAGGTAGAAAGGAAAGAGCGACATCTGTGATTTCACTGGAATGCACAATGCCAACCATTTTTGTCTATTTCATAAGAGCATTTGCCCATTAAAGCAAACGTATTCTCTTCAGACAGCCCAGTGTCCATTCTTTGGAAGGAAACAGCATTCCTCTTTCATGAAGTCTCAGTCAGGTCTGTTTGTTCAATAAACTGTTGGGAACTACTTTGCAATAAGATAATTAACTTTTTCTCCCAGCGTTGCAGATGATGTTCCTGGGAAAAAAAATCAGTTGTTGCAGGTTAACTGCTGTAAATTCTTACAAAAAAAAAATAATTTAAGCTGTTTTGAGGACATATTAGATTAAATATAGAAAGTGGTGTTACTGTTATCCATACAATCATTGTTTCATTTCTCTGTAAGGCCAGATAATCGTATTGCAACCAGAAAAGCAACTCCAGATGTGTGTCTATAAAACCAGGATCAAAACCTGCCTTTGACTATATGTAATCCCTGAAAACTCATTAAAATAAAAACAAAGGCTTAAGTCCATACTAATATTCAGATCAGGGGCAAAGTTACCCTGTGACAACAGGTGGTGTTAGGTTTCTGAGCTGTCTCCTCAAGAGCAAGTTATCAGGGCATGGAAGCTGTGGAAGCCCATGGAAGCAAGTGTAGCTGTGGGACACTGATAGTGCTTGCATGAGCACTGGTTTTGAATATGTTTTTCCTGATGTCTTTATTGCTATACTCATAACACTTGCTTTTTTTTAAGGTCAAGATCAAGTTCTTAGCTTGAAATCATACTGATGCGATGGCTGAGATTTCCAAATAAAGTCTTTCCACATTATTTTGAACATCTCAGATAGAATTACTGCCACTGGATGGAGAAAAATTAGATCTTGTTCCCAACCACTAAGAATCCTGCACTGACACTGCAAATATATTTCAGAGAAATATTCCCATCCCACTTCACCATATACTACAAACGTGCTGTAACAATCTGTGGGCTATTTACATCATATATGTTCTGGAGACTTTTCAACTCAGGAATAAGAAAATTTTTTAGCTGCTGAAAAACTGGGGCTCAGAATTCAGGAAATTATCCCCATCCAACTGGAGACCCAGCAACAAGACAACAACCTTGGCAAGAGACAGGGGGTTGTTCATAATACCAAAGGTAGGTTTCAGCCTAAGAGGCACAAACTGCTTTTCCTGCAGCTCCTTTTAAGCATTGTGAACATGGAGCATTTAAGCATGCTCCTAGAAACTAACTACTGAAATGTATTTACCTTGTGATTTTTCAAAGTTGTTTCACCACCCATTGTCATTCTGAGAATAAAAAAAAATAAATAAACAAAATAATAATTAAAAAAAAGACCTGAGGATAAAACTAATTACCAGGTTGATACTTGCCAGTTTTCCCTGTTACTTTGCTGCTACTTAGCTCAGTATCCAGCTACTATACATTTTACTGATAAAGTGATTTTCTTTAGGGTATTTCTTTTTCAGCAAATAAACTTACATTCAAAAGAAAAGTGAAAGGAAGGACAACCAGAAACATAGGTGCAGTGTTTGGCCTGCAAGTCCCCCATCTGTTAAAAATAAACCCCTCCAATTTGACTCTGTAGTGGGCTGTTCTCAGGAGGTGTTCATAAAGTTTGTACATATGCTGAGGGGTAACTCACTCCCTTGTGCAAAAATCCTCACTGTGTTGTGATGTTTACAATAACCAGAGGTCATGAAATGGTGAGAAGTTTGGAAAACTTAGGGAATGTCTAGGAGATGGGTTGAAAGATGCTTTTGGCATATGCTTTATTAGCCAAAAGGGATGATCTTAAACAGCTGGGGAATGCTCACAGCTGCAGGCATGACAACAGGGCTGCCTTTAGAAAATACCTAGCATTTTTTACCTCCAAGGATTATTTCTAGGAGGTGCAAGGCAGGGCCCAGTACATCACCAGCCCTTAGGAATCCCAGGAAGTGCCTCTCCCATATCCAGCTGCAGGAGGACGGCTGAGAAGTCAGTGCCACTCTGATTGCTTGCTGTCAGCAAACTGACAGAGTGAATAGAAATAACATAGTTGAATGAGAACAGTCTGATGGAGGTCTTTCCAGAAATCATCCATCATACATCAGCACAGACACACTGGGAGCGCTGACTGCATTATTTTGTGAATGAGCAGTAGCAGCTGATATGGGAAGACATGAGCTAAATGATTATTCTACAAAAGGGATAGCATGATGACATTCACAGTATGGAGAGGTGTTAACAGCAGGAAAGGAGAAATTGTTGGAAAAAGGAAGTGAAAGGACTGTCAAGAGGAAATGGAAACTGAAAACAGAGCCCACATAGACAGAGGGTTGTCTGTCTGTCTGATTGAGGGAGTGGTTATCACCACAAAGTGGTTTGAGAGCTATTGCCTTGGTTATTCAAACCCAGAGCACACACTTTTTGCACCTAGGTTAATGCCTCTCTCATACAGCTATTTAAAAAAAACTTCCTCAGTGACCCAAAGTTGTCTTTTTCTGTAGCACTGGGCAATACTCTCTGAAATTGACGCTAACATTCACAGTGGCTTCAGAAAGATTTTCCCACAACACTGGACAAGTCTCAAACTCCCATCATCCATGCTGTAATTAGCTAATAGCCAGTGCCATGCTGTGATTCTGCAGGCTTCAATGGTAGTCACCATTGAGGCCAGGATTTCACAAATGTAAATTCAAACAGCAGCAAAAATATTGCTGCTTCTCCATTCCTTCTCAGATTGCCAAAGAGGAGCTGATGTACCCTCAAAATCTACACAGAGCCAGTCTTGCATTGGAAAGGGAGTAGGTAGGTAGGTATAGGCAGCTTCAGCATGAGGGGACCAACCAGTGACCAGTGTGAAGGACAAACAGCTTCACAGTTTGCTGAAAAACATTATTTGTCTTCCTGCTTCATGCACACCTCTTGTGCTACTCTACTTTGTATGCATCACTCGCAAATCTTGGTGACCTTTGAGGAAATCCTGTCTTCCTTTTTGTCAGTCAGAGCTGATCCTTTAGCAATATACAAAGTTTTGACAAAGCTCCTTGAAGTCAGACAGTATGTCAGGACAAATATCATGTTGGTAAACTCACCTAAAAGTGGGTTTATGTGTTAGTATGTAACACTATTAATAACCCCCTACACCTAGCCAATTTCAAAAGTCTTATATGATCAGGCTGAGAGAGTCAGGGCTGTTCAGTCTGAAGAAGATAAGGCCTCAGGGAGACCGTATAGCTGCCTTCCAGTACCTGAAGGAGCTACAGGAAAGCTGAGGAGGCACTGTTTACAAGGACTTGTAGTGTGAGAACAGGGGGTAATGGATTAAAACTGGAAGAGGGGAGATTTAGACTAGATATGTGGAGGAAAATATTCAGTGTGAGTGTGGTGAGATACTGGCACAGGTTGCCCTGGGAAGATGTAGAAGCCCCATCGCTGGAAGTGCTCAAGGCCAGGTTGGATGGGGCTCTGAGCAACCTGGTCTAGTGGGAGGTGTCCCTGCCCATGAAGGAGAGTTGGATCTAGATGATCTTTAAGGTCCCTTCCAACCCAAACCATTCTGTGATTCTATGATCATTGCCTGGACATCTCCTGAGCAGCACATTAAAAAATGAAAGAAAAAGGAAGCAGGTAATACTTATTGTGCCATCAGTTTGACTTTTCATTAATAATCAGGGTGTTTTGCCTCATTCACTCTATTTTCTAGTGGTTTATGATACAGCAATTCCTTTCAGAATGCTGCTTCTCAGGGTTTGGCTAGCAAAGGAGCTTTTGGTGGCTAAAAGGGAGATAAAACCAGTGGTAGCTGGGGAGCTGGAAGACTCCTTGTAGTGGGTGACTCAGACACAGCATTTCTAGGAGCCATGTGGACTGTGGTTCACAGGTGTACTGATGCTCCTGTAGGTGGAAGCACTGGAGATGTGGTAGAGCTGTTTGGATACTGTGTCCTCAGGGCCTGATTCCTCTGCTTGAGGAGGGAGCACACCGTTCAGACACTCTGTGGCTCTGCCCTGCCAGGATGTGCGGTAAGGCTATGCCAGGAGGCTGTGGCTGTATCAGTCTGCACATGCAAGGGAAACAAGAGGGTTTAAGGATGTAAGGCCAAAGATCCAACCCTTTCTGCAAGCCATGAATACAAACATTTACATGCAAAAGCATGGAAACAGCATGTCAGCTGTGTTTCTTTATAAGCAAAGCCAATTTCCACCACAGGAGAGGAAAACAGCAAAACCAGTAGAAAGACTTTTTTTTTTTTCTGTTTTTCTTAATTTTAAAAAGTATTCTTCATTGGCTTCTATGGGGTGGAAATAGCTTTTAACTCCTCTGCTCTCACAACCCAAACACCAGAGGTTAGGAAATGCTTGTAATGCCAACTGAAAACCTGAGCTACCAGCAGACTGAAGAGGGGAAAGGCAGGCAGACATCTGTTTGGAGGCACCTGAGAAGAAAGAAACATCCATGTGGCAAGGAGAAAATGTTATCCTCATGTACTGAGAAGCCCTTGCACCCTAGAAGGGCCTGAAGCATATTACAGTCCTTGTGCCTACATGTCAGTCCTGCTGAGATGATAATGACTGCAGACCTTGGGAGGAGCAGGTGAAAACTTGTATGTTGGTGCAGGAGGATCTCTTCATCCACAGCTGCCATCTTTCTGGGGTGAAGCAGGAATCTGGAAATCCATTAACACTGCATACCTTAGCTCTATGTCCAGAATAGGTACATTAGTAATCTAGTCTATCTTCTAAATTATCTTTAAGTAAATCAAAACATGTGCTTCTGAGGAAACTGCAAAGCACCATAGCCTTGTGAGCTGTGCTGTAAAAAGTTATCCCAGAATTTAGCCTACTCAATGTAACAAGTCTCTTCCTGAAGCTGCAAAACCCATATTTCAGCAATGCAATGGCTAAGTGATAATTATTGGAAATTCTTGTGGGATGGATAAAGGGTGTTATTAAGTGACCTTTTCTCCCCTGAAAGTCTAAAAGTGATCTTGGAAAACCTAACTGCCTGGAAAAAACCTCAAGACAGCTAAAAGGTAGCTTGTTGATTGCAGATAAAAGGTGTCATCCTTAAAAATAGAAGAATTCCCCATTTTCCATGGACATGCTGATTGCTTCAGCCCTATTGCCACATAGCAAGGCCCTTTTACACTTCACCTCCTCCTCTCTCTTTCACCATGCTTCTCATCTTCCAGGCACTTCTTGACTCTCTGATGCTCTGCCAATCAGTTCTGCTCACTGTTGCATTACCTGATTTGACTAATGCTCATCTGGGTTTCTTTCCATGAGCAAATTTCTTCCATTTCTAGGTCATATGATGTGCAAGAGCAAGATCTGAAGATATTCCTATCTTTCAAAACTTCTACTTAGGGTACACCTAACTCCATTTTGAGCTTACCTCTCAGTCTTTTGAAAGAAGCTCTTCAGTATAGCTCCAGATGTCCCAAGCATAATTCCTTCGGAGCAACCAGTCTCAGCATTTCTTTGTGTCCAAGTGGCAGGAGAAGAGCAGAAGTAGTTTGCATCATCTACAAAGAAACAAATCTGAAGAAGGTTGACTTCTAACCTAATGTTGACTCTCAACAAGTTAGCCACTCTAGTCCATAAGAATCATGTTTTTATTGCTATCTTGCCCTCTCCCCTCTCTCCCTACCCTCTTATTTCCCCCACTTTTTGCATGTTGTCATAGATGTGGGGCAAAAATATCCTGTTCCCTGCATGCTTTTGCAGCACCTAGCACCATAAAGTCCCTAACTTACACAAGGCTCATCACCAAGAATTTCACAGCAAATTTAGACCTGTTGGGTTAGGGTTGAGGATTTGCTCCAGCAGGAAGAAATAAAAATTTGGAGGTTGGCACATGTGTAACAATCATAACAAAATAAAAAAATTGAGAAGATACATGGTAGATGTGTATTTCCTGGCTGTCTCTTTCTCCCCTTTTTTTTCAGAGTGCTCTGTTGATTTTGTTCATGCACATCAGAATTGTTCCCTTTTTTTAATTCATAAGATTTCCTCTTCTGTAGCTGTATGCTATTAGCAAAGCAGCAGCAGAAGGAGAAGAAATAGCCGTGTAAATGGTAATATAAATACTTTCCCATTTATCAGGTTCGTTTTACCTGATCATCTGTGGCACCTGATTATACTGTTTTTAGTGGGAGTGAATGAGCAGGTAAGGGGGACTTGGGCAAGGAGTTCCATCTTATCCCTGTTGCAGGTGTGGAGTTGTTCCTGCAGTCCCAGGCAGAAGGGTGGCTTTGTGCATACAGAGAGTGTTCAAATAATATGGGAAGTGTGAGGGTTGCATCATACAATTCATTCAAGATTATTCCCAGCCCACTTCCTATCAGCAGTCCGGTTAATGAATCAAAACCACTTTGAGGTGAGAACTGTTTTCCAAAAACTGTTCTGGGAGGAATTTTTGGCTAGTCACAGAGGCCATTTAGTCAGAAATAAATTTTCTGAGTGAAGAATTGGTATGGGAATTTTATCATGTTGCAGTGGTAAAATCATATGCAAAGATGAAAAATTGTTCCATAAGTGTCTTTAAAGAAGGAAAAAAAAAAATAAAATTAGAAAGACCCCCATATGAAGTCACCCTTACAGACACAGGACTTGGAATTAAAACTTTAGGAAATCATTACCAGGTTTAGTAATAACCCCCATTATTTATAAAGAAAAACTACTACAGGGCTACAAACACAATTCCTATAAATCAGCACAGCCCCATCAAAGCCACTCTTCAGTTTTCCAAACCTGAGGTGCTATCCTAGAAAGGATTACAGGAAAGGCAGGCAATCTAATCCTATGTCGTCCTAGTGGCATGAGTCCATTCTGCAGGACACTTTAAATACCTATCCAGACAGGAAGGGCACCACGCAGTGTGCCCTTTGAGATTAATGCAAAATATTTAAATGTTTCATGCATAATATGTATCATGGAGGATTTCAAGTAACTCTGAAATAGCTGAAGACTAGAGGCAACTCATTGCCCTTTGGACTCCTTAAAAATGGACTGCCAATCACTAAGGTAGTCTATTAAGTACTCATTAATATATTTTTTTTAAATTATTTGTATATAAGCCTCAATGAAAAGTATGACCTACATTTAATTTCTAAACTTTCTTCCTGTTTTACAGTGAGCAATTGTTGCCTTGCCTCACTTCTCACTTATGGCACAATTCACCAATTTCAAATAAGCTTTTGTCCAAAGGAAGTTCAATTTAAGCTGATCAAGGAAGGCACTAACTATCTCACAACCCCTATTATTCTAAAAGTGGAATTTATTTGTTTTCATAGAGAATTAGAAAATTGGCTGGACACTCATGGGGACATAGCAAGTAGGAGATGCTTTCAGCCAGTTGCAATGCAGCAGACGGAGACAGGATGGGTGAGGCACTGCGACTGCCAGGCACTGCGGCAGGAGCAGATACACACTCCTCCAGATGACAAAACCACCTGCCCTGCCCCTGGAAAAAGCATCTGCACTCTAACTCATTAAACTTACCCTGCCTCATCATTCCTTCTCTGCCATAAAGCAGAAGCAGCCTGTCCATCTTTGCAGAAGGAAAGAGCATAAAAAGCAGCAACAAGGTAGTTTTAATAGCTTGGCTCATAAAGCTAGGAAAAACCCCAGCACTCAATTAGGAAATCAGATTTTCAGCACATCAGTTCAGATTAGAAAAAAACTCTGTGGAAAGCTCATGAAGACGTGTTTGGGGGTAAACTGTTTCCATCTTTTTCTACACACAGCTGGGTGCATTACAACTTATAAGAACTAACAGCCATGAATTGAATTAGCAGAGCAGAGCACCAGAATGCAGCTGGCCAGAGAGGACCTCCAGAGTCCCACCATGGTGAGGAAGAAGCTCATAGCAAAGGCTGGCAGGGGGATCTGCAGTGTGGGAGGAGAGGTCTGATTTGGGCTCTTTGAGAAGAAAAAGGGGAAAGATTTTTCCACGACTCGTCTTACGTTTAACTCCAGGCTGAAAAGAGGAGCTCCTGTTTTGTTATGCTGCTTTTCTCAGCTAAAATTCCTCTTGAGAAAGACGTAGGGGTTTTTATCCCCTCCTATTTCCCATTCTTTTGCTTGTTTACAGCCCCTTGCCTGCAAGCTGAGGAGCCCTGGGTGGGGGCCATTGTGAGGAGCAGTCCACAGTTCTACAGTGTGGTTTTCCCCACATTCAGCATGAGGCATGGTGCATTTTTTTCTCAGCTGCACCCTGCCTTTCCTCCCCATGAGAGACTCATGGATCCCCCCACTGCTGTGCCTTTTGTGAAACACAGCTGGGCAGTCCAGACCTCGAAGAATGAGCGTCTGGCATCTGACTGCACACTGTCCCTCCTCACTTCCTCAGCCCAGGTGGGGCACACATCACCCTTCGGTCTTCACAGGCTTCTAATGCACCAGCACGTGGGAATACAAGAGACCTTTGCTTTCACATTGGGTTTTGATGGCCTTTATTTTTCATAGTTGGATTTTTCTCAGTAAAGCTTTTCAGGGTTTAGAGAACTTGAGCATGGTAGTGCCTTCTCTCCTTTTGCTTTTTTCTCCATATAGGCTGCTCCATTCAAATGTAACCCAATCATCAGGAAAACTATGCAGCCTGACATGACATACATCTTGTGAAAGCCGGGATTTGGCCAACAAGACACTTCCTAAATATTTTGGGTGGAGACCTAGGTGGCACCATGGTTAAATGCCATGTGCTAGCATGTTATCTCTTGCTGTCAGATACTTAACTACACCAGCAAAGCAACAGGAGGAAACCTGAAGGGGAGAAAAAAGCTTTGTACAGACAAGCCCAAGGAGTAGGAAGCACTGGGCTGCCCAGAATGGATGATCCAGTCCCTGCATGTGATCTCCTTATAATAAAATAAGAAATCCCAAATACTTTGCCATGTTAGAGAACCAGGTGAAACAGCACAGCCCTGCCATTTGGCCCTTCTGTATCTGCCTGCTCCATTAATTTTCCATATCTTGCCTCTCCTTGATTTTATCTCTAGATTTTCTCTTCCTCTCTCTTTTCACTTTTGCATTGTGCATGAGAAAGGGCAGTGGAAAGCAAAGCGACACTGCAGAACAGTGGCTGTGGATCATTCCCACACAGGCTTGGTGCAGCACTGCCAGGCAGCTTCTGGCTTTCATGGAAGGAGATATGTGGTGGGGGTTTTTTTGTTGGGTGTTTTTTTCCTTGGAAAACATGTGGTAAGTTCCTTGCCAGTTGTGAAGTTTCCCAAGCTGCTTAATGCATTCATCTTATTATTTTGTAACACAGTCTTCAAAAACTGTCCTTGGCTGGCTTTGCTGACTCCCCTTTCAGTTCATTCAAATCAGACCTTCTGGATAACGGATGTCTGTGTTTTTTACCACTGAAAGACAGAGCAGGGATCCATTTGTTAGTTGGATCATTGTGTTATTTTGGCCTTAGGCAAGAGATGGAAAAGGGAAAAAGGAAGATATGGTTTGTATGTGTGTGCAGACATTCAACTATTTTCCATTTTCACCAGGAATGTACCCTGCTATTTTTCACCCATCTCGGTGCTTCTGCCATAGATTTGCCTTGTTTGCACTTGGCAAAGATAAGACACTTTTATTTTATTTTATTGGCAAAAAGATTGGGCCCAATGCCCTTAAAGTCAGGTCTGAACTAGTTCCATTCACTGAAGTAACCACCCTTCTGGCACTGCACCAGTATTTTCAGCATTTCTAGATCTATAGTGTATTCAGGATAAAAAAGAATAATTTTTCCCTTTCCTTTCCTTTCCTTTCCTTCCCTTTCCTTTCCTTTCCTTTCCTTTCGTTTTTTCTCCTAGAATTTTCTAGGCTGGCTTATGGCTAAGACTAGAAATTGATTAAATTAAATAATCTAAGAGATTAGCTTTCTATAATATTCCTAGTTTACATGAAGCCAAAACAGCCACGCACACCACGGGTCAAGCACAGTCATTTTGGTACATTTCTGAAAAGAGAAAAGTTTCAACCCTGCAGTAGCCCTAACAATTTCTTTCATACTTTCTGCTTTTTACATTTTGTTTTCTTTTAACACAATTGTTCAATATAAACTCATTAATGTAATTTGGTTTTGAGCATGTGACCTTGTTATATCTTTTAAATCAGGTAGTGTATTAAAGTTTGATGTGAAGTTAGTATTATTTCTGATTCATTTAATCTTCTGACAAGAAAACAGATGTGTACTCCTGTGCTTTTCCTGCTCTGTCCCAAAGTTGTTATGTCAACTTATTGTTTGTTTGTTTGTTTTAAAATCTTTGGCAACCCTTTTCTCCAACATTTTGTGATTTCATATTGATGGCTGCTCCAACTCAATTCTCTGCATGTAATGAATCGTTGCGTAACAGTATATGCATACTATGAGATACTGAAGAACCAAGTGAGGAAACACATGGAGACATTAAAAATCTGTGGTATGAAGCTCCACACAGAAGCCCTGCAGTGTGTAATTTCATCTGTTGTTAAGTATCAGAGGTTTGATGTAGAAGCACAGCCCCTGAACAACAAAGACCATGCTTGTAACACACAGTATTTTTTGAAGACCCAGGATTGAATGAATTGCTTTAGTATCAAAATTTAGTGGTAATTCTAGACTCAAACGTCCATAAGTCATGTCATTGCATTAAAAGCCATCAATGGTTAAAACCAATACCTTTAGGGCACTTTTCCCTGCTGACTGTTCCTCCTCCAGGTCTTCTGGTATCTTCTCAGTATTTTCCTAACAGCTATAGAAAGGCTCAGAGGTCATGCCTGGACTCAGACAAGTGCTGGGATCAATCCCAGGGATATCTGGGATTTAGTCTTTAGGACTTAAATACCAGCACTTGCCAAATTCTGAAAGTGAATTAACTGGGAGCTTTATGTTTGAAGCAAGATTAGCAGGTTACTTTGGGATACTTTTTTAACCTGCTCTATGCTCTGCCTCAAGTAATCCCTGCTCGCTCAGATCCCCTGTATTCTATAAAGAGATAGGGATGAAGGTTTTGCAAGCTGCCTTGAAAATCCCAGATGTGCTTTAAAACTGAGTTTGTTGCACTGTCTTTCATCAATGGCATCTCTGTGCTAGTCTGCAGAGTCAGACAGAAGAATCTCCTGATCCACCTCATACAGTGACAGACCTGAGTCTGGACTCTTTGTCCTTGCATTTCTGGGGTAGGTTATGCAGCAGCAAAGAGATTCTCCTAAAGTGCTGGGTTGAGGAAACCTCACTCTACAGCTTGCAGATAGAGCACTTATTATTATTTTCTTAAGGTAATAGAAGGAAACCACCTTAATTTGCAGTTAACAACATTGCTGAAGCTTCCCTCTCCTCTCTCAGGAGGCATGTCCATAGCTTACAGCAGTGTGTGGTCCTGGACACTGTGAGTGGTGAAGAGGTGTCTACTACTTTTTGAGAATCTTGCTTGATGTCTGGTCTCTTGAGAAAATGCTTCCTTTGGGACCTGGACTCCAAAGCAGTAACACTATGTAACTGGATAAACTGAAGGAAACTCTTGTTTAGCATGGAGGTTGCTGACTTATTTTTGCTCCTTCGGGTTTGCTTTGGCTCAGCCCAGGCTTAATCCTCTGAAGTCCTGAACATCTCCTGCCAGGGATCGGGCTTTGTTTTCTTTTCAGCTGATCACAATGCTTTTCAGAACTCCTGGAAAATTTCCTCTTGACAATATTTTTTAATTGTTTATTTGCAAGCCTCCCTTGGCCAGCGGCTAGGGAGCTGAGGAACAGAGGGTGTCCAGGGCTGCAAACATGAGCAATTCAGCAGCCAAAGCTTTGTAATGGCTTCTGTGGCATGAAACACAATATGTGTTCCCCTCTGGGAGATGTACTTCCTTTGAACAAAGAACACTGCCCCCATTGTTCGAGGTATGTCATGTCTCAAAGGCTGTGACCCTTCTCTTACACCACAGCCACCACTTGGCTACACGTGGGACCTGCTGAGCAAGGATTCCAAGGTTTTGTGCTTCTTTGGGCGATGACTGCAGGAGCTTCAGTGCTGTATGCATTGGGCATGAAGAGGCACTTTTTTTTTTTCACTGAATAATGCAGGAGGATTTGTCTTTGGTTTTAAGTGAGAGTTTCTCTCTCACCTGTAGTCAGAGCTGAGCTGGAAATTTCTATGGCATCTTCAGTGAAGAAAAGGAGTTGGGAAGGACTCGAGGTGAGGCCTCACCAGTGCTGTGTACAGGGGGAGAATCACATCCCTGCTCCTGCTGGCCACACTATTCCTGATACAAGCCAGGATGTCTTTGGCCTTCCAGGCCACCTGGGCACACTGCTGGCTCATGTTCAACCAGTTGCAAACCAGTGCTCCCAGGTCCCTCTCTGCTGGGCTGCTCTCCAGCCACTCTTCCCCCAGTCTGTAGCTCTGCCTGAGGTTATTGTGGCCAAAGTGCAGGACCCTGCACCTGGTCTCGTTGTACTTCATGCCATTGGCCTCGGCCCATCGACCCAGCATGCCCAGGTCCTCCTGCAGCTTCTTCCTACCCTCCGGCAGATTGATACTATCCCCTCCAACTTGGTGTCATCTGCGAACTTACTGAGGGTGAACTCAATTCCCACATCCAGGTCGTCAATAAAGATGCTGAACAGGATTGGGGCCAGTACTGATCCCTGGGGGACACAGTTCGCTTGTCCAGCTGCATGCTGGATATCTTGTCGAGAAGAATACTGTGAGAGACAGCATCAAAAGTTTTGCTGAAGTCCAGAAGTATTACATCCACCAGCTTCCCTTGATCAACTAGGTGGGTTACCTTGTCATAAAAAGATACAAAGTTTGACAAGCAGGACTTTACCTCACAAAGCCATGCTGACTCTGTCTGATGACTGCATTGTCCTCCAGGTGATTTTCAATACCTCCCAGAATAATCTTCTCCATTATTTTAGCAGGCACTGAAGTAAAACTAACTGGCCTGTAGTTTCCAGTGTCCTCTTTTCTGCCCTTCTTCAGTACTGGCTGAAGACCAATTAATCTCTGATCTTTACCCTCTGGGGAACTCAGTGTAAGTTACTGATGCAGAAAGAAGAAGTAAGGCTTGAGTTACACTCAGAGTTGTACTCAGAGGACACTTACCTCTACCTTGTCTCAAGTCTTCTGATGAAACTACCATGGTACAAATACAGCCTTATATAGGCTATGTATTGTAAATCTTGACATTTGCTGTGTCCTGTGGAGCAGGTATTCCTCCTCCAGAGAGCAGGCAGAGAAGTATTTGTAAATTCCAGGGACATAACATTGCCAACAGGTTCACAGTTCCTCTTTCCATTCATTGCAGGGAAAGCAGAGGAGACCTGGCTGAAGGCTGCACAAAATATTCTGAGTGCACTCCTGATTCTATTAAAGAGAAGAGCTTGATCCCTCACACATTGAGTGCTTCCCATGGGACACTGGAGTGAATTCCAAGCTCTGCAAAAGCTGGTAGGAAAGCCCTGTGGACTTCTCTGGTGCCAGGATTTTGCAGTAGTCCTTGCCAGGGTCAGCTTTTACTAGGGAGTTAAGGCTCTGTACTCCTCCAGCAAAGCACATGGTTGAAATTAAACATTTCTGCATTTTTCTGAGTGAGAAAAGGCAGTGAAATTTAGGCCAGTGATAAGGAAAACATGATATTTTGAGGTATAATATAAAGGTCAATTTAATTCATTGACTTATGTAGCTTTTACTATACTATGTGATTACTTTTATTCACTTTTACTATATGACTGAGATGAACACGAGCATGCATTTCAGAAGCCTCTAGTCCCAGAGTCCTTTGATAAATCCAGTTTTGCACTGTTTATATTGTTGTAGGGCCTGACACAGTAGTGAACTTAGGTTGCATCTCTCAAGAAAGTGTGTATCTTCCTTGTAGATGTTTCTTGATTTTGTAAAATATCTGTTGCATAGCTCTTCAGAACTTTTCTTAGCTGGTTTTATCCTCCATGTATCTAGTTTTATCTTTCTCTGCCTCTGCAAGAGCAATGCAAATGAAGAAGATACTGGAAAGGGACCTGCTGTTCTACACTTCAAAAGACTGAGTCCCCATCAGTAATGGTGATATTTTTTTCTCTGCCACCCATCAAAGAAGCAGTAACACTAATGAGGTCCTTGCATACTGTGGCATTGATTTTTGTAAAACATTTTCAGCTTTTTTACCCTTAATTATTTTCTATTATTTTTTCCACTTTCAAATTCATCTCCAGAATCACTTATCAAATTTTTAGTTCATTAGCCCCTACCATTAATATTTTTTAGTATTAGGCAAATCAAGAACTGCTAACAGTACATGCTGGAGTCTCTCATCATTCATCATCCTTCATCTTCATCCCAGAGGCTCCTGACCTCCCACCGAACAAAGTAATGAGCAGTCTCTATAATTTACCACCAGGGAAGAGCAAGCAGAGTGTGCATACAGCTTTTAAAAGGAAGATTTTCAGTGGAGAAGTGAGGGACTTACATGCCCTCAGGACACATGTCCAGGCTGGAGGGATGGATGTCATGGGAGACAGGGAGCTGCATGCTGTTGGTCCAGCTGTGTTAGGACTCAGCCCTGCAGATGCTCTGCAGCATCTGGTAGGACAGCTACTGGTGACAAGTATTTTGTGAGTTGCCACAGGGTAGATTATCAGCTATATTACAGGTGCCTTTGGCAAAAATTTAATGTACTGTCTGCTTCCATATCTGTTGCATCAGACACCGTGAAGGTGCTGGGCATCTCTCTCATGTCACTGTACATCAGAGTCTCTCTTCTGATTACCCATACAATGAGTGTGCGCATTTCCCTTCCCTCACAACAGGCTCAGAAGAGGACTCATGGTGAAGAATTCCCCAGGTTGGATGTGCAATTTAAATTGCTGAGGACTTGGGATTTTCAACCCCTGACAGCAGCTTCCCTTTGTTCCCAGCACACCTAAACAGGTCTCCAACACCTTGAGTTTCTATCCCTTGCAAAAGCCACAGGGAAACTTCGGAAAGCTGTTTCCATTTCCACTTTTTAATGTAGCTGACAGCCAAAAGAACCAGCAAAAGAGTGAGACTTGAGAGTCCTTTTACATAGACCCAAAAATGTGCAGAAGTACTGACTAAAACACTTACTGAACATGAGCTATGGCTTAAGACATGTAGATACTCTACAAAGTGACTGCTTAGTGAATAATGCACAAAAGGCAACTGCTCTCCTGCTGTTGTTGCTTGACTTCCACTCCCAGAATTGATTTGGATCACAGCTGAGTAGTGGAAAAACAGAGAAAGAAGTAGACTCTCTCTCCAAGAATTCTTCTCTTTAAGACCTGGTCCAACAATTAAATCTATGTGAATAGAGCCTTGGGTGACCTGGGGATATACCTGAAGCATTGAGGAAGGAAGGTGCCCCAAAAAGAGGTGAGTGAAAACAATGCCTAAGCCAATGCCACATGCAGGGCCAAAAGGCATGTTAAGCAAGCAGCAAGAGAAGATGAGTAACTGGACATGGAGAAATGGACCTTAGCTCCATGCATGATCAACAGGCCTCAGGCTTTTCTATGTCTGACAAAGCTGTGGACTTCTGATCAAACCAGGAGCTCCAAGTTCTTCTCAATCCCTGCTGCTGAGCTTCTTGCAGACCAGTCCAGCCCATACTCACAGACCTTCCTTGCAGCATCAAATTTCTGGTTCTGCGAAGGCCAGCACAGCCTTCAGAGGGTTGATTTAGTGCCTGCAGATGTGACCCAGCCACAGAATGCTCCGAGGGTGATCAGGAGCAAGAACTCACCCAGAGACATGAGAGTCTGATGATAAGTCCCTGGACTGCCCCACCACAACGAGGGTGAAAGCTCCATTTTTCTCTGCATGAGATGCTCAGAACGGCTCTATCTCCTCATTAGGAAGCAAAGCAGTGAGTCTGGACACCTGGGTGACCTCTGGGTCTCTTGCCTTGGCACTGGCCTGAATGGGACCAGTACTGAGTGACTTTGGACTCTAGGTGATGGTTAAGCTAATGTATTGGAAGGCTTAATCTCCTACACTACATGAGGGTGTGGGGAAAAGTTATTTAACACCTCTAAAAAAAAGGTGTGCTTAAGTATGGGTGGAAAAAAGCAGTCTTAAGGGTTTTGTTTTGAGCAGTGCTGGATTCTGTGCCCTCCAATGTATGCTGCAGCTTTATTTGTGATGCAGAGGGAGGGAAACGGCTTACCTTGTGGTCAAAAGCTATTTTGCTGGGGAATTACCAGACTAGTGTGCTGGTTTGGTTCTGGCATGATCTAGGTGGGGCAAGGGCCCCAGGAGTGACTCCTGTAAGAAACTACTAAAAGCTTCCCCAGCTCAGGTAGTCAAGGCCAGGTTGTTAGAAAAACCAATAGATGTGCCTCTGCAATTAACATAAGACAGACCTGACATAAGACCTGAGCAGGGAGCAAGGGGGAGAAATAGATGTGCTGTAGAGGTGAAAGGCAGAGCCAGGGTGAAGATCCCGAGGCTGGTGAGGAAAACAAAGGGAAGAAGGTGCCCAAGCATAAGTTCCGCTGCAACCCATGGCGAGATGGCAGACTGTCTCCCTGCATTCATGGTGGAACGTCGTGGAACATTCCCTGAAGGTGCCAAGAGGGGCATACAGCTGTGGAGGGCTCCATGCCAGGGGAGGCGAATGTTCCCAAAGCAGCCTGTACTCTCTGGGAAGCCCATGCTGGAGCAGCTTGCTCCTGAGGGACTGTTCCTCATGGGAAAGACTCATGTTGGAGAGGTTCATGAAGAAGAACTCTTTACCATGAGAGGGACACCCTGGGGAAGCAAGGAAGGAATGTAAGGAATCCTTTTCCCTGAGAAGCAAGAAGCTGCAGGAACCACCAGACTGAACTGAATCTAAACCCCATCCCCTGGGAAGTGAGTGAGCAGCCATATGGCTGGTTCTTTTTTTCATGTTAGGCCCAAACCATGACAATTAGTCAGGCATGATGAACACCCATCTCCCAAATTTTGATCAGAAATGCTTTGCTAACAGCTCTGTGTCCCAGAAACTGACAGGCTTGTAAATATTTATGAGCTAATTCCCTGCCCCGAAAAGCTATGACTGCTATTTCTGAGAGCCCACAGATGCTGCAGTGGCCTGAGCCTTCCCTAGTTGTCAGGCAGTACTTGAAGCTTGCAAACACACACACGGACACACAAAATGTGCTGTCAAAGAAAGTTGTGACCCAGAAACAAAGCATGAAATGAAAGCTGCAGACCTTTTTGGTTGCCCTCCTGGAAGCAGTATTGGCAATCCAAGAGTTAGTTTTATCTCCCTTGCAGGGCATGCAAGGAGAATTGAACTGAATTAACTTAAAAATTACCTTCAGTCAGCTCCTACTTCATGATTTTTTGCTTTTCTGGCTATTCTGATTTCATTCTTCTCCCAGAAAAAATATTTTGTGCTGTTTTTTCCCTTGTGACAGCATATTCTGTGGCTGATATTTGAGTGTGCATCATGTTTGGCAGACCAACATCCCCAAAAGAATAGACACATGACCCTACCAAAACATCCAGCCTTCCCAAACCTGTTGTCTCTTTCCCAGCCCTTTACTCCATATACCTGCTCAGCTCTCTCTTGTACAACCCCCTACTCACTCCACTGCACAAACCATGGAGTTCACCACTTACAGACCCTCTTGTTTGCTTCTTTTTTTTTCCCCTCTGTGAGTTTCTAACTTTTTGTGCTTCCAACTGATAAAAATGCAAGTTGTAACTTTATATGCTGCCAAGAGTTTGTGACTACTCATGTCTCAGCCTCCAAAAAACCTCAGTGCTACTGAGTGCAAAGCTTAGCCTTATCTCGTCCTCAGTTTGCTGTTGCAAACTCGTATTTTGGGAGGAAAGCGAAGAAGCCTGATTCAAAGAGGCATTGAATTCTGAGTTACTGCTTTGTTTTCTTGGGATCTGAAGGGAGGAGAGGGGAAAAGGTTTCCATCAGTCAAGACTGAAAATTTGGAGTGATCAGTGTGAGAGTTGATGAGTTGATTCTCCCCTCTCTTCTCTTTCCTTTGAACAAGTAGCACTGAGTCAGTGACAGCACAAAGGTGCCCACTGAGGAGCACTGCCAGTTTGTTAGTTGTGTTTGTGTGACCTGTGTGATCCAAACCACTTCCATATCCACAGCAGTATTAATGTTGTCCACTACTCATCAAACATCAATGCTTTGTGCCCCAGGACACCTGCAGAAAATTGTCACTGCTTTGTCAGGGAAACCCAGGGAACAGCCAGGGCCAACACCCAGTGAAGTGTTATACACAGGAATGAAAGAAAGCAATAGAAGTCCTCACCCTTGCCTCCAAGACAGTTTCCCTAACACTGCTTCAGCATGCATTCAGTCTGATTTATTATAGTATAGTACCTCTGTCAAAGAAGTTGGATCATGCCTTGAAGGAAGAGCCCATGAAAGGGTCTGTTTCTTTGTGAAATTACTTATCCCTGAAAGGTCCAGGGTTATTTCTTGTCTTGCATATCCAGGGTTGGCAACACCAAGGAAAAACAGCCGTTGTGGCACTCCTCATTGCTTTCTGAATGGTTAGATTTGTGTTTACTCTAACTCCAGTTTGCTGTGGATTGTAGCCATCTCTGAAGTGACGTCAATGGGAATTGTTTAACTGACTTGAATGGAAGCTGGATCAGACCCCATTATGCTGCCTATAATAGATAATTTTAATTACAAGTACCCTATTTTTGTTTGCATTTTACCCAGCCTTAGGGGGGAGGGAAAGCAGGAGCAGGGTGAAGAACATGGCTCTCAGAATATTTCTGAGAGCTATCCTGTTTTTTGTCGATAAATTTTTGGTTCCTAGTCAGATGTTTATGGGCAAGTCTCTGTGTCAAACACTGAACTTTTGTGCTCAGAAAGGGATAAAATGCACACACCCTTATGGCAAGATCTGTTAAGTACTCTCGCCTATTTGCTCCACAGGAGTAGCTCTCAGCAGCTCATACAAAATACCCAACAGGGATTAATTACTAGCTTGATCCTGATCCATTCACAATAGCAATAGAGAATTTCTCTCTGCTCACCAGCAGAGAGACTATCCCATTTTGTATGAGCCTCAAATAATGAGTTGGCTGTGGTGGGTCTCACAAAATTTCCATTATGCTGCTGTGGGTGTATGTTTGATGTGTCTGTTTGGGCAGAACTATGAAGAAGCTTTTTAGACAAATCCATGCTTCACTGAACATTGCCGGGCAACTCAACATGGCCCTAAGGGCACCCATTTGCTTGCTTATTGAGGCTAGAGTTGTGCTAGGTAAAGATAAGGGTAAATTATCTCAATGGCCCCAGCATCCTTTGTCTGCTGGGTCTCCCCTGGGGAGCACTGTACATCTAGTTGTCTTGGGATTGTCCTTCAATTAAGTGCTGGGGCTGATGGTTTGACTAATTAGAGCTTCCCCTTCCCATCCGCTACCTGACCTAGCAAGGTGTTTTAGATCTCCTTGTTTTTCCCACTTGCTCTCCTTCCACTGTAGTGGTGAACACTGTGACACAAGAATTAGGGAGCTTGGTGACATCCAGTGCCCTTCTGGCATTTTTACTTGGGAGCCTCACAGCATTAATTTTCTCTGGTGTAGGTGGCAAACAGCAGCGGTTTTGCCGTATCAAAACATACATTTGATCTTAAAGATGACAAATCTCATTTGAAGGGCACTTCCCCAGAGCTTGCTGCAACCTAATAATTCAACCAGGCAGCATATGTCAGGAGGCTATTCCTTACAAAAGTACTTCCAAGGAAAGGGAAAAGGGAAGAGGGTGAGAGAAAATTTTCCTTGTCTGTCTGCCACCAAAAGTGTGCAGCCCCCAGGAAGACATTCAAGAGTTAGCACCAGGCTCTTTGCATTCCCAGCCTGCCAGAAATTACTGTATCTGCCAAACTGTTTGGATCTGAGCATAAGTTTGTCGCCAGGAGATCTCTAATTACACCCGGGAAGCTGCCAGGGAAGGTCAGGCACAGGTCAGTCTTGTAAAACTCCAGGATGAGTATGAAGCAACTCAAAAAGCTGCATTATGTATCAAAACTGTCTGAATTCACATCAGCATAGATGGTATAAATATTTGCCTTGTGTAACTGCTGACATAACGGAAGCCTCCCAGTTAGCTGTAATGGTGGCATTTTCAAGCAATCTCTAAGCAAGCCAAATTCTTCCTGCAGGCACCAAAATCAAGGGAAGTTCAGCATCGAGGGCCAGCAAGAAGTACTGCCTATGCAG
>NW_009952047.1:1521112-1548350 GCF_000747805.2 Chaetura pelagica
AGGGAGGAAAAGGGTAAAGAAAAAGCCTCTCCCTTCTGCCACATTTTTCCTTCCCCAGGAAATGCAGCAGGTCAGGAAAGGATCCCTGTTGTATCCCACCATATCTGTTACTTGGTAACAGCATCAACAGGCTTGCTGCTGTTCGGCCAGGACAAACTGCATTCCATGGGAGGAGAGAAAAGCCATCCAAAAAGCAGTCACACCCGTCCAGGGGTGCCTCGTGGATGCTGTCCTGCAGTATCACAGTATCTCTGCAAGGCAAATTTGCAGCAGAATAATTTCGCCACAAGAATGGAGTGCCCAGAAGCCATGCTGCTTCCTACTGCTCAGCCAAATGTTGAGCCCAAAATGGACAGGAAGAAGCCTCTGGAAGTGTGGGGACATCCATGCCAACAGGAGGGTTCATGCCCTTAGTGAGCCAGCAAGCACGGGGATTGTCTGTTTTCTTGGCTGTGGGTGGAGCTGCCTGCCGGTCCAGGGAGCCATCTGCAGATGAATCATGGATTTCCTTGGAAAAAGGCCTGCCCAGGGGACATGAGGCAGCCAGCTGCTTAGGTTGAGGGTTTCACGGTTTGGAACCAAAAGAATCACAGTTGGCCACAATCATTTGAGGCAGGGGAATGATAGCTGATAGTGACTGAATGGAAAAGAGCACTTGTTAAGAAGTGCCACTGCTGATGCTGTGTCTGTGTTTATCACATAACGACACTGCCAAATTTTCAGGAATAAAACATCCTGATCCTGAAAAGTTGGTGCACCAAATCAGTTTATGGCAGGGGCAACTAGACTCCAGAACCAGTGTAGTGTGCATTCAGCTCTCAGCATGTTTCCCTATGGATGGCTCAGAGGCAAGGGCTGCAAATGTGTGCTTTCTCAATTTTAACTTGGAAAATGGCCACGTGCAATCCCTGCCAGCACAGTGGGATCTCAGAGTAGGAGTCCTCCATTGCATTGCAGGTACTATCTGGGCAGCTATAGGGCTTCAGCCTCTAGCAGCTGCCTCTGCATATGAGCTTGGCTCCTTGCTCTGTCTCCTCTAGTTTATTTTTTATTCTATCTTTCAGATATTTCCCTTCAGCTTTCAGTAGTGTTGTGTCTTTGTCAGCTAGAAACATGGTGAAGACTTCACGTCTGTCAGGGAAACCCCAAGCACAACTACAGGCTGTGTAGACAATGACTGAGAAAAAGCCCTGAGGAGAAGGACTTGGAGGTGTTAGTTGGTGAGAAGCTCAACATGAGTCAGCAATGTGTACTTGCAGCCCAAAAGCCAACCATGTCCTGGGCTCCATCAAAAGAAACATGGCCAGCAGGTCAAGGCGGGTGATTCTCCCCCTCTAGTCTGCTCTTGTAAGACCTCATCTGGAATACTGTGTCAAATTCTGGAGTCCCCAACATAGAAGGACATGCTGTTGGAGCAAGTCCAGAAGAGGCCATGAGGATGATCTGAGGGCTGGAGCACCTCTTCTATGAAGACAATCTGAGAAGGTTGTGGTTCAGCCTTGAGAAGGCTCTGGGAGACCTTATAGCAGCCTTTTAGTACCTGAATGAGACCTACAGGAAAGCTGGGGAAGGACTACTTACTTACAAGGGCATGTAACAATAGGACGAGAGATAAAGGTTTCAAACTGGAAGAGGGGAGATTTAGATTAGACATTAGGATGAAATTCTTTCCTGTGAGTGTAGTGAGACACTGGCACGGGTTGCCCAGGACAGCTGTGGCTACCCCCTCCCTGGCAGTGTTCAAGGCCAGGTGGGATGGGGCCTAGAGCAAACTGGTGTAGTAGGAGGTGTCCCTGCCCATGTAGGGAGGTTGGAATTAGATTATTTTTAAGGTCTCTTCCAACACAAATAATTCTGTCATTCCTTGATTCTATGATTCTGAAGTCATTGACACACATCAGTGGGTAGCAAAACTCTGTTTTTTTCTCATCCCCTTGGCCCTACAGATCCACACAAGGTGTCTTCCCATTGAAGGGTGCAGGTGTTATCCAAGAGATATTAAAGCACTGCATAGGATAACAGGTAATTTTTTGTTGTCCAGTTACATGCTTTATGTCAAGTTCAGACCAACCAAATATCCATCAGGCAGGAGACATCTGGGATCTGAGCACAGATTTTACAACCCAAACCCAATTGCAGATGAATCTCACACTGGAAGGAATAAATCAGGTATCAGAAGGTCAGATATTTGGTATCCTAACTCCAACTGTTGCCAGCAGATATTTTAAGAAAAGCACCAACTCAGTTCACATCTACATCCATAAAGTGACTTTTTTACCCTCTGTTCCTCTAAAAGTGTCTAAAAAACAGCACTGCAAGGCATTGAAACTATCAAATTTGATGAAAATTGGCATACCTCCCCTATGTGAATTTGTGCAATCGTTTTGGTTTGGTTTGGTTTGGTTTGGTTTTGTTGTTGGTGGTTTTTTTCTTCAAATCTGTGCATACTTTTGGTGTCTGCAGCTCCTGGGAATGTAATTGTGTCTTGTGTAAGATTTTTTATTTCCCTGTTGTTAAGTTCATTGGAGGCCCCCTTATTGCTGTGTTGGAAAAATAAGTGAATAATTGTCACCCCACTAAATTCTAAATTCTGAACTAAATTTGAAGGCTTGCAAGTGAAGCTAGAGCAGATCTCAGAGCCCCAAAAGAACAAATTGCACATATTTTTTATCACAGACAGAAATACTTTCATGTGCAAGATTTTAATCTAACATTTTATCTCAAGTTATTTTTAAAATCTTCTTACTAACAGATAATCCCTTGTCTGTAGTGGCATAAAAGGGCAAATGTGTAATAGCAGCTACTTGACTGTATGGTAGCTGGCCAAGAAAAACATTTGTGCAAGTCTTGCTGAGTCAGAATGTGTTTCCAAACAGGCAGTGTGTCCCTTTCATTGACAAGATTTATCTCATGCAAGCCAAATCCAATACTCTGCTGCCCTGCACACTCAGGGAAATAGCACACCTTGTCTGCAGAAAGCAACAGCAACCCTGTTCATCACAGTGTGGGTACCACAGTGTCCTGTCTGCATGTGGTATGTTACACAGTAAAATACATTGGCTAAAATCTGTACTGTTTTGTCTATATAGGTGCCACCTGATCACAGACAGTATTTCAGAATTTTTCACATCCTACATTGATGAGAGGACAGTTCATTAGCATGCTTTGCTGCTGACTTGAAGATCTCACATGCAAGACATACCGATACCAAGTCAACTTGTCGGTTCCCCTGCCAGCCCACGACTGCTCGACTGCAATGTGCTGCTGATGCCAAGCTATAAATCAGGCCAGTTTCACTTGAAATGGAGCCGAGCAGCAGCCTGGAGGCTCGCAGATCCCCTCAGCCAGCTTCATCAGGGCAAGTGACGACACCCAAAGTCAAGTGGCTTTGCATTGCTGGAGATTTTGATCTGAACATTTTGTACAGTCCTGGCCATGAGCTCTTTCTAAAAACAGCACAGTCTCCCAGCCCCATGGAGACTTATGGCTGTATCACACATTGGGTACCCACTGGGGCAGAGGAATTGCCAGCTGAGCAGGGGCCACACAACCAATAACCCTGTGCCACTGTGGGAGTCATGAAAAGCGCACCTTGTTTGCTAGCACTGCTCTGCTCCGCAGACCTGCACTCACCTGGCCCCTAAAATCAGATCAGATTGGTGCAGGCTTGCAAGGGAGGGAAGAGGGGAGCAGGGCTGTCCTGCTGCTTTCCTTGAGAACAGAACAAGGTGTGTGCTCCAGAACCAGAGGATTGATAGTAAAGGCACTGGGGATAAATCCTAGACTAGTCCAAGCAAACCCAGCACTGGAGCCAGTGTGTCTGCTATTGCATCCTGTCCTGAATGGGATGGGATGGCAGATGAGACATATATGGGCAGATCAAGATTTATTGCATAGAACATTGGGGTCTTAACTCTTTAAAGTAGAAGGCACAAGTACAGTCAAAGTGTAGAGAAACTGGGAGATCAGAACAGAAGTTGAAGTTTGAATGCAAAAGGTATCTTAACAGTGAATTTTACTGCTTACACTTAGATAAAACAATAGAGGTTAGCCATTTAAATGCTAGCACCTTATTTATTACCAAGTTTTAAACTAGGCCTAAAACATTACTTATCAATCTTACAGGATTCTATAATCTTTAAGCTTGAAGATGAAGATTACTTAATGTTAAGTTTGCTAACAAAGACAATGAAAGAGTTAATGTCTGTCACCCTCGCCAGGCCACAGCCAGGTGTCCCTGGGTGGATCTTAATTCTCAATAATTAGTCTCTCACAGGTGTCCCTGCTGGAGAGGAGAAGGTCCAGCAACCTCCTGGGAAAGCGTATGGGAAGTCCCTTCAATCAAAGACAGGACCAGGCTCTTATAGAACAAAGTGGATTGACTGCTGTCATTTAACCATTAGCCATAACTCAAAAATCTCTCATTGGAGAATAAAATGAAAACAGTAGAAAAAAATCATTAAGGCCTTTTTCCCACCAAGCAAACTCTGTTGTTTATCTGTTCACTATTACTTTATCTCCTTTTCAGGCCTAGCTGTGGCTGGGCTGAGCTTGTGTTCTTCAACACCTGAGAGCAGCTGGTGTTATGAACATCAACTTGGCTGCTGTTTGTACCTTTCAAGGTTGTTACCAGCTCAGTTTCCTAGGCCTTTTCCTTTATCATGGGAATCTTTCACTTCAGGCCTGGGCCTGCAAAACTGAGAGACAAAAAGCAGTTCAATCAGAGGGAAACTGAGGCAGGCATACTGAGAGATGGAGTGTCCTGCTACACATTCCTCAGGAATATGGAATGCTCCTCCAGTGAAGAATGCCCGGTTCCCTGCTGTCCTTTCTACTTGAGATGCTGTGTCATTCCACCTGATCCCAGCCAGCCACAGGAAGTTCCCTGTCTTCACTGCACCCAAAGCCTTTCTGTTCTCCAGTGTCACTGCTGTGAAGTTAGCACCACTTTAAATTAAAAGTTAAATTTAGTACAGCATGAGGTCACCATCCAGGAGAGTTAATACCCCCCCATTCATTCATCCTGTGCTCCTCATTTCTGCACAGATCCTCTCTTCCCTTAAGTAGTTTGTTTACATGAAAGTTTGCTAGCCTATATAAACTCCTCTTTTATGTAAGAACTGTGAAGGAGGGCAGATACACTTGCAAGTGCCCAGACATGTTCTCGCATGCCCAGTAGAAAAGTACAGTGTGGTTATCTCAGAGTCAAAGTAAACAAAGCAGCCTAAAAATGGCATGAGATTTATAGAATCCCAGCAGACAGAATATATTTCTTTAATAAACATAATCAAATAATTAATTGATTGCATTTACTCCAAATCTGTCATAAAATATTCTGTCTGTTGTTGATGAAACTCTTATTTACTTAATCCTGAATTTGCAGGACAACACAATATGCTCTGTTAGCACAGAAATATGTCAGTGGTATAAAGTGCGACCTTCAGTTCAGGTTACTACCTCCTGTATTGCAGAATATTGCAGATTTTTCCTTTAAGGACAGCTTTGAGCTCCTCAGATCTTACCCTTTACACAGTTATCACTGGACTGTCAGTACAGAATGTGCTTGGCTACATACAGCAAGACTATATTAAAAAAACGTGTTTCTAGATGTTTTCAAGTGAATGAGTGTATTTTCTCTCCTAAGATTGACGAATGTGAAAAACATCCACGACCTTACTACAGCAGGTTCTACGTCTTTGGTGGAGTTGGTAAATAGAGGGGAGTTTTCTTTTTTTTTTCTCTTTTTTTCTTTCTTGTAATAAGAAAAAGATCCTAGTCTTGTATTTGAGAACCATTAGCAGCCTCTGATTTCTTTATTGAATAAGAAAAGCACTGTACTTCAGAGCTCCACACCTGCAGCAGAGAGCGGCAGCAGATCCCACATCACCGCAATGTCAGGGACATTGCAAAGGTCTCATAGGACCTCAAGTTTTCTTGAGGAAGTGAGATGTCATTATGTCCAGCTGAAGATGCGAAGTTTCAAACACAATGGGAATGGGTGAAGTTAAGGTTTTGAAAGACACAAGGAGATACTTGCAGCCAGAGCTCACTGAAACCACTCCCCCACCAAGCTTCTTCACCCTGCCTGTTCTCACACACAGACAATGCATTCACCAGAACACAAATAAAAGCCCAGGAATGTTCAATAATCCATTACATGCTTTTGCTCTCCCCAGCCACATGTTACTCCCATTGCTTCAGACAGGAAGGCTGACACTACTGCTACACTACCCAAAAGACTCTGGGTGACTCGTGACTTTGGGGAGGTCTGTGTGTGCTGACTGGTTCAGGTGCCCTCAGAGGGCTCGGAGGGAGCAGAGCCCAGCAGTGATCACACTGCTGAAGATGGTGGGTTCTGTCATAGAGACAACTCTTTAGCCCAGGCTAAAAATTGCATCTCTAAAGATTAAAAAACATTTGCTTTTGTGATGGGACAGGAGGCTCCTGCTTCGCCTAGCACCTTGAAAAAACTTGGCAGATTGGAGTCAGCTCTTTTAATATGGTTCACCCCAACCAAAAGGGAAAAAAGCAACTATTTTCCTAGCTCATTATCGATTTTCTCTGAGAGGATTATATTTACAAAATAATATTTTTTCTAAGATTTCAGGAAAGACTATTTTCAGAAAACATCTTATACTGCATTTGAGTATAAAAAAACCCTATATAACATTAAAAAAAAACCAAACACCAAACTAAACCAAAACAAAACAAAAAAAAACCAACAATGTACTTCATGGTTTGCCCAGTGAATTGCAGTGAGGAAGTTTGGCTTTACTCCCCAGCTCTGATTGTCAAATATTTGCAACAAACTTTAACCATTTAAAACTCTCATAGACTTACTGAATTAGCTTGTGTTCGAGAACCATGCGCAGAAAAGAGTAACAACTTTGTAGATAAACCCAACAGTGACAAACTTATCTGTGTTCTACAGACAGTAAACTCAGTTCCCTCTTGATTTTATAACACAATAATTCCCATCTCATCTCACAGTGACATCAAAATCCATGTACAAATGACAGCAGGAAAAGGGAGGGAGGCAAATGTCTTTCCCATCTATGCTAGACATCTTTCATGTTGGGAAAAAAGTGGTCAAGGAACTCCAACCCATGCTGCTGTAAAAACATCTTTTTGTCTCTCCTCCTCACACCTTTAGTGCCAGGACCAAGAGGTGTCCAGAACCCAGATCTCCACCTCTCTGACCAGAATACCATCCTGCAAAAGGGTCTCCTCCAGAGCAACCTGATTGGCTTCTTCCTTAGAAGAGTATCATTCAATCTATAGTCTCTTAACGTGTCCTTGTAGCACCCAGTTTAATCCATCAAAAGAACCTGACTTTGAGCATACATAATAGGCTAAATTCTAACTGCAATTGCCTATGGTACAACCATTGTGATATTAAAGCTGTAATAAAGCTGTTTCAACAAAATGAAATGCAGCCATCTTCAGAAACAAATCCAGTGCTAGAGAAGGAAGAGAATAGAGATGTCATAATTAGTATTATCCTTTTCTGTTATGTTTTTATTATATAAAATATTGCACACGAGTTACACAGATTGGGATAATGAGAAATGTACATCTCTTCTTGGGATGACTTTCAAAGCCATCATTCATTAAATGTATGACAAATGATCACAGAATAACAGCTATTATGTATCCTTGTAGAAACTAGAGCAGGCACTTACATTTAGTCCACAATGTGTTTGGAAAGCAACTCCTCTAAACCAAATTTTATCATGCTGCAGGCAGTGTCCAATCAATTATGAAATTCAGGCTTTTAACAGGCATTTTAAATGTAAGTGTTAAATAAAACCACAGGAACGTGAGAGGATTTCTGTGTTATTTGGTTGATCATATTTCACAATATGTCAGCCTAGATAAAGCTGTATACGTGCTACAAATGCTCTAGACAGGGCACTTGCAGAGGGAATGAGTGCATCGAATGTGCTGCAGACTTTTTCTCCTCAGGGTTTTCTCCAGTGCCACTGACTGCAAGGTTCCCTCTGCCGTCAGTGGGAATGGGAACTGAAGCACCAAAAATATTAAATTTTGGTTCATCCTCTTTCTCTGCATGAATTACAAATCCAAACTAAAGATGGCAAAATATTTTTGTTTCCAAGCAACTTTTTGAGTAACAAATTTTCCTTTTCCTTCTACTCTTTCACAACCCCTTTGTTTACTCCCATTCAAAATAATTTGTTTTATATGATAGTCATACAAAAAGTCAAGAAGTGTCTGGAGTAGCACATTATACAACATACACTGAAGAAAGCAGAAGTCTCAAACAACAACAAAAAAAAAAAAAAAAGGAGAAAATACTGCTGTGAAAGAAGGCACATTGTCAAAACAATTCAACTCCAGCTTTTAGCAACATGAAAATTATACAACTAGGGCAAATGTTCAGGGTAAAATCCAGCTTCATGCCAAGGCAGCAGTAGGTCTGTCTACCATTTAATTCTCAAAGGACATCACCATTTAGGTGCTAAGCCTTCCTGTTGGATCATGATGCAGAAGTGATTACCATCCTCAGAGGGCATGCTGCAGAGAGCTTCTGTCTGAGTCGATCCTAAATTATCTTTACACTTCCTACACAGGAATAATTTTTCCTCCAGACCTGCAGTCACTCACTACCACACATTTCAAGGCATGCTTATAAAGCAAAGGCTGGAATGCTGGGGAGGAAAACACACATTTTCCACTCTTGTAAAAAAACTGCAGACCCACTTTAACCTGTGCACAGGTCACTGAAAGAAGGATTTGGGTTAGGAAAGTGCAGTGAAAAAGGTGCTTTTCCAAGTTTGTTGAAGTCCTTCTTTCACAAAGAAAGGTGTGGAGGAATTTTTGATACAGCAGGGTCATGATTTTGGGAGCCTGGGAGGCCTTGACAATCCTCGCTGTAACAGCAAAGTATGAAACTAGCAATTGTTCTTGTTTGCAACAAGATTATCTTTAGCCTTGGGAGAATGAGAAAGTGTATCTCGGCTGGGCGCCTGAGGACGGATGTGAAGATGGATGTGAAAACTGCAGGATGTAACAAAATAGTGCTTGTAACGCATGAAGTCATAACCAATAGCAAAATGAAGCCTGCCGTGTGAACTGTTATGCTTAGCCAATTAAATGAGGTGTCTGTCTGCATGCACAGCTGCGTGGACAGCAACTTAAAGTATGTAAGTAGCAGACGGACTGGCAATAAATGAGAATGATATGTAAGACCATATTGGTTGTCGTGTCGTTACTTGGCCCTGCTCCTGTTGGACTCATCGCGACAGAAAGGGAGACAAACTTCATAGCACATGACATTACAGGCATCTAACTTCATCCCATAAGGGAGCCAGAAGGAAACCATGATCATGGTTTCAAAGCAGTCTGGCTGGGGGAAATGGAGAATGAGAGACTGAAGGCAGCACTGGGATCCCATCAGGGAGAAAGGCAGACTGTCCTTTTAACTGTAAATGGTTGCGTTCACATCCCACATGGTGCAGATTTTACAGCCTGCTATTGCACCCTTTGCTTGGTGTACTTTCTAGATTAGGGGGAGGTGCCAAGTACCTGGACCCACACTGCTATCAGATCAGAAATGGGACAACTGCTCCTCATAGCCCAAGGAACTAAATGGTAAAATATCTCTTCAGAGGAACATAATTTTCCCTGGCACTGAAGTATCCATTACAATTTGGAGAGCTTCTATCAAAGAAACAACATTTGGTATTTGGAGGTTGGCTGTGGACCACGTGCAAGTGAGCCAGTCTCATCTTTGCCCTGCAGATGAACAGTCTGCAACTTCACGTGGAGTGTGAACTCCCAGTTTTTCCACGTCTCCTAACTGGCAAGTTGTCTCTGAAGACCACTAACGGTGGGCATCCACCTTCCCTACTTCTGTGCCTGCAAACTGCAGCACAAGGGCAGGTGACCAGCAATTGTTACAATTGGGCTTACAGGAGTTAGGAGATGCTGTAAGGAAAGGAAAACCAGAAACATGCGGCAAAGATAGGAAGGACAAAGGAGAGAAACAAGTAACATAACCTGACACACTTCTGCAAGATGGGCTGCATTTCTCCCTGCTCTCATTGCAGTGAGGGCTGTACTTCAGGCAGAAGCAAACAAAAACACCTTGGAGACCTATCAGGTGCGGTTCCAGGTCTTCGGGTGGAATTTTGCCCTTAGCACCAAATGACCTTGTTGCATGGGAAGGCAGGAAAGATGGGATGAATTGCTTCAGGCAAGCTTTTGAGTGAGATCTCAACAAACATCCAATGAACCTCACTGTGGACTTCCCAATTTTGAAAATGTAAGGCTTTGTGGTTGACAAGAGTTTACTTGTCCATGTAACATGAGACACAGGCAACTGCCGGTGGTCCTGCAGTCTCCTGTTTTGACTCTGTCAATGTTATGTTTGTGAGAATTAAAGAGGAGGTGGAAGTGAAAATGTGGAAGTGAAAAGGACAAAGAAAGTGGCTTATGACTTAGGAAACATAATCTTTCTAAGAAATTAAATGAGTATGCAAAAATAAAATAGTAAATAATATCCCCAAAAAGATTGATTTCTGCAATCTTTTTCTTACAAACAGTACTCAAAAACAAATGAGGAAGGGAAGAAACAGGTAAAAGCCAGGAGCATAAATGTAGAAGAACATGGAGGGACCAGTTAGGAAGGAAGCCTCACCAGTGAAGTGTTGGTTTGCTTTCCCCGGGGACTTCTGTGCTCCTGGAAATGCCTAATATAGGTACTGAGTTAGCACAACCAGTACCCTCACCAATCCAAGGAGTCCTGGCTTGGTGGCCCAGGGGTCAGCTTCGTTGTTTGGGAGGCACAGTCCCACTCAGGGAGGTATAGCCCACCCTACTGGAGCACAGTCCACGCTTCTTGCTTGGCAGAAGAACCTAGCTGTTTTGTTTCTCCACCCCCTAAAGTGAGGCTCTGTGTGAAGTTCAGGGGCCCATGGACTGGTACACGTCCGTCTGGATGGGCGAACATAGAGGGGCCCCCTGCGTGCATTCCTCAGACAGATGGGGTGTCCACAGCCCTCTCGTACATGCGCTCCAAGATGCAGTGGATGCTGGCAAAGCTTGGCCGGTCAGCAGGCAATTTGCTCCAGCAGAGACGCATCAGGTTATAGAGTTCCAGGGGACAATTGTCTGGGCAGGAGAGAATGTTCCCATCCCTCACATAGTAGATGACCTCCTCATGAGCCATCCCATAGTAGGGCTGCATGCCATAGGAGAAGATCTCCCACAGCACCACCCCATAGGCCCACACATCAGATTCTGTGGTGTAGCGGTTGTAGAAAATGGATTCAGGTGGCATCCAGCGGATGGGAATGGCGTCGTTCTCATTGGCTTTGTAATAGTCGGCCGAATACATGTTCCTCGAGAGACCAAAATCGGCAATTTTGACCACCATGTTCTCCCCTACCAGGCAGTTCCTGGTAGCCAAATCCCGGTGGACAAACTTGCGCTCAGAGAGGTAGGCCATGCCAGCAGCCACCTGCTTGGCGATGCAGAGCTGGCTGGTGCAGCACAGGGCCAGCGGGTTGGGCAGGCGGCTCCGCGCCTCCAGGCTGCTGCGCACCAGGCTGCAGAGGTTGCGGGGCGAGCGGTCGCGCAGGTACTCATTGAGATCCCCGTAGGCCATGTACTCAAACAGCAGGCACATCGGTTTCCCAACAGCACACACACCTGGAAAAAAACAGATGCACCATGCAGGTCATTTGGGGAGCCAAAAGGGTTCTGCTGTGCAAAACCAGAAACATCAAAAAACACACAGATGGGAGACTTTGAAGAGTGCAGGAAGGGACAAAGAGAAAAGTGAAGCATGCAAAGATCATCAGGTTTGCATACACCCTTTTCTGTCTTTGAAACCTTCCAGCAGCGTTCTAATGCTGAGAGCTATGTGGGAGATGTCAGCATGTCATGTGCCTGCCTGATTTGTCTGAACATCCCAACAAAAAGATAGACTTGTGGATCTATGTTTGATTAAGAGTCTGGTCCTGCTTGAGTTGGTATTAACAGAAGTTTTGCCTCTTCCCAGGTGCAACTGGAAAGACATAATTATAGACTCAACCTTTATAGTTCTGATTTTGGTATCTTTAAAATTAGTTGGTTGTAACAATTGTACTCATACTGATATTGGTGTAGGAGCTACACACATTTAGGAAGACTTCAGCAGTAACCACAAGGGGCCTGTTCAAGGGTTGAGTGGGACACTTAAAATGCAAAGACATTCCTACTACAACTTCCTCTGGGTTGTGGTTTGTTGTTGGCTTTGTGTTTTGGGTTTTTTTAATAACTCACACAAAAAGAGTTAGTTGCAAAAATTACTTTTGGCATAAGAGATACTAAAAAATGAAAGACAAGGAAAAACCAAACATCATGAAGGAGATATTTGCCATATCTGATAGATGCAGAACCTAGTCCCACTTACGGGCACATGCCTGGCCCTACACCAACTTTACTGGGGGCCAGCATCAGTATAGGACCCCACTCCCACCAGTTTTACTGAGTATACATGGCAAAAATATTTGGATGCCTATGATTAAATTGCCAACCAGCAAAAGCCAGCATTTAAAATGTATGTGTTTTGCTTTCTTACAGCCATCATTTAGCAATTGATAATGCAACTTATTGTGAAATCTGAAATTCTTGTTGATGACCTAACACTTGAATCTTTGAGGAAAAACAGATAGCTGTTCTCTGTGTGATAAGATCAGGATCTGACAAGCATGAGGAGTGTGTGTGAGAGCTTTATCATCTAAGCTGTCTTCAACAATGTGGCTGTTTTCTCCACACCCTCAGAATGTGAAATTGATATACTGCTGTACCTTTGCCATGACTTAAAATGTGTTGACAGTAAACACAATGTTTATTTGAGTTTGGGGCATTTCCTGCTTTTCTGCAGACAAAGTTCTTGTATCAGCTCAGGTTTCCCCAAACGGGGATTTAGCTATTTTCAAACTGTGTGAAGCTTCCTACTGAAATAAATTAAGATCTCAGCTGCTTGTTCAATCAGAGCTGCATACAACTGCTCAGAGTAAGATTGCCCTGTGAAGGTGACTAGCAACATCTACTTCAGTTAAATAATAAAAATTTGCTGAAATAAAATTTGGTTGGCAGTTTTCTTTATAGAATAATGGCTAATAATTATTAGCCAAGCTGTGGCATCAAGACTTCCTAAAAAACCCAATAAACTGGGGGTTCCTTTCAGCTGTGAAGGGAGGAAGAGACCATTTTTGCAACTGTCTTTTCTTTGCTTACTTTTTTAAAAATTTGTTGGTGTGTGTTCAGACAGCACAGTAGTAAGCGGGAGCCGTAAAAGTAACAGGCTTATGCCTGTTTTTTTTTAAGTATCCACAAAATAAATCCCAACTCCAGGAAGCTCATGCCTTTCCTGTAAGACATCTGTGCCCATCTTACTAAACTGGAAGCAGAGCTTGTAAGCAAGATGATCAAATTGATACATAATGCAGGAGGAGGAGGATTGATTACAATGTACTGTCCTATCAAGGCCACAGCATCAGACCTACATTTTGAGGCTTGTTCTGGTGGACAATTTAGCAGAGAATGCAGTGGCATATAAAAAAGCTCACTTCTTTTGCAAGAGGCGTTTCTTCTTGCTAACATGACCAGCACTGCCATTTGCATGAAGCACCAGTCATGTATGTGTGGTCACTCCTGCACCCGCAACAACCCTGCAGCAGTTTGCTGAAGGTGGTGCTCTGTACATGGGCACCTCACTGAGATACCTAAAAGCTTGACGATATTCGGATTGTCAAACTCTGCCATGAGGGCTGCCTCCCTCTGAAAGTCAGCCTGCATGTCTGCAGATGCTTCTTCCTTCAGCATTTTCACTGCCACCATTGTGAAAGGCTCATATGGCAGCAGCCCTGGAGCCCTGCAAGGAGAGAGAGAAAAGGAAGATATCAGTGACGGATGCACACCAAATGTAGGCTCTGTTTCTGGAGCAAAAGAGGGGCTGACATAAGTTTAAAAAAATTAAAAATGGGGGGGAAGGCCCCAGCACTGACTGAAGGAACATAAAAGACCATATTCACTTCTCAGGCATATCTGCATCACGTAGTACAGAGACATAATGTTTAGTTCATGGGGATTTAATCTAGAATAGCTTTTTTTGATCACTGCTCTTTCTGCATATAAACTCTTGACCATGACAGGCAGATAGATAAATAACAGGTTAGTAAGCAATGAGCTCCTCCTCGGTTGGAGGTCACATAGTGTAATGACCAGAGCTAAAAAGAAAAATATTTTATATTAAAATGTTGAAAGAGCCTCTTTTCACTGTGTCTTGTCCCATACCTGGCACAAGGATGACATTGGTACATCTTGCTACTGTAAGACTGAAAGCAAAAGTTACAGAAAGTCTGTAAGGGAAATAGCCTTTTGTCACTGTTTTTAACACGTGTATGTGCCTGAAATACAACAACTTATACATTCATTACCTAATTCCAGCTGAATTTAACATAGTGGAGCTGAGGTCTAGGAGATGTTAAACTTACGCAAGTTTTGTGGAAACAGATGACAGAGCAGAAGGGACAAAGCATACATGCACCCTGTCTGAATAACAGGGTAATTTATGAATACATCCATATTAAGACACTGATGAATCTTCAGCTAGAGCTTTGAGACACACATCCATAGGAAAAAGAGCTTCCTAACTTAGAGCAGTCACAGACTCATTTTGTTTTCTTATCCACAGGTCACCGCACCCTAAGCAAGTTTAATTAGATGGGCTTGCTAAAGATTTAGGGTAGCTGTTGCCAGAAAACAGTAACCTCCACTCTTCAAACATACATCAAAACTCAGATGTGCATTTTATTGCCCACACCAATTCTTCCTGTGGATCCTGTAGTTCAAACATGCTCCTTATGGGTGGTCAGACAGAGCCCATGGAGAGTGGTGTGCATTTGCATCTCATGTTACTGCTCCAGCCTGGCTGCCCTCCTGTTGCTCAAATGACAGGTTATTTTACTGATCAGTAGCCTCAGGAGAAGATTCCAATTTCCAAAGCAAACTTCCAGCTTCCTTGCATCTACTCCAGACAAATGGCAGTTCCAACAGATGCACTTGGATGCTATAAATGTCAAATGTCAGAAGATGGCAGAGTGCCCATGGAGAAAGGAATCTCACAGGTGGCCAGATCACAGCAGAGGCACTCGTCAAAGGAGGTCTGGCACGCTGGAGCAAAGGAGCAGTCTCCACACTTGTCTGCCCCTGCCTCCATTACAGCAAAATGCCTTCCTTTTTTTCCCATGTACTGGCAGAAAGTTTCTAGTCTCGTAGGAGAGGAGAAGTACCTGCACCTACCAGCTGCTGTCTAATCTTAGCACTCAAGAAAGTCAGCAGCACCAGCCTGAAGAAACCAGTAGAGCATTTACTAGTAAAAAGAGGAGGGCCTTTATGTCTTTCAAACAGTCTCATTGTACATTACCACTCATCACTGGCTAGCAGACCTAGTGCAGTGTCAAAGCAGGGGCAGGCACAGCTCCATCTTTCATGCTTCAGAGGGAGAAAATCATGCCAGGCTAAAGCCTGAAGTAAACCCATCTATCTACTCTTCACTGAAGTCCTGTAACGTAAACTAGTCTAAATGTAACTTAACTGAGATTAAGATGGACAAAGCCTTTTAATGGTCCTTCAGGCAACAGCAAGTCATTTAACTCTTGGTAACTCATGTGCTACTCTTCAGCCTAGTTCTTAGCAGATGTAGGAGAATCACTGCAATCTGGAACAGAAAGACTCTGTTTGCAGTCTTGGTACAGAGCTCTTGAAGTTGACACCTTTGGTACCCAAAAGACAGGGTACACAAAGGACAAAGGCACATCTGCTGGGGAGCAATGAGAAGCTTGTTGCTTCTGAACTTCACCAGGAGAATGCAGGCAGCAGGCCAAACCATAAAGTCTTTTCTAGAAAATAGGTTCTTTAAGAACTGGGAAGAATCAACAGAAATTACCATGGGTTTCATGATTTTCTAAGTGCTTAGTAGAAAGGTCCACTGTTTGTGCAGTGGATGGACAGCAGCTGTCCTTGCTCTTCACCATCAATGGATTTATTAAACACTGGCTGCATTTGGCTTTTAGGTACCTGCCATTCAAAGAAGCAACCAGCAGTGCAGTCATGGATTTTACCCCAAGCCTACCTACAGAGAGTGCTTGGCTTTAAGGTTCTAGTCATTTTTTCTTTGCAGGTCATTTGCAGGGAAAAAACTGAGGAGCAGCTCGAATCTGTATTTGGATTGTATCCAGTTCCTGATCTTCCTCAGCATCACACTGTTAGGTCATTAAATGATAGAATTAACATCTACTGAGGCTGGTGGAGACTTATCTTTACCCAGTCTTTTGGAGATATTTGAATGCAGGCAGGAGAGTGCTCTGAATTGTCAGGGGCTCATTTTGCTGTGGGGTTTTTTTGTTAACATCCACACTGTTTTTCAGCTGTATTTGAGACAGCAGGTTAAGGAAACACCTTTGCACTTAGAAATAACATGAGAAGACTTCTACCAGAGAAACTCTGACCTTAGGGACAGCCTTGTCTCATGCAGAGACAATGATCTGTGCCTTTTCAGTGGGGGTCTACTGGCCTGCTAGCAAAGACCACATACGCAGCCTTTTATGCAATCCTGGGTATCAGGCTTAGCATGGACCATGCAGTTCCTGCTGTGGGAGAATGCTCGCATGCTTGTCTGTGTTGAACTGCACAGGACTGGTGCTCTGGTGACATGTGGGGCCAGCACAGCCATGACCCAGAGGGAGAGGATCCTCAGTTGGCCAACACGACTCAGCTGGGACAAACTTGAGCCAGGTACTGAATCTTGTCTTAAGGCCATCTGTTAGAGTAACTGGTTACTTCCTCATCCTTCACAGTGTGAAGCTGCCCAGTGAAGATGGCAGCCTTTCAGGAGAAGCTGGTAAATGATAGCCAGACACTTCCTGTGCTAACATGTTGCTTGACCTAGGAGTGAGTAAACTCTGAATCAGGAGTCACAGCAAGCCAACTGGCAAAGACATTGCTGGCACTGCGTGCAGAGCTGTAGTTACAGGAGGGGGAGAAACACGAGAACAGGAGAAGTAAGACGCTTGCTAAACTTAGCTCAAGATGTCCATTCAACACATGTAGACTGGAACATTTTATCCATCTGAGACAGGAAGGCAATGGTTTAAGTTGTGATAGCTTCAGTAACCTGGAGGGATGCACAGCTGGCACAACTGTATCAACAGTCTGCAATGATCTGTCAGCAGTGTACAGAAATGCCAGTGGCTTAAATGTTCCCTGTAAGGTCTTAGAGAGACTTCTGATAGAGATACTAATAAAAATAAGGAAGCCCCTCAGAAGCAATATTTTTGTGGCCTCTTCCCTGAGCCACTGAGAATAGATGTTTCTCTGAGTACAGTACCCTCCACTTTGCAAATACTGGCTGAGAAGATGGAATGCTTTTATTTTCTTCTTCTCCTCTTTTTCTCCCAGTTTCCACTGACAACCACAGCTGAGCACTGCGCTGGAGCTGGGATGAGGGCTGCCCTGTGCCCCTGTGCCGGCTGGCGTGCTGTGCCCTGGGCACAGCTGTGGTGCAGCCCCCACAGCTTGTTTCTAGTTTCAAGCTCAGATGTTTTTGGCTTTGCCATCCAGGCTAACATTCAAGGCTAAGCATCTGCGCACCCCTGAAACTTCTTTATTTTAAGCTCTCTCTGTATTTGGAAAAATGCATCCCTTTATTAGAAGAAAAACCATCATAGCTCTGGAAATTGTTTCTCTGCTCTAATACATTTAACCTGCATGCTACTAATTTCCTAGCAGACACATCAACAGCATGACTATAAGCATTAAAAATATCTGCAATTATGATTGCTTTTTGCAAGGAGTATCTTTGGTCTTTCAAGTAAATGGCAGCAGTCCCACCAGGTAGGTCTTGGCCCCTGGTGGGACTCTGGTGTTCCCTGTGTTTTTTTGCGGTGATCATATACTACACCAGATACAGGTAAAAATCAGCCACATCCCAGACTTGTTGACTGTAAAGGACAAAGAAAATAATCCTGAGTAACAATGAAACTAGATCATGTGTCCACTTCCAGGAATCTGGGGATGGGATTTTCCAAGGAGACCAGAACTGGCAGAAATTACAGGCTCTGTCAGGGCTAACAAGTCGCCCTACATCCACTTCAGTCTAGGCAGGACTGGGTTCATCTCTGGGTTTTTCAATGAAATATTTTTCACATATGAAGTGTATGATCTACTCTCCCATGAGATTTAACAGAACTGAGATCTCATCTAATACCTTAAATTTCAAACAGGCAACAATGGTAGCAAATTCCAAGAAAAAAAAAAAAATCAGTGACTAAATGGGGAAAAAAAAAAAAAAGTTTGCCTAAGTGGGTTGGATTTCTAGGGAATTTTTTGATTTTGCCATTGAATCAAATAGAAACTGGGTCAGGACCTAACTGTAGCATGATATATTGTCCTCTGTGGTGGGTACTGGCCAGTGCTGGTGTTATAGTGGAGGACACCACATACTGACAACTCACAAATACCAGGAAATGCAAGAATTTCACAATAGGTCACATGTCACAGGCAATAATCTTGGCAAAAACATTGATGATAAATTTAGCTAAGCTTTTACACCAGACTTTGGAGTGTAAGTAAGACATTGCATCTACTAGAGAGAAGAACAGGAGAGACATTTGTGACAAAAATTGAACAAATATCAACAGGAAGTAGCAGACAATAGAAACAATTATTCAAGACTGAGTGTACCATTTGGTACACACGCATTTGATTTGGTTTAAGTGAATGAATTTCCAGTGCCCAGATAAGCGTCTGCCCAGCTGCCAATTTTTCCCAGGTACCTGCAGATAGAGAGGACCCACAAACAGGCCACTTACCTTGCTTGGAAGACTCTCCCAAATGCTCCTTCCCCAATGTCTCGCACGTATTCAATATTGTTCCTGGGATACTCCAGGCTGAGCAATTTTGGATTGAGGAGAAGGGGCATCCGCTGATACATCGGGTTAGGATGCAGCCGGTCCAGGAGGAGTTCAGAAGGCAGAGTGGTGAGCGTTGGTGTCTCTGACTCTCTGAAATGATGGAGCAGTTTTTTTGGTCAGTGTGTGCACAGCCCCCAACCATGAGATAACTACCCACGTCTCTTTCAGGGCTGGTTTCTTCCAGGACAGAAAAAAAAGGTGTATGGTATATGCTCCACCTTAGTGTGCCTGGTTTGGTCTCCCTTTGGGATTCAATTGCTCTCTGTCTCTCAGTTTTATAGACTCAGGCCTAGAGTGGAAAGATTCCCATGGAAAAGGAAAGGGCCTAGCAAGCTCTGAACCAGTAATAACCTTGAAAGTGCAAACAGAAGGCCAAATTCACGTCTGTACCACCAGCTTCTCTTCAGTGTTGAAGAACATGAAGCCCAGTGGACACAAAATAAGGACAAACAGATAAACAGAAGAGCTTGCATGGTGGGAAAAGGGTATTCTTGGGTTTTTCCACTGGTTTCCTTTTATTCTCCAATGAGGGGTTTTGGAGGTGCAGCTAAATATTTAAATAAAGCAGTCAATCCACTTTATTCTGTAAAAGCCTGGTCCTATCTTTGATCGGAGAGACTCCTGTACACTTTTCCAGGAAGTGTGCTGGACCTTCTCCTCTCCAGTGGGCATGCCTTCTCAAGTGGTTGAGAAATGAGACAGGGAACACCCAGCTGTAGCCATAAAAGGTGGGACATATCAACTCCCTCTGTGTCTTCATTAGCCAGCTTCAAACATTAAGAAATCTTTCACCATTAAATTATAGAACTTAAACACCTCAGGTTACTTTTAGATAATTGCAATTACTGTATCACTTTGCCTAGGTATTATTTTAATAATTGTTTTAGATCTAGTATAAGGCCTACTCATAAGTAAGTTGCTAGCATTTAAATGTTTGGCCTCTGCCAACTAACTGACTATTAGTTGTGCATTTTATTATTAATATTACATTTGCATTATTTCTTTAACATTATGCTCTGCTACCCCAACACTCATACACTCCAGATTGTGCCCTTTTTTGTTCAGTCGTCAAGACCCCAGCATATACAACCTGCCTGCTGTTGTGCTCCTTTTGGAACAGAAGGGCTGTTGAAAGAGCCCTGCAGCAAGGTGTCATGGCATGTCCCCAAAAAAAACACCAGACCACCTTCTTCTCTACCATAGGGACTTGCCAGACCTTGCAGTAGGCTGCCACAGGCCAAGGGAGGGCTACTCTCCCCTACCAAGTGTTCACAAGATTATGCTTTCAGAAACAGGCAAGTTCTCTTTCAAAGCAGCATTTGTTGCTTTCAGTTAAGTCCTGAGCTTTACCTTTTTTTGTTCTTCCACTGCTTTCGCCGACGACAGCAAACCAGGGTTACAATACCAAGGATCATAACCAGAGCAAAGCTGGAGATCATTGAGATTATAACAGTCATGGAGTATGTAGGGGAAAAGGGAGGAGGAGCAGGGAGATTTGGAGTCTCTCCATTTGGTTTTCTTGTTCCTAGTGACAACGATGCTGAAATGCAAACAAAATCAGAAAGTTACGGCTCTGCTAGTTTATAGGGCTTTCTCTAAGAAGTATTTATGGAGTCATCCTGATGTCCTGGGAATTACTGACATTACAGATGCAACCATAAAACTGCATGAGAGGACCATACTAGGTAAGACACACAGGTTTTACAGGAAGCTAAACCTTTTTCTGCTTGCCAAGTGTGAAAACTCATGATCTGGTAAAGACCAAGACACAACTCCCTTTCAGCTGGGAAAACAGTTTTGGTAAGGAACCAGTTTTCAAGAGTTAGAGATGGATGATCACATCTGGTGGTCTCAGCAGTATTCAAATACAGTAATATCTGCAGTGGGAAAGATCAGTGGACCACAATGCATCATGTGTCCTAAGAGGAATCTGCTGTGAGGAGTGTAAGAACAAGTACATAGTGATACTTTCCTGAAATATCCCCTTGCCTTCTATATGCATCTCAGTGTCTTTATTGGGAAAACATGGTAAACTAGTGTAAAATGCACCTGGCTGTATCTTTAGAAAAAAAAAAATATTCAGGTAGCCACCTGATGAGTACATTCTGAGACATTCTAGAAAAATGCTCAACTTTACATGCAATGACTGAGAACAGAAATTTAAACTATTCTTTTTAAGGCCAGCTACACTGACTTATATTACCTCAAGTACATAACAACCCTGTTCTCTGTGCAAGCAACATTGTCTGTTTCCAAACACTGAGATCCAGAAACTGTGCATCTTGGTTGAAACATGTTTAAAAAGTTTTTCTGTACTCTGAGCAAGAGCAGACGGAACAGCAGAACAACAGAAAGACTTAAGTTTCAACTTCAGAGAGCAGTATTTCTGTCTTTTTCAGATTCATTTTTCATTATTTTCATTGTTTTTTATTACTGAAAAAAAATTAATCAGAAGCAAAATAACTTTGGAAACTATATCTGAAACCTGTCTTTCCCTTCAAAACACAGGCAAGTCCATTTCTCATAATATCACAGGAAACTTTATTTCATCCTTTGGCCTTGATATAATCTGCAGCAAGGTGCTCAATTTGCCTGTTTCCATTTTCTCATCTTTAATGTGCATGTTACATCTTTTGGTTAAAGATGCTGAGCAAATCTATGAGAAGAACCAGTACTGGCCAAATCCAGAAGACAGAACAGATCCGTGTGGCCATGATCGCTCAGGATGCAACCACCTTGCATGGCCCCAAAACAACCACCGTGGCAGAAATCATGAATTGCAGTTGCCTACCATCTCCACAAGGAGACACGCTGCAGTATTCCCAGGTCACAGATGGGTCTTTTGTGTAGCACCAGGGCCGTTCGTTCTCACCTCCTGGATTGCGGCAGTAATTCTCAGCATCAGACAGCTCAGGGAAAACCTGAGGAGTTCTCCTGTGGAAGTGGGGAGCCTTGGGGGAGGAAAAAAACTGGATTAGTGTTTCAGTATAATTTTTTCCTGCTGGTATTACCGAAACAAAACAAAGCAAAGATGCAAAGAGAGGCAGAAGCTAAATAGCCTTTCAGTAGACTGCCAGAATGATAGAGAGTGCATCTTGCCAGGGGAAGGGAAACTTGCAGACTGAAATAGGAACAGAGTCTGAAACACAAGTGAAACCAAGAAAGAAGGCAACCTGTTCCCTGCATTCAGCCCTTCCACTGGGACCAGGCTGCCAGCTCTGGGAAACTGGAAAAGCAGACCTCAAGCACGGCACTGCGTTCAACTGGTCTCACACGGATGCACACCTGGTCACTCCACTTCTGGCAGGGAATGCCAGAGGCCGTGACATTGGCCCAGCCCTGGTAAAACTGTCCATTGCCGCTGTAGCAAGTCCCTGTGAGGAAAAAAAATATGGGGTCAAGGCATCTCAGACCATATCCTGCTGCTGGGACTCACAAGAGTGGACTTCATGAGAGCACATAGCAATTAGCAGCAAATTCAAAGTGCATAAAAGGACCAGACAACTGCAGGCAGAGAGCTGCTTAGCTTCTTGTTCACACCTAAATGGATTTTGGCTCAATACGTAAGACCAAACCTGGTAAAACTCCAAAGAGGGAAGTGGAGCACTTCCAGACTGAGAAAACAGGCCACACGCCTGTGGCGGCTGAACTGCATCTACCCAGTTCAAAGCACTTCCACACAGAAAGTGCAGAGCAGAACCACAGTGAAGCCAAACACACCAAGCCAAGGCAGAAAGCAAATTGTACTGGTTGCATGATACCCAACCAACACTCCTACACAGGCACTAACAGGAAGACACCCACGTTCTTGTGGTAGGCAGCAGAGGAGTGGGATTCGTAATGTCCCACAGTGCTACCCCTCCTCCATGCCTCTGAGCAGTGCTTGTTCTCTGAGACTGGATGTTTGGAAACAGCCTGTGGTTTCCAGCATACATGGAAACCACACACTGAAGGCAGCTACTGATCTGAAGGAATAGTGTCTGTGTAAAATAATGTTCTTTATCATGAAGAATGTCTAGTTCACTTTCTAGTTCAGCTTACCCCAGCTGCAGAAAAAATCAAGCAAAAAATCTTGATAGGATTTTACTGTAGAACTGCATTCCCAAAACATAAATGCAGACACCACCTGTCCTCACAGGACAGTTTAGTGTGTGCTGGCATAATCTAGGAAGCAGGAAGGAGGAGAGGAAATGCAGGCGTACACACTTTAGCACATGCTAGCTAATCTTACCCAATCTCTGCTGACCAGGAGCTCACATTCTGGTCGACATCATGCATTAGCATTCACTGCATTATTAACCTTGTCAGGTAAGTTAACAAGCCAGGAAACACTGCTGTCATAATTGTAATTATATTTTCTATTATGTTCTTAAACTTGCAGCTCAGACAAAGGGAGGGAACCTGACCCATTCTAAAAATCTTTTTCAGCTTCATGAAAGCTTTGTCTAAGTTTTGATTTAAGTTTGACACAAAGGCTATTTGTTTCAATTTAAACTCACAGGTTGTCCTGTTTCTCCTGTAGCAAGAACATTGTAAATGCATCAAGGGAAGACAGATCTGCTCTTTTCTTGCTTCACACACTGCACTCAGCATTGCAGCTACAAGTCCTTTATAGACCCTTAGCTTCCCAGGCAGCAGACATTACACACAGGTAGGCAGAAACACCACTGTGACATTTGCCCCAGGTGGGTGAGTTCAAACACCATCTCAAGTCCTGCTGCCCAAGACATTAAAACACCTCAGCATAGGAATGGCCACACTGAGTGCACTTAACTTGTCACAAAATTCAAAGTGAAGTGCTGTAACTTGGACTTCGACTGATATGTAAGCTACCAATTTGTGCTTCACATCTGCAACAACCTAGCAGTCCCCACATGACCAGCACCTGTAGCTCTGCAGAGGTGTAGAATCTTGTTAACCTTGCCTAGAACATAGCTGTGGGTTTGAGCCAAGCACTTTAAATGTCTTTTGTCGAAAGGAGAAGAAAGCAATGCCTGAAACCTGCCTCATGACTGAGCTAGTAACCAACATGAAAAGAACTTTTACAAAGATCTGAAATAAACATTGGTGTGACACCTTAGAGAAGCAACGTGGAGAGATTTAGGGTCAACAGCAACACCCTAAGAAAGCACCCCTCAGCTATTGGTGGCCTGGAAAATGCAGATGCTCTCATACATGGTCTTGCTACAATGAGGACAGAGGGAGTAATGAGGGTTCTTTACTGGGCTTTAGTGAGTATCTTTGATGGGCAAGCTAGAAAATGGTTCCGTTCATGCTCCCCAAACCTTTGTGCACATAACAGTGACTCTAAAATTATATTATTAAAAAAAATAATAATGTGACAATACAATTAAAATGTGACTGTTATGTCTCCCTGATTCATGACCAAGTGGTGTGCATCTAGGCAAAGCCCCTGTGGAAAAATACTGTGATAGCTGAACAAAAGGGTCACACTGTTACACAATAGACAGAGGCTATGTCCTGAACTTGCAAACATCCAAGGGGAGGCTGAAACCATCCTGTGAATGCACCACTTATTTGCCAGCATCCCTCACTCCTGCTTATTTCCCTGCACGGCTGCAGCCATGTGCTGGAAGCATTGGGCAGTGATTCTGGAGCACCCACAGGATGCTAAAGTGCTCATCTCCCAGGTGTACAGTGCTGGGCACCTGAGATTTGGGTGGCTGGGTAGAGCCAAGGCCTTGCCATTAAAGAAAATTCTCCAAAAATCTTGATTTCACTTTCTTCGCTTTCTCTCCCGATGCAGAAGGTGCAGACCTGGCCTGCTCAGAAACATGGGACTGAGAAACATGCTCCAATGAGACAAGTTCAGTGTCTGAGCTTTAAGCTGCAGTTGCACATCAACTGGAAAACCTAGAAGTGCTTCAGCATGTGACCAGCAGCAGGGTGAGACGCAGACAGAAGCCACATTAGCTCTGCAGCAGATGGCTGGGTCTTGCTGTGGGTAATGAACAAACTTCAGAGATGACTGAAGGAGAGTACTGTTGCCTTTTGGGCAATTAGGTTTTGCAGGGCCAGCCTGACATAAATAACCATGTCAGTGACAGCCTATAACGTAGTAACAGAAATACCTAATATGGGTAAAGCAAAATTAGAAGCAATAGGTAGAAAAAAAACAGAACAGCTAGAGGCATTATCACCTAAAAGCACCATGGCTCTCTAATGACCCCCAGCAGTTACCAGCCCACATTCTCCTCAAGCCCTGAAGAGCTAGAAATGTATTTCCCAAGGTCTTGAATGTGAAAGCTTGGGCATTCTCTGGTAATAACGTGAATCCAGCCAGCCAGGACCAGAGCAAAACAGAAAAATGCTGTGCAAGCTGCATCTTCGACAAAGAGTATCATGCCAAACTCTAGAAACATAGAGCCTGGAGTAGTCTACTTACTGGTTATATTCTCCTTCTTAAAATCTGTAAACAGAGAAGACAACTTAAGGAGGGGTTGTCCAGAATGTGATATGACTGGATGCTTGTTTAGGAGCATGGGAAAAAGTTCCCTCCTATCTGCACTGAAAAGGTTTGCTTCTCTGCAATGGCACCTGAATGGCAATTTTGCCATCATCAAGACTAGTTTTGGCAATGGGGCTGTTATGACCCTCTCAATAAAGAGGCAGGCTTTATTTGCTCATGGGCTTTTTCCCACACCCCTGTCAGACAAGACAGGCAAACAGTGGCTGTCACTGACAAGACAGCCCTCACCCTAACTTTATTTGTAAACCGTGAGTTGCACCCTTCCCCCCTCCCTCCCTAGGAACACAGCTCTCTGGACAACAGACAGTGTGTGCCACCTTACCAAAGAACGGGATGTGGGTGCAGGCGCTGGGGTCCTGGTGCAGGCTGGGCAGCCTGTTGCATTCGGGAAGAGTGAGCAGCATCAGCCCTGGCTTGTAAATCCCCTTCTGAGAGTTTTCCTCCATTGAGAGCCATTCCTTAAAGCAGTAGAGATCCTTTACAGCAAGGCAATTCTCTCTACATTATTTTGCAAAAAACAGTGAGATACAGCAGTCAATGGCTTGGTAATAACAACTGCACTCAGCAGTGATGGGCAGGGGTTATGTGGGCTGACAGAAATCCATTAAAGGAGCTATACTTCTTTAAGCCTGTCTGTCTGGCCCATAACGGAAACTCTTATAAAATGTAACAGCTTCCTTTAGTAAACCCACAAAGCTAGATTTTTAATGAAGCATGGTTATGCTCAAAACACAACACACGTCATAGTCTGTAAGGAGTTTGTTCCCACATTTTCCTACAGATTTATTGACACCTTCTAATAATAAACATCATATATGGGAGTTATTTTAGCACTTGTCAGTACATTCTACAAGTCTCTAGTAAAGAGTGTAAAGAGTCTCTATAAATTTCATAATAAAGTGTCATCTATTAAAGACAGGAGGTGAGCTACAATGCTTTATCTTCTTAAAATAAATATTCATCTATATTTTTAATCTCACAGAATCACTCATCATTTTCTCTCCACAGACCCCTTTCAGTCCCTTTGTTGTCTGTCAGCTGCCTGCGGCAAAACCCTTACAGAGCCTGGTAAAAGAAGAGCCCTAACTGTCTCCTACCTAATGTGTTACCTCTATATGACATGGAACATTCACTGACAAGTGCTATAGGTGTTTAAATGTTCCTTAGAATGGAAACTGTGAAGAAGGCCAAGGCAATATCTGGGAAAAGGGAGGGAGGGAGGCAGGAAGGAAGGCAGGACTAACTGTCTCCTACCTAATGTGTTACCTCTATATGACATGGAACATTCACTGACAAGTGCTATAGGTGTTTAAATGTTCCTTAGAATGGAAACTGTGAAGAAGGCCAAGGCAATATCTGAGAAAAGGGAGGGAGGGAGGCAGGAAGGAAGGCAGGAAGGAAGGCAGGCAGGCAGGCAGGAAGGATGGAAGGCAGGAAGGAAGGAAGGTTCTTCAGAGACAAGTTTGGATTCATGTGTTGCTTTTCTCACCTGATCGGGGCTCCGCTGCTCCTGCAGCGATGGCGCCTCCTGGGATGGCAACTGAATCCCGTGGTGCTCGCTGACCTGCTTCTTCCCACTCTCCCCTTCCCCCTCTCCCCCCTCACAGGCGTGCGACCCTTCCCGCCCGCCCAAAGGCAGGAAGGCAGGCAGGAAGGCAGGAAGGCAGGAAGGCAGGAAGGAAGGAAGGAAGGCAGGAAGGCAGGAAGGAAGGCAGGAAGGAAGGCAGGAAGGAAGGCAGGAAGGCAGGAAGGCAGGCAGGAA
>NW_009952047.1:1550656-1552944 GCF_000747805.2 Chaetura pelagica
GAGGGAGGGAGGGAGGGAGGGAGGGAGGACAACTTATTTATCTACTCCTTCTTGAGAGCCAGAGTTCCAAAACCAGTTTTGAGGTAATCTGCATAGATTACTTTTCCTGAGCTCAGCCCTCTGTGGATGTATGTCCTCCCTGAGCACCATGCTGCTGCGTGGAAAAGGGTGCAGCGATGAAGAAAGGTACAGCAAGTATCTATGGGGAAGGGTTTAGCCAAATTCCCCACAGGTGTGTTGATACAGTTTCTTTACTTATATTCTGCCAACAGTTTTGGCAAGAGCAGATGGTCATGAGTTTCAGTGATGACTGCGAGCACAGCAAACCCTTTAAAGCACCTGAATGACAGAGGGTTTGGGGAATTCCATGAGGGCAGCAGTTTTCTGCAACAGCAATAGATGTTCTTCAAGTCTACAGGCTGAAACCATAAAAGCCCAGTTGCCTTGTCCTTGGTTTTAGCTAGTGGTAGTCTACTCCTTCCTCACTTCCATGAAAATCAGAATGCAGCCAGATGGCCTAAGTTTTATGTTAAACATCATGTGGAACAGGAACAACCTGGAGTAAATAAATGTTTTGCTAGGGAAATCAGAAAATCTTGCATTTGAAGTGCTGGCTGACATTTTGGAGATCTTGACTGCATCAGCTGCCTTCATTCCTGAAGCCTAAGCATCCTTAAACAAGCCCCTGAGTTGGTGTGCAACTGCAAAATGCAGAAGACCTTTGCAATCCTGTCTGCTCCAGTGCTAAAGGCAGGTTATCATCACCCACAAATCCACCCTGGGAGTGTGGTGAGGCAGCCAGAGGGAGGGATGGACAGTGTCCTTGAGCTGGGTTCATACCATTGTTATAAGACTTAATTCTGAGCAGCAAGAGCTTGATGAGATCATACGCAAAGATTACTTCAGATTATTATTAGAACTCTTATGTCATGTAAATGACAGATGGACAAAGAACAGTAGCAGCAGAAGAGGACAAGTGGTCCAGTACCATTTTAGGGGCCAGAAAGGGCTGTTTAAGAGGAGGTGGGGACACATAGACCTGACCAAAGTGAGAAATTTCCCAACACAAGACTGTTCCCTGCAGCCTGGTCACTTCATATCAGCAGTGGTTGAAACTGAAATTGAGAGGGTTTTTTTTTTCTATCACAGAAGCAGCCAGTAGTAAAAGGCAGATGTAATCAAGAATTATGAGATAAGCCATCATTTTCCCTTAAAAACAGGAAAACTCTAATTTTAATCAAATTGCATCTTCATTTTTATTACATGAAATTTTTCCTATCTCAATTTATTCTTTTTCACATCATCTTATTTTACTCCCTGAAATTTACTCAGTCTATTTGACAGTTGTTTTTCTTGCTACCTAGGTTTCAAAGCAAAATAAACATTAAAAATTACATGGTGAGATAAAATATGATGCAGAGAATAACAAGACAAAAACGCATGTCAAGGGAAATATGTCTCCCAAAAACTAGCAGAATTCTTCAACCTGAGATAGCTAAATTCTTATTCATTAAGTATTTTGGCTGAAAACTGGTATTGTTTATCCAGTTTATGCAGAGGTACAAAGTTGTCAGTAACAAACAGATAAGATAATTGGAGACTAAGAAAGACCATGTGAAATGTGTTCAAGAGCCCCCAGATGTCTCAACTGTTCATAAGTATGTAGAGAATGTTTGACTTATTAAAAGGAATATTGGATGCCAGCCAAGTCCATTACAATTTAGACGTATCTGCAAATGCTGTGCCTGTTAGTTCAAGAACAAGTTCAGTTTTATGCCGATCTGTACCATTCTGATATCAGAAGTGCCTTAGAAGCCTTCAGTCAAATCACCAAGAATTCTGGTCTTACAGGCAGAAACAAATGCAGCAAGACCCAGATCTCACTGAAATGTCTCATGGAGCACTGTACAAAATCCTCAGCTGACAAATGTGCTGTGCACATGTGGCTCAGATATAAATACCGTCACATATCTTGAAAATAGGCAGAGATCAGATACTGAAGGGTACAATGACAAAGAGTCAAACAAGGTGGCTGGAAGGAGTCTGCCAGAAAAAAGCAACTTTCAGGATTGGGCTGTATGATCATCTGTGGGTATTTGCATATGAACTTCCTTTGTACCATATGTGCTATTACTGTGCTGGCAGAGGAATACAGAACAGCATAGGCACCAGAGAACACAATGCATTGTCAAGCTTTGTACTGGGATTTTTCTCCATGCCTTTGTTTTAGGGATATTAAAGAAGGAACAAGAGAAAGGTCTAGATTACAAATAAAATATGCTTCTGAT
>NW_009952047.1:1552966-1565663 GCF_000747805.2 Chaetura pelagica
AAACTACATGTGGCCCAAGTCCAGCTGGTGGAGTGCTTGCCGTGATTGCAGAGGAGACTTGTTGAGACACTAGAGTTGGGGCTACTCTCCCAATAAACACAAATTTGAATGACATGTTTTAAGATGTGGTTCAAGGAGGACATAATCAAAGTACTACACTTAGGCAGGGATGCTAGCAGACCAAACATGAAATGGATGATAACCAGACAACGGTTCTCAAGGGCCTGAAAATGGACATGTTGTGGCCAACAGTTATGTTAGGAAAAAAGAAAGCTTCACCCTGAGACATCTGTGTGGGACCGTCCTCTGCAAGGCACACCAAGCAATTGTTGTTCCATTACAGTAAACAGTAACAGAACCAGGGCTGGATTATATATGTATAATGTACGTATGTATATTAAGCATTTAAAGAAAGATGAGTATCTTTAGAGGCTAGAACAGCAAAAGCTATCAGCAGAGGTTGGAAAAAATGGCTTTACTCTAGTCTGAGAAAATCTCACTACAAAGAGGAAGGGAAGGGGAGAAACTCATCTCTGTGGCCATGGTGGAAAGACAAGGAGCAATAAGGGACAGGCTGCTCAGGAGGTTGCACAGGGAAGGATCACTGTCTGTCACTGAGACATGTTGCACAAACACCTGTCAGCAGTGGATTAGCTGTAGTGGGAGGTGCTTTGGACTCCTCTGGGTGTTGGCCAGCCCTCTTTCAGTGCACTTTTCTCTACCTATTGGAGGATACAAAGGTCAGATGGGAGGTTTGGCTTAGCAGGTACAATCACACTGGCAGTGTCTCAGTTGTGGTCTTTTTTTGTTTCATCTGTCGTAGAGGGAAGTGCTGAATGATTAGGGTATTGCCTTGGCCAGTTTTGTCAAACGCACTGTGACCGTATTTAGTCAAAATTCCAAATAGGCAATTACTTTTGATAGTAATAATGAGTATATACTGAGCTAGTAAGATTTAACAGATAGCACTATATTCATAAATAATATTAATATACTCAGTCTCTACAACTACCTTAAAGGAGGTTGTAAAGAGGTGGGGACTGGGTTGTTCAATGACATCACAAGTGATAGGTGAAGAGGTAATGGCTCTTAAGTTTCACAAGGGGAAAATTAGATTGGATGTTAGGAAGAATTTATTCACTGAAAGGGCTATCAGGCATTAGAACAGGCTGCCCAGGGCAATGGTGGAGTCACCATCCCTGGATGTATTTAAGAGTAGTATAGGCACAGTACTTGGGGATATGGTTTAGTTAAGGACTTGTCAGTGTTAGGTTAAAGGTTGGACTCAGTGATCTTAAGGTGTTTTCCAACCAAGGTAATTCTATGATTCTGTGATTATTTAAATAAATTATGTTATTCAAATGTATATTTCTTTTCAACAATGGCTGCTAAAAGCCTGATATAACACAGACATTTGGGCCTGAAAGGCAGTCCATACCCTAGCAAATGAGCATGCAGAGAGGTGGATCAGATCTTCTTTGTACATAGAGAGGAGAGAGCAAAGGGAAAACCCATGCAAATCTAGAGGGCTCGTTTTCCTTCAGTGCTACAGGTTTGGACTGACTCTCACCACTCCCCTGATGCCTATACATCCCCACAAAATGGAAGTGAAAGATGAGCATTTCTCATCATTTACCTGCACACTGGTTTTGGAGCTGGCCCAGCTCCCGAGGGATTGCACTCCTGGAAGATGTAGTTACACAGCAGAGACTCAGCGGCTGGTTGGCAGAATGAACTCACCATTTTCAGTTCAGTCCAGGCAGTGTGCACAAGCAGCTCTTGGGTCTCCTCTGGGTCAGCATAGGAGGAGTTGAAGAAAACAAGAGCATTCTTCGCCAAGATAGCACTACACACCTCACCTCTGTACGTGCTGCAGTAGCCTGCATCACCCTTGTACAGCTTGCTGTCAGGGAGAAGAGCATGCACACACAGTAAGATCTCAGCCCTGAACGCCTGCAGGAGTGTTCTAGGTTTTTCTGAGTCAAGTGGCATCTGTAAGGCTAACCAAGGTTGGAAGACAGGGTAGATGATTACAGCAAGTAAAAATGAAACTTCTGCAAGGAGCCCTGGTGAGTGCAAGACCCCCCAGGTAAGCTCCAGTGCTGAGGCTCTGGCTAGGGGTTGCTAAGAGTATAAGTGGGCAAGAAGACTGAGCCATCAAGCACAGTTGTGACTTAGCATGGCCTCCCACAGTGCCCCAAGACTTTGATGGGAAGTTGTTGTTTTCCTGCTTTTCTGCACTAGAAATGAGCCATACTGCTTACTGCACACCTGTGATAGCTCAGGATTTTTTGCTTTCCATACTAGAAACAGTTTAATTTTGAAGGGACTGAATGAGCAGGAGACAGGTGAGTCCCATCCAACATGTGCCAGGAAATTCTTTGCAAGATCAGACCAGCCAAGCTCCTGCCTGCCTCTCCTCAGCTGCTGCACCCCTCCTGACCCTGCTACATTTCCACACACCTTTAGGTGGGAGGCTCAGAGAGGAGAAAGACACCAGCTTCTGAAGTTTCCTTTCTGGTGTCTCCCTGTAAGGTCCATCCTCTCCTATCTTCACATCTCCCACAAGCAAACTCCTGCCACAAAGCATGGGGCCAGAGCTATGCCAGAGGAACAAAGAGCATAGAAGGGTTGGCTCCCATGAGCCATTTATTTACCTTCCCCATGTTTTTTTGCATCTAGCCAGAGACAACTGTCACCCCTCCCTCCCGTCTTCCCCATGTTCATCAAAATGGAGCAGCAGGGCAAGGGCAAGCACAGGTCAGCTATGCTTTCAACACGGCCACCTCACAACAGCAAGGTCTGTGTGGGATGTACCCTCCACTCAGGCAGCCCCTGGGATGCAGTGCCCTCTGTGTCAAGAGAAACCTAGGAAAACAGCCTCCCTCGTGTGCAGGGAACAGCCTAATCAGGGAGGAGGAGGGCTGGGTGCAGCTGTCCTCACTGCTCATACGGTCAGTTTAACTGGGGTCAGGGAGTTCAATTCACAACATGCCAGCCATTTGGAGCAGCCAGCAGAGCTATTTGTATCTTTGCCTTTTATTTCATTCCTCTGTCCAAACAATTGCCCATTGTCAGCCCCGAGGGTTCTTGCTGTTTTTCTTCAGAAAGTTGGAGATACATGGACATGGGATTGTACAGAACACACAAATTTCTGCTTTTCCGACACTGCTCTCTGCAGATGACACTCTCTGCCCTTTGTTTAGCTGCTTTACTATGAGCTCCATGTTAATTTTTTTTCTTATTGTTTTTTTTTTCCTATGCGTCACATCAGCTAAAAAATCCAAGAAGGCGCTGATTCCTTGAGGTAGTACCAAAACCACAGTGACTCTGCGACACCCTGCACCACCCCAGGCACCACAGACATCCCTTCATGTGACACAGGCAAGCCCAGCACCCTGCACTGGTCCCACAGCCTATGGCTACTCCCTGGCACAGAGCAGGTATCCCCACAGCACTTCTCTGCCCCCAGTTCCCTTCTGGAGTTGATCTTGGCACGGCAGTAGTGATGTTATTCACATTTTTCTTGATGATGCCCATTGTGCTTAATCTGAAAGGTGAGTGCTTCCTGTGGCCCAACAAGCAAAGGAGGGGACAAGTGCACATGGGGCAGCTGTGCAGCTGACTTCAGTGGGCTGCAGAAGCAGCCTGACAAGAGCCACCAGAGCTTATGTTATGTTTCCTAGCTTTTTTTAAACCTGCAGAGAGACATGGACCCAGCTGTGAAGGAGAAGCAGCAACGCGTTTCTCACAACACCTTGTCACATGAAGAGGATTTCATTAGACAAATGTTGAGAACAACTGTGGGACATAAAGGCTGAGTATTTAATCACTGTTTCCATGCCTGTCACACCTTCATGGGTGCAGGTGTAAGGCATAAGTCTGCCCTCATCATTGGGTAGTCACTAAATCACTTACAAACTTCCTGAATCAATCTTGCAAGACCTTGTGAGGGGGACAAGGGCCTTTGCAGGGAGCTTGTGTCAGCAGAGTGACAAAGCCATTTGCTCAGAATTTCTCAGGCTCTGCTCTTTGCTCTGAGAGCCAGCAGCTCCCAGCCCTCCACCCAGGCTAACCCTCTCATTTTCCTTCCAGATTGATTTGCAAGTGCAGCATGTAGAAATATGCTAGGACTCTAAAAATAAAAAGCCAGACAAATTATTTAGTACTTAAAAAAATACTAAGCAAAAGTGTATCTCTGATCACATACAGGTGGTTTTAACTTTCTATAACTCTGCCTGAGACAAACACCTAAATCTCTCTTGCCCCAGTCCAGTGACCACCAAACCAAAATCTTTGCAGTGTATAGACAGGAGTTTAACTTGCAGTGAAGCTTTTGTCTGTAAATTTACAAGGTCAGCAAAGATGTGGAGGTGTAATTGTTAACAGAATTTACTCCAGAATATTCTGCTCACTGATATATTTTCAATACCATCACTGATGTGTAATCCACTGTTTGCTTGATACAGACATATCCTTATCTACCTGGGCCCAGTCTCCCATTATGCCTTTAGAAAGCAGCTCAGTGTTCCCTTCAGGTGCACATCATCTGTAGGCTTGGCACCCAGAAACCCACTCCCTTCGTTAGAAAAATTAACCAAATCCTCTTGGTTCATCACTCTTCTCCTCCCTGGACCAGAGAAAGCCCCCAGGCAGACAGAGAAAATCATTCTTACCTCCACTCTGCCAAGAGACACCAGATCCAGAAGTTGTGATGAGCCAAGAGAAAGAAGAAATGGAAAAGACATCAGTGACACTTTATTACACCCTCTGAGGTATGGGAATTAAGATTTCCATGCTAGGAAAAAAAGTCTGATACAACACATCTGACATCTGTAAGCTGTCTGAAAATAATGCAACTAAATTCTGACCTTCTAAGGGGAAGAAATGTTGGGCAACACAAGATACCATATGGGGAGAGGGAATGAGGAGGAGAAAACTCCTCAGTTCTTGCTGAGGTGGACTGTTGAACCCTCAGCCCACACCTTTACTCTTATCCTTTCCATCTTTCATAATCAGCAGGTAGCAACCTCTGTTAAAGCAACCCATGCACCCATTGCCACAGGCAGCAGCTGTCCCAGGTGGGAAAACCAGGACTGGGGAACAGCATAGGCACACAGCTTTGCTGCCCACTTGCAGGGCTGTGCTGCCATGAGGAGATGTTGAGCATCAGCCAAGGACTGGGACACCTCTGTCCTGGGAGCCTCGGGAGTTGGGACATGGCTGAGGTAGGTTCCTTCTTGTGTCAGGGGGGCCTCTCACCTCCCTCAGAGCATAGCCGGCCTGGAGAAGAGCAGTACAGGTTCTACCACCAGCCCAGAGCACCTGCCCTCCCTGCTGTGTGGGGCAGAGCCTTGTCAGGGCTAAAAGCAGAAGTGAGGATGTGAAATATGGTACCAAGTGCTGAGTCTCTTACAGGGCAGAGTTTGCTGCTAGGTCTCCGTGTAAGAAAGGACATGGTTATTTTCTCAACAGAGCAGAAGCTGTGGCACAGAAAGAAAGGCAGGTGCATGTCTGATTATCAGCAGGACCAAGGCTACCATCCAGCGTATGGAGTCTCGGGTGATTCCTCTTTCCTATAACTAAACCCTCCTGCCTCTCACAAGAGGGAAAGCAAAAGCTGGCACCTTTCACTTAGTTTGAGAAATGCTGCCAGCTAGCTCAGACCATTGGTATCTCTCCTCTTCGGACCATCCTTTGCCCATTTGGGAACAGAGGTTATCCCAGGCACAACAGGGTATTGCTCTGACAGCAACAACCATTATTTCTGCAGGCAACTCCCTGAGAAGCCAAACTACCCAGGAAGGCTATTTTCACCTTCCTGTTAGGTGATACTAACACTGGGTCACAGCCATGACTTCCTCTGCATGGATGAACTTACGAAGTGTGCTTCTGGGACACAAAGTACAAGACAGCATCAAACATTCAGGAAATGACAGCTGTGCCAGTCTCCAAAGTGTAAGAATGTATGAGGAAATATCCTGGCGGTGGAGGTACTTGTACTCAAATTTAGCCCCCTGCCAACTATCAGCTCTCCAAGGCTTTCCTTCCTCCACCCCAGGACTTCACACCCCTTTTCTCTCCCCCCAGCAGGGAAGCCAGGACTGTGATTACAAAGGTAAAAAAGTAGTGACGCCCTCTTCCTTAGCATACCTGAAATGCTGATGGTTGCTGCGGCTTTTGCAGCTCCAAAGCTTTTGCTGTGCTTGTTTGTGGCGAGGCAAGTGAACAGGCCAGGTCGGGTGACATACACCTGCAGTCTGGAGTCAACCACTCTGTCCTTGACAGTTTCCGATATAGACCCTGCAGAAACCTAAGAGAGTAAAATATCACTGTAGCGGTGTTTCCAATTAAGGCAAACAAACAAGCCAAGAAAAAATCTAAGAGAATCAGCCCTAAGCATTTAAACTGGCAGAGAAATGTGTAGCAAGCAGGTAGAAGTGGCAGAGCTAAAAACACTGGTGTTATTTTGGTGCTTGCATAGCAGCTGACTTCACAGACAAAAGCAAATATTAAAGACCTCTCCTATTTCACACCTCAGCGATACTTCTGCAATTAATTTTCAGCTCCAGAGGGCTGTAGTCCAGTTTTGCTCATGTAATTGAGCTGGTTAATTGTTCTGGGATCTCTTCGTGTATATTGTTTGCCTGTTCATGTCTTAGCAGGGAAGGGCATGAAGTGGCTTTGTAAATCCTGGCTATACAAAGGGAGAAAAAATAGTTTGGAAGCTGTTGATTCTATTTTAATATAACTACTGCCCCACTTTCAAAGTGGTTACAAGCAAAGCAAGCGCACTGGTTCCAACACTTTAGCAGATAATGCATCATTTTCTTTCCTCACACCTGGAAATACAGAAGCACTTGCAGACATGGTGGTTTTGGCCAGCTCTTTTGCCAGGTCAGACATTCTCAATTAAATGAGGTCGAAGCCTACTGATTTTGGCCAGTTGCCTTGATTTTATACTCAAATCTTCCATGTTCATATGGTATTCCTGAAAGTAGGAGGACACAGTACACCAAGACTCTATGTTGCAAAGGTAGTAGGAAGGAGCAGCATCGCCTTCATACTCATAAGAACCATGAAATGTAATTCAAGTGAGATGTAGCTGCCCATGGATCCCTCCAGTGCAATCTAGCCTTAAGGACAGTGAGAGTCGTCTCTCTCGATCCATCCCAGCAAAGCAGTCTACTTACACATCTATTTGAGAGGCTAAAGAGATCAGTCTGATCTCCATGGAAGTTACCAGAAACATTATTTCAGTGGGATCTGTGTTTGCTCCTGAAGGTACTAACAGTGGTAGTTGAAAATGCAAGAAATGATGCATCAGTGTTGCATCGTGTCTCCACCAAGCATATTGGTTTCTCTCTGATTAGAAAATGCTGAGAACAATGTATTTGTTTTGCCTTATTCAAGCTGAACTTGGACCTGTAGTGGAGTAATGTACACAGGAACATATAACTAAATAACCAGACCAACACAGCTGTGTTAAGTATTGCATCAGGGATGAGTAGTATGCCAGTCACTGTGCAAACGCAGGGACCAGGGATATTTTTTGGCCTTATGCTGTGAAGTCAGTTCAGGTGGATGGGAGCTTACAGCATATTTTTTCACAACTTTCTCTTTTGCTACTGTGCTGTCTAGATTTATTTTTAGATGTTTTGGGTTTTTTCTCCCCAGAAACCACTCAGCACTAGTACATTGTGGGACCTTATGGGTGGAAGGGAAGAATTGCTTTACAGGATGCTCCTGCCTTCCAGCATCAACCCAAGACAGTTGTCAGCTTGCCCTGAGCCACTTGTGTGCTCTCTCTCTCCTTGCCCTCCAGGGCCCAGGAGTGCCACATCCTGTTAGTTCCCCCTTTCCCAGCTGTGCTGGGCTGCACCTGGTGAGCACAGAGAGCCATGATTCCTCCTCTTGGCTTGTGTCATCTGTGGAAAAGGGCACTACATCCTTCCCTTTAAAGGCAGCTCAGTAACCTCAGCAGATTCCCACTCTTTAAACCTCAGGACAATTACAGGTTGGTGTTCATGGACTGTAATGCCACAGGCCCATTGCCTCTTCAAATGACTCACCAGGGACTGCTTGTGAGCCAGCCCTCAAACACACACGATGCAGTCTACCCACTTCCTGGCCTGACATCCCCAGAGATGGGCTCTTGTTAGGATCTCCTTGCAGTGTTTAAAATGAGGCAGTCTGGAGCACATCCTTTCTGGAACTGCACTTTGCTTCACAGACAGGAGTGGGGCAGAGCAGAGCTGATCACCCAGGCAGTGGCCTTGGGCAGGGACTGAGCATTGTCTCACACTCAGCACTCCATGGGATGTTCACACCAGTGGGAGCTTGGCAGAGCTGGGGTTCTGTGCTCCAGAAATACTCTGCCCTTTCCAGGAACCCCAGGCCTCCCAAAAATTTCTTCCCCAATGGAGAAATCTTAAATGAATACATGCAGTTGTCTTGGAATAGTTGTCTCCAGAAACAACTGAGAACACATGGGGCTCTACAGAGACTGACCTTTGCTGTTCTCCCTAACTACCTCAAAGGAATATAGAAAATTAGTCCTAATCAGTATGGAGGAAACAATAAGGTTTAGAGGATATAAGGAAGGCAAGACAGCCAGAAGAGTAGCCAGGCTCCTTTATAATATATTTTAATACACGGTAAGGAGGGATACAGACCAGGATGGTGATAGCCTCTTGAAGTAAGAAATTTGAGCAAGAGGATTTATTGGTCTCTGAACAAACAAGTCTACAGGAATGGCCCTAGCCAGGCAGTAGCCAGAGGGACTGATGGGACAGGGGGTCAATGGGAAAGGGTGGAGGCAACTTGCCAGCCTGCATGCAGCTGCTGGTCCACCTGCCTCCACAGCATCACACCCTGGGGCTCACATTCTCAAAAAAGCTGTTGAAAGCCCACAGAGAGTATACCATAATGTGTCTACCATAATTGTGTGTAGAATGGAGGGAAGCCATGGCAGGCTCAGGCTGCAGAGCTGCTGTGCCTGTGGTGCACCACTCACTCCAGGGTAGGCAATACCACGTGTCCAGCAACTCTCAAGTTCAGATGAAGGGAACCATCACAATAGCCTACACATGGACATGAAAGCCAGATGAATTCAAAGCAGGCACCTATTTTAACTGGTCAGGATAATTAGACCACTGAACCATTTTCTGAGAGAAGCAGTGGATTTGCGTGTCTTGATGCCTGCTGCCAAAGAGGGTGTACCTTTCTTGAGGATATGCTTCTGGCCAGGAATAAATTTGTGACATAATTGAGTGTGTCACCTAGGTCAATCTAGAAAATTTCAGATCCACTCATCTGCAAATACACTGTCCATATATGCTTTCCCATAGGTATTCTGCTTCAAGACAGTTTGCTCTACTGGACTGCCTCAGTTTTAGTCACTTTGTCAAAGAAGCAATTTTGCCATGTTACTGTTATCACACTAGGAGAAAAGAGAGGAAACGTGTCTGCAGAAATACTTAAACCCAAAATTACGTTCTAGAAACCCTAGTTTGGAGGAAGGTCCTAAACATCCAAAGCATTCTTCATCTCAGGCTTTCTACACCATAACAAATTAACCTATGTAACACCCTGGAAAAGAGGAGAGTGTTTTGCAAAGGAGAAAATTGCAGCAGGGAGACAAGGCAGGCTCGACATGATTGCTCAGCAAGGTGCTAAGTGAGGCAGGAACAGAAACTACAGGATCTGGCTCTCAGCCCCACATTTTAATCCCTGAACTGTGCTTCCAGATGTCAGCAGCCCTCCAGGGCCAAAAGTACGAAAAAAGAGTCACTTACAGCTTTCCCATTTTCTAGCCAGGTGACGGTGGGGACTGGAAGGCCGGTAGCTGTGCACCGCAGTGTCACCACAGACCCAAAGGTGATATTTTGGGATTCAGGAGCCTTCAGGATTCTGGCAAAAACTGCAGGAGAAGACAAAGGCGCTAGTTGAACAGTGATGTTAAGCTGAGACTGTGCTCACCAAGGGATGCTTCCTCCCCAGTACATCTTGAAATCAGCTATAGCCCCATGAATAAAAGCAGAGTATAGCATAGGCTTCCCAGTGAGCAACAGCCTTGAAAGAGGGACAAAGAGGAGAAAGAACGTGACAACCATGGTTGTGTTCTGCACCTTGCAGACCAAAATTATACCTCTGGAAATTTTAACATTATCTGACTTTGACACCTGAAAGGAGGTAATGTGCAAAAAACTAAGAGCAAACTCATCAGTAGCATGCAGCTGGGACAGCTTACAGCAAATAGGTACCAAGTTATCATAGAATCATAGAATGGTGAAGGTTGGAAGGGACCTTAAAGATCATCAGGTTCCAACCTCCCTGCTATGAGCAGGGACACCTCACACTAGACTAGGTTGCACAAGCCTCTTCCAACCTGGCCTTGAACAGCTACAGGGAGGGGTCTTCCACAACCTCCCTGGGCAACCTATTCCAGCGCCTTACTACCTTCATGGTGAAGAATTTCTTCCTGATGTCTAACCTAAAACTACCATCTTTCAGTTTAAAACCATTATTCCTTGTCCTATCGCTGCACTCTCTGGTGAAAAGCCCCTCCTCAGCTTTCCTGTAGCCCATTTCAAGTACTGGAAGGCCACTATAAGGTCTCCCTGAAGCCTTCTCTTCTCCAGGCTGAACAGCACCAACTTTCTCAGCCTGTCTTCATAGCAGAGGTGCTCCAGCCCCTTGATCATCTTGGTGGCCCTTTCCTGGACCCTCTCCAACAGGTCCATACCTTTCTTGTGCTGAGGGCACCAGAACTGTACACAGCACTCCAGGTGGGATCTGACCAGAGCAGAGTGCAGGGGCAGAATCCCCTCCCTGGCCCTGCTGGCCACACTTCTTTTGATGCAGCCCAGGACACAACTGGCTTTCTGGGCTCCAGCACACACTGGATGCTCATGTTGAGTATGACTTTGTGAAGATGAAGACTGCAGCAGGAGGTAGGTTTTCAAAGTGACTTTTCCTCTCTACTGCTTTTACTTCTTTTGTGGCAATATAGTAACTGGGCAATTTGAAGATAAGAAAGGCATCTCCCTAGTCCGGTATTTTATATATATTTTATATATATATATATTTGTTAAAATAAGAACTTAAATATTTTTTCTGAAAACTTACTTCAATTTAGACACACAACTCTGATGGCCTTCACAAGCTGTATTTCAGCTGCTGTACTTGGACCACATAGAGGAAATCAGAGAAAAGAGGCATTTCCCATATGGAACATTAGAGTTTTGACCCAAATTTTTTAATGGAGATGCCTGAATATCTATGCAGAAGCAGGCTGAATGTGTGCTATTTCTTCCTCCAATTTCTCACACTCAGTGAGTTCGGCTCCCTCTCTACCTCTTGACTAAAAGCTAGAAGTCTCCATCGGAAATTTTACTAAGTAGGGGAGTTTCTCTTGGAGCTTTCAGACAGGTTTGTTATGTGTATGGCTCCCCTTACCAACATATCTGACCATGTAACAGTCTTCTGTGTCTGTCTGCCCAATGTACCTCTTGGCATTGGCCACTGGTTGTTCCCCAGTGGAGACCTCCAATGCAGAACAATTAAGAGACTAACTGGAGTCCCTTCAGAAACTGAGCATACATCCCTGCCATTTGGGATGGGAAGGCTTAATCTGCAAAATTTCAGTTGGAATAAAAAAGTATAGGTTTTCCACGTAGTCCTTCCATCTGCTCCTGTCAGAAGCTGAGATTTTTTTTAACAAAAAACTCTAAAACTAGCTTTTGCTTGTGGATAGACAACCCTAGGAGAACATGTCAGTGTAGAAACTTTTCTGTCTTAGGAGTAGAGACATTCAACAGGTTCCTGGGCAGAGGTTTCTAGGATGATTAGATTTCATGACAGTGAAGTGAAAAGGCTGGGAGGATACATATTATATTCAGCTTCTTAATTCCTCTACAGTCTCCAAGCAATCCCTTGGTGTTGATGCTTGGTGCCACTTGCTTAAAGTCAAAGCAGGGCAGCACTGATGCTGCTGCACCCCCTTTGCCCTTCAGTGAGGCAGTAGGTACGAAGCTTTACTGCTAATAAGGAAAACTGCAGTCGCTGGCCAGGGACTTTCCTGAGGAATAATAAGTTAAATGAAACCCTTGCCTGAAGTTTCACTCCAGGCCATTAACAACAGATGGCTGTGAATTCAGCCCTAAGTGCTCTAGGCGAAGCTCATAATTACTTTTATACTTAATTTGGAGAAATACTAAGCTTTTGGCTTGTCCCCTGGCAGCAGTTACCTGCACACGGCCCCTGCTGAAGGCAGCACGTTAACTCCCCGGCCAGAATACAGCCCTTAGTGCTTTTCTCATGCTGCTGTTTGTTTCTCATTGTGCTGCTGGGACCCGGCCCGTGAGATAACTCTGCTGCTCAAATCCTACTCAGCTTAATTAATACTGATGCAACATATTAACAGGACCCTTTTAGCTGGTGCCAGACACAGGCACATGTACTCTCCTCTGCAAGAATCTTTCAGCCAGGAGATTAAAAAAAGGCACATTTTGAGAAGCATGGCAGTTGCAGAGGCAGGGAGCAAAGCCATGGTGAGCACAGTGGTTGCTTCAGCTCATACATGGTGGAGAGGCCAGAAAGCTGCACCCCATTACCTGAGATCCCCCCATCGGCAATGATTACAGCACTTGGTATAGTAGCCCAACACATGAAGGGTCATCCAGCAGTGTAGGGA
>NW_009952047.1:1565714-1577094 GCF_000747805.2 Chaetura pelagica
AGGAAAAAGGTCAGGCCATTCAAGCCTACAATACCAAATACAGAATTAAAAAATCCAACCACAGCTGCTAAGGATTCACATGTTTCTTGTGGAAGTACTGCAGGTGTATTACCTACTACAATGAAGGATAGTTAATAAAAGGGGGCCTGTAAGGAAACAACCTGATTTCCAAAGTGTGGAAGAACAGAAGCTTCTGTGACCCTCATTATCACCATGTCCTCATTATCACCATGTGCACTTCCAGGACTTTCAAAATTGAAGCAACAGATTTAATACTTTAACATTTCAAGTACCAAATTTGCATGCTCTTTAAAAGTGCTCTATTGAAAGTGTAGCTATTTAACTTAAGTACTTAGCTCTAGATACCATGAATGGAATAACTTGGATTTTTTTATATTATATTATTTTTAAGTGAGAAATTACCTGGGACAAAGGCTGGACTCCCCACATGCTTCTGGGCTTTGGGCCGCCATTAGCTTGCACACCCAGAGAGACATTTCCCAAAGGGCATAGCATTAAACAAAAATAGCATAAGCTACTTCTCAGCACTATCATCTATGGGTGGATGATCAACACAATGCCATTGCCAGCAGACTTGATTGCTGTGGGAAATTCAAGATGGGTTTGTAAGAGCACCCAGCGCCACTTTCCAGCAGTGGAAGACCACCAGGATGAGCTTGAGGTCCATTTTGGCAATTGCATCAGCATAGAAATTCATCTTGTAGTTAAATGGAGGAATCCAGCTCTCAAAATTACTACTTTTTTTCCCCCCACCATATTACATGAAGAAAGAAAAGAAACAAAGGCAAGAAAGAAATGGCAACTTTGATGGCGGCAAACTAAGCATCCGTAGAGGAGAGGTATTTGAAAGGCAGGAAGAGGAAGGAATAGGAAACAGCAATAGATGTTTGTAAAACTCACATTATTTTGTGAGCTCAGGACATGGTTTCATTTTAATTTTGCCTCAGGGTGAAAAGTCCCAACAATAAGGTAATTTTTAACACTTCTGTTACTTGCCCTCCTTTTCAAGACCTACCAAAAATTTATTTTGACAGGACCTTTGCCTCTTTAACTACATCATCACAAGGTTAGCAACATTCATGTCAAAATCTCTTAGGACCTCCGGATTTACCCAAAGTGGCTCCAAAAAGCAGTTACGGAAGGCACACAAAGAGGCCTTAATTTATTCATTTATTTAAGTGGAAAATAAAACAGAGGAGGTGGAAATGAAATCCAGCCAGCTAAAAGCCAAGCCAGCATGTCAAGTTTCACTCCCAAGCTGCCTAATAAATGTCCTTTCTTTTACAGCCCTGCTAAATGATGTGCTGTGCTCTGCAGGGCTTGCTAGGAGGTATCTGCACTGTGGCCAGCTGCTCTCATTTCTGAGAATTAGGTAACATCATCCAGTCCAAACAGTAGGGCTTTAATTCAGTCACGAAATTTTTATACTATAAAAAGATTAAAGCAGGTTTCCCCCCACTCCCCACAGCCCCCGTTTTGAATGGGTAACTCTTTCCAGGTGACTTTATTTTCCTGTCGCCTTTGACTGAGCTGTGTTTCATTTCCAGAGTTTAGGGCCCCATCCTGCAGTCGTGGCAGATGCCTGCTCCCAATCTGGGTAAGGTTTTTTGGTTAAAGCAGGCTGGATTGGGCCATTCTCATACAGATAGTAGTTGAGTGGCCTGGGGCTATGCTAGTGCTTTCTGGAAAGGACAAAGTAATGCCCAGTGCTCACAGAAAACCCTGCAGGAGGTCCCACTGCAGGAGGATGTTCCTTTTAACTAGGGTTTCATAAACCTTAATGCTGACTTTGTCGCACCAGGGCCTGTCAAGCTCTGTTTTTTGGGGTCTGGGGTAGGCGTTGTTTTTTTTTCCAGAGTGTCCATTGGCTTTGGTGAACTTCAGCTTTCAGAGGACACAAGCAACATTTCTAATGTAAATTAATTAACCCAACCTGTCAACATCCATATTCACATCCAAGAGTTTGTTGCTAGTCCTGGCATACTGTAAAGCATACCTGATAGTCCAAACTGAGATAAGGCCATGGGGAGCTAAACCTGTGTTAGCAGCCACCTAGCAACAGTGGGTACATGCTTTCTTCCCACCGCAGCCTGAGCCTGGTTCCACACATGAGCCAAACCTGGCATGTTCATGCTGCCAGATCTGATATCACAACCTTCTCCACTTTCCTCAATTGTTTTGGTTTTATCATGAAAAATGGCCTTTTGAGTGATTACAGCCAGGTCTTACACTGAAAAAAATTTCCAGCTGAGCTGCAAAACACAGTAGGTTAAAGGAACTCTTACTTATGTTCAAAAGGCATTTTCCTCTGGTACAGATGGTGCTGTGCTGAGAACCAATGATCCACATTGATGGAGAAACTGGTAAGCTACACATTGCCTCAGGAACTTCCCTGACATAAATACCCTGGCAAAGCCTTTGTGCTGTGTACTATTCATGTGTAGGAATGTAGGAGCTAAACTGCAAACATTTTTTTGCTCACACTCACTGATGTTCCCATAGCTCTTTTGTACTTGAAGCACAACAGACTGAAGTGACTCCTTCACTACAGAGTTCTCTGGGTTTGGACTTTGCTTATTAATCCATAAAAAATAATTTATACTTGTCACCTATATGTTCTGAAGAACCAAAAACTTGCCCCAATGTGTTTGCAGTCTTCTGCCAGTGAGAAGTCCGATCTAATTCTTTATTCAGATTCATTCATCTCACATCCATTCAATCTTCCTAACAAGTCTAAACCAAGCAGTCAAGGAGAGGTATACAAGCAGAGGGGCTACTATTTCCCTCCTGCTGGTCAGGGGAGGTCTGACAAATACACTTATAAACATAGAAAGCCACAGCATTTGTGTTTTCTGACATTTCAGATTAATCTGTGTAAAATCCCAACCATTTTTTAAATACCAGGACTGAGAACAGGCCGCACATCGTGCTGCAGGATCAGTGGCTGCAGAGAACCTCGTGAAGCTGCGTGCAGCAGCTAATTGCATGCCAAGAGCCAGGGCAGAACAAGCAAGGCTCAGTCTCCACAGCTGACATGACAGGACTGAATCCCAGCTTGGGGAACAAACAAATTCCTCAGTAAGCACGGTCAGCAGCTCCTCTCATAGCAGCAGGGATGGGCTCTGCGCATGGCTCACCACATGCCTCTGTATGGGAACAGCTCACCTTGTTCCTTTGCCACTGCTCAAGGCATGCTGCCACCCTGCCACCCCTTTCAAAAATGCTGGGTTAATAATTAAATCCTGAGATAATGGCAGGGTCAGTCTTGCTTTTATGTCTGAGTCTTTCTTATCAAAACTGCACTATTTATCTTTTTGCAAGCCTTCCAAGTAATCACAAAGAGGAGCAAAATGCCACAGGCAAAGCTGATATGAGACTCTTCCACTTATCTCTATCAAATTTCTTACCTATTTTATTTAAACCCCATCCAAACGTTCAATGCCAGGGAACCACATGTATACAGATTATCAAAAGAAAGAATACGTAGAAACACAGTAGGAAATGCACACAACCACAGTATTATTTCTCAAAGAACACCATGATTTGATGTGAGAACTAGAAATGCAACCTGCAGAAGTGATGTAAGCAAGTAGCCCTTCATCATCATGGTGATCTGAGAGAAGAACCTTCCAATGCATTTGAAAGATCAGCACTTTATACAAAGTCTCAAAATCTCTAAGCTCTCCTGGCTCCTGATAGATAATTTTGAAGGACTGGGGCTTGCAGTTGTTCTAACACCTCATGCAGCACAGGCCAGACAGCACAGCACTGTACATTCAACCTCGACCCTGAGGCTGTGAGATGGACAGCAGGGACAATTGTAAAGAAGCATGTAAAGATGGAGGAAACCACAACATCTAGTATCAAAGCAAGTTTTTCTTAGCAAGGCAATAGCTTTTCAAGTTAACCTTATTCTAGGGTGAGTTCCAAGATTTATGGATGGTAGGACAGAAGGATTCATATAATGTTAAATGCACCAGCCAGCACAGGAACTTCTCAGCTGTGAAAGATTTTGCATTGCATATAGATGTTTCTGGAATCTTAAAAGCAGGCACCGCAAATATGCAAAGCTATAACAACCAGGAGTAAAATGTAAGTAGATAGCTTATATCCTGTGTAACTATATAAAACCTGTTCTTTACTAGTGTTCATTTCTATATACAGAGCAAACGCCAGATTCAAGGACAAGTGAGGATAACATGTTCAAATTACTTCCCAAGGAAATTAATAAGGAAATTCTTTTAATGTCAGTACTGCTCTTATATATGCCTTTGCTTTCTTCTATACCTCCCCATGCCCTGGCGTTTCTAAAGCACAGAGACACATCATGTGCCTTTACCTGTTACCGCTTGAGAAATTGGAAAAGAAGCTACCAGGCTCCTGAGTCAAAGAGCAACTTTTTTGCCCATTCCAGTTGTGATCATGACACATTATGACCTCTGCTGAGGCTCCCAGCCTGTCTGCGTGTACTCAGACCTCCACAACTGCACACAAGTCTCCCTCTCCCGTTCTCACGAGTGGAGCAGGAAATTACAGGAATCACTGGGATACCCAAAACCAAGATAAGTCCTGCAGCATCCTAACATCTGGTCTCCACCAATGGGTAACAGCAGTGCCATAAATTTAATTACATGCCATATGAATAGTACTTAATCTGTTTTAAAGTGCTGCTAGCAGTAGATGCTAGGTTGTGTCCTGTTTTGGAGTGATAGCAAGTAGCCTGTTCCTTTCTCACTACATCCACCATGCATGCTTGGTTTTCAGTGCTGAAAACCCTGCTAGTCCATCCTAACAGAAAGACCAATCTTAGTTCCCTATTCTCAACTCCTAGTCTGAGATGCCCTTTTTGGGAGGGGCTGCCTGGGGCTGCCATTCCATTTCAGACTTGTGAGGGGACCATTCCTACATAGACCAGCACACGCACAGCAGCAGACACTTTCTATTTCATAGTATAGGCACATACAACCTAGAAATATTGTGTGACACTAGAGCTTGCATTAGTGCTAGAATCAAAATATAGCGCTATACAGCTTGGAAAGTCAGTTAGAGTGGAAAATAAGAGCCAGGCTTTCCCTTTCACCACAGCTACCTGAATGAGAAAGATGGAAGAGGTCCTTGGAAGACAAAAGGCATCAGCCTTTATATAAATTGTATTGGTCCACAGACAACTTACCAAAACTGGATGTTTTAAATAGGTTCCGTAAAATTTCAAGGTTGTCTTCAAAACCATCCTTTCCATATCACCAGCCTCAGCTCTATCTTTGTTTCCCAGTGTGAAAAGGCAGTATGGTTGTCTCAGTTTGCTCTGGCCCCCTTTATCTGATAGCTATGGATCTCCTTTATCCTCTGCTCTCTTTGTTGTTGTGAAGAAAGCACATGATTCCTCACTACCTGACACAGTTTACAAGCCACAGTGTGTCAGCAAGATTTTTTTTTCCTTAAAACCACAATTCATTAAATTATGTGAGAAATTCACGAACATTTAAGTGCCTTTCTAAACTCTTTGTTAGGGGAAAGCGGTTTTTGCAAAAGGGAATAGCAGACTCAAATGCCCATTAAAAGAAGAGTTACTTCTATATCCTTTGTCAGAAACTTTATGCTCTCAGGTCTGCTTTGCAGCTCCTCAGTGTAGGAAACCACCCCACAGCAGCTACTAAAAGGCAGCATGCACCTCATTGCCTGAGTCACAGCAGAACAAGCCTCAGGAATAAACTGAATAGCTGACACTTGTTTGTTCATTTGCTGGAGGCCTGGGCCTGTTTTCTTTTTCCTGTGGCTGCCCTGTTACTCTGTAATTAGGGCTATGGTCATATCTGCAGCATCTGAGAACCTCAGGATGACTATGATGAATACAGTAGATAGGAGGAGATTTAATGAGATATTCTGGGCTTTCGGTTACGCCCATGCCACCCCTCTGAGGCCAGTCAGTTACATTGGTATAATTACAGGCAAACTGCATACTATTTTATTTCCCTGTAACGCTCTCTCCCCTCAGACTCTTTTCAATTTTTAAGAGCAAGCAGCAGTATTATTGTTTGCTGCCATAGGACACTGCTGCAGGTATAGGTACAGCATCCCTGAATACAGGGAAAGCAATCCTTTCCCACGGTTTCTGCTTCTGCTCGTGGCAGAGCCAAACCCTCTTCCTCTTGCACTTAAATGAAAAACTGCATACTTCCCTATGAAACTCCTGTTTCACAATCCAGCTCACCCAAACATCCTACCTCAGAAGATGGCACAGATAAAAATTCAGATTTCACTGATCTATGGATAAGGTGGCAAGAGACAGGGTAAGATCTCCCTTTCCTGTTTTTGCTACACCAAGTACAGACGTGTTGACACAAAACCATAGAAAAATTTCTGCATGGCACATCTGGAGCCGTTTTTCATTTGAAATAGGGTCCATCTCTGGAATGCAGTCCTTCCAAATGGACAGATTAGTTGGACTAAATACATACGTTCCTTCTTATTAACTGAATTAGGGTGTGACTTTCTTGTCTTTTTATTTATCTGTGATGCAAATCTATCCCAAGGCTATACAAGAGGTCCACAAAACAGCTGAAGGAAGCTAATGCTTTATACTTTGTGGGCATAGTTTCTTAACTAAATAGCCATGGTGCTGCTTTCTGTTGTCCCCTCGTCTGCTGTCCCATTATTTGCTCCAAGAATTCTTGGATAAAATGGTTTTAAAAAAATAATTTAAAAATCTAGACTGAATCTACCCATGTCCTGGCAGGTTCTTCGCTCTGAAGGGGTAAGTCTCCAAGGAAAACCTTCCTATTTTTAAGGCTAAGGCGGTCTCACAAGTGGCTTATAGGGGAACATTTTTGTGGCCTGTGGCAGGGTATTATTTTAGTAGCTAGTAATAAGCAATAAACTGTGGGCAGGAAAAGAATTCTATCTACCAGGGTTGGAACGCAGAAACAAGCAATGTCCAAGTCAGAGAAGTGTGAGGCCTTGTTTTGATTTGTTTGATCTATGTGCTGCCGTATAGTATAGTATCGAAGTAGGAAGTGGAGCAACATTTCCACAGAGGGATGAATGAAACTGCCTGGATAAAGAAAGGATCAGTAGACCTCCACCTGACCACCTCTGTTCAGCCAGTTGGAAACTGCAGAGAAGATTTGATTTTAAAATACTGTTAAATCCACAAAGAGTCCAGTTAGTTTCATGATGGATCTTCCAGCACTTGTCCTAGCTAATTTGTTTATCTGCTTGTTTCCTGACAATTTCCTGACTATTTATGACTGCTAATTTCTAGACATGCGTTTGTACAGTGATTACTTCAAAACTAAACCTTACGCACAGTATACTCCAAAACTCCCAAATTCCACAACCCTCTGGTGCCACAGGCTGGAGATCAAGTTCAACTTCAAGTAAATCACAAGATGTAGGTGCACCTAACTCAGTACACAACCAATAGGACCATCTGTGTAATCCTTCCTTTCATGTAATGGTACACATATTTATGGCCCTTTTCTTTCTTATTCAACGTTAAAAATGCATCAGTGGGCAAACTGGGAACATCAGAGGTGACTGATGACACCAATAGGATGCAATATCTGGAAAGGCAGAATACAAAGGTTGTTCTTCACCTTCAGGGGAAGAAAAAAAAAATTTTTCAGGAATTCTGCACATAAATTTCCTATATGAAAGGCTAAAAAGCACACTAGGCAATTCAGACTGTCTTCCTACACCAGAGGATTTCCACAAATGTGCTTCTGTTTGAAGGGAAGGACACCTCAAAGAATATTCTACCTTCAGTTGTGTTAGGGCCTCATCCACTACAACCCTTCTTACATTTTAATGGCATTAAATCCACTCATTTCCAGAAAATGTGCTTTCCATAGTTGAAGATAAAAATTCAGCTCATAAACAAACATATGGCTTACAGCTTTATGCCTCATCTATAAGCAACTGTAACTTCTATACTGTAAGCAATTTACAATCAGCTTTTCAATTTCTTTTTTCATTTTTTTTGTTTTGAAGAGTGAAGAACATATAGGACAGGAGCTCATTCGACCAATTTATAAAGTGGTACTTTCCTTCCCCCAAGGAGAGAAGAAAACATTCTCCAAAATAGAGCAAAAAACTCTTCCAGAACACAAAGCCCAAGTCAGCCGATCTGTAAGTAATTGCAAAATGTATAGTTTTACTGCTGTTTTGCAGTAGCCACTTATTTGATGCAAGAGTTGTATATACTTTGAATATTGGTTATAAGCACCACATCTGAAAAAGACAGCAAGAGCTTAAAGTGAAACCATCCAGGGAAATTTATTTCACACATGAAAAAAAACCTACCAGGCAGCTTCTCTCTGTGTCTGGGTGACAAGCATGCTCATAACAGGGATATTCCCTTGCCCCTTCCTAGACAAGAACTCACGGTTTTAAATTTCTTCTTTCAATGTCACACAATTTATGTATAATGGGTATGGAGAACATCATTGTTACACATGTCAAGCTGTGAGGACTGCAGAGGATGTAGCATTTTAGGCAGCAGTCCCAGAAGCTGAAGCTGATGAGCTCTTGCATAGCTTTTGCTGAACTAGTCCTATTAATTGACTGGATCAATGTCACTGAAAATAGCAAAGAAAACCAAAATTCTTCCTGTTCTACAGCCTACATAACATAAACAGCTGTCCAATGCATGAAGGAAAAAACAGATTAATGTGTCACTAATGCTGCCTGTCATGCAAACCCAACAGATTTCAAGTATTCAGACAAGGCTGAAAATGGATTCCTGGCACAGCCTAGAAGTCTATACCCTGCCTTCAATTTTCACAGACATCAGTGGGAATTTCTGCACTTGGTGACAACTCTTAGCATTACTGGAGGCAAGAGCTGCTCTCCTATTTATTTCCAAAGCAGTGATCCAGGTAAAACTGGATGGAGAGTCTTAGCCAACCCAGCCAATATCTTGGCAATAAACTTCAGCCTTCAGACATCTGTGTGAAATTCAGATGAGGTAAGCAAGCAAATGCTTTTATTCTACTATAATCCTGAATCTTGGATTTATCCAGGAACCTTTCAGCCACAGATTCACTTGGAGCATCAGTACAGCAATCAACAGCACACTTGTATAAATTATTTGGCAAGGTGCTGTTTCACTGAGTATGTAAACACTGAGAATATCGAAACTTGGCAGAAGAATTCATTATCAAAACTGATAATGTAGCAATTAAACAGTTAGTTAGCAAAATGCTCAAGATGATAGACAATTAATACAAAAGTGCAGGTCAGAAATACTCTCTCCAGGAAATTAAAATCACATTTGTTTGCAAACAGCCAAGATTATAATATTGTTCTTTGATCTCAATGTACCTTATCTCCTGTAGCCATCTCCAGACATACACAGGCAACAGAAGTCATCTTCATGCAGTCATTTTAACAGAAGCAGGAACCTGATCATTGCTCATTCGGTTTGCTTTGCAAAGCAGCATGGAGAAGGCTGGTTTCTGCCTATTGTATTGCTTGGGCTGCAACTAATTTGACAAAAGAAGCCAACAGGGGAAAGCCAAGTGAATAGACCTATGGAGCTCCTGCACAGCTGGAAACCAGCTCATTGGTGGAAGACCACTATAGTGACCCCAGCACGTGTTGACAAGAGCCAATCCTGCTCCTCCAAGGTGTCCCCTCAGAGTTAAGCCAGAGATATGTGTCATTTAATTGCTCAAGACACACCAAGGTCAAAAACACAGTGTGCAAACTTCCTTTGTCAGGAGGGCTGCCTACCTGGCATGGTTGCTCACTTGACTCTCTTGGCCAACACTTGCCACTGGTGTTCCTTCCCTGTCCTTGACCTCCTATGCCCTCTCTCTGGTGCCAAATCAATGGGATGCCCTATACTCAGCTGCTCCGTGGAATACCCTCCAGGCACACTGGGCAGACTTTCTGTGAGGGCAGTGCTGACCCTGGGCTCAACACAGTTCTCAGCAAAGATCCCAGTTCTTCCCACAGACCCAGCAGGTCCATTATGATCATGTTTCCACCCCTGCTGGGTTATGCCATTCAAGGAGAGAATCTGCTTCACCTCCACATGTCCAAATTCATGTGGCTTTGCCCTGAACATGGAGGAGAATGCAGTCCAAAAGGACAGGCCTTTTTTCAACCCTCTTAATTAAAATCCTGACCTAGTTCTAGACACTAATGCTCATTAGCTGATTAGAGTTCATCACCTAAACTCTGGTGCCTCTCCATGCTCAGGGGAGGAAGCAGGCTGGATAGGAATGTGTCCATGTAGGGGTAGCACCCAGAAGATCTTTATCTCCTTCACCCCATTCACTGACAAGATCTGAAACAGCTGAAAAGTCAGTTTCATTAGAAGATGACTCCACTACTTTATTTTTCCTAACAGAATCTGCACATGAATTTTAATCTAATTTTTTTTTCTCAAATTATTTTTACTTTGCTTTAAAAATAATAAACCTTTAAAAATATTAAAGCTCTTCTTTAAAAATAACAGAGGCCAGTATTATAAATGTTGAGTAAAGCAAACAAGGAAAGGAGAAAAATCTAAACAGCAGCATTTTTCAAACTGTCTTACCCTGGACCACTGAAACCAGACAAGAAGTAAGACTGCAAGGCACCTCAGTGGTATAAATGCTTGGTCCAAGATTATAATTAGTTTGAATGAGTGCATCCAGCATAGATAATTTTACATTTTTGGGACTTGCTGTAGTTACTGGGCCCAACATCAGCAAGCCATTTAAGCACATCACTGACCATGCATGCATTAAGGAGCCTGACTGTATGCAGGAGGCAGAGTCCCTGTCTTTTCAGTAAGTTAGTCACCTCTGCACTTTGAACGATGCCTGAAATTAACTGCAGGACTAATGCTGGACCCATTAAAATGGAAGCTCACTACAGAAAATTGGAAACCTCTTTCAAAGATCAGGACCCATATGATCCAGATAAATAGGCATAAATATTTGCACTTCTCTTTGAATGGGCATTTGCTTCCCAATTAAATATTCATAGTTAACTAGCCATTCCTAGTAATTTTATTTTATTATTAAGCCACATTAGGCAGGGTGGCAACTCTGGTGAATGGTATAACCAAGATTTAAGGAAAAATATTGTAGTGTTATTACAGAGAAGGAACAAACAGCATATTTTCATAAGTTTTCTGAATGTAGTGAATGCTCAAAGCTGACTCACTGAATTGTGATTTTCTTGCATCAAGTAATTTTAGATTGTTATTTACTTGGAGTTGTTTTAAAATGCTGATATTAAGGGAGAAAGAGCTAGGAGGAGAAGGATACTAAAAATAATTAAAGCGGTGCATGAGGGGGTTGCATATCTACATGCATACATATGTATGTGCATATGTATGCTAAATTTCTTTGAGAATTAATCTAAA
>NW_009952047.1:1577224-1585327 GCF_000747805.2 Chaetura pelagica
AGAGATCTGTATACACAGCAAGCTGCAGTCAGGATTATTACCTTTGGATTTTGAAAGCCAAAAAAGTAAAGCAAACATGTATTCGTCTAGTTTGGGTGGCAGCCTGAAATGAGGTATATTATATGGGTGCCCTACCAGAGAAACCAAGGCCAGCCTGGAGAACAGCATTGCTTTGTTCACCAAACACATGAACAGAACATGAGGGGATAGTTTGTATAGGAGCACTGAGTTCCCATTGATTTATCAAGAACTAATCTTCCTTGTTTTAAAATACACAGGCTCTTCTTTGCAACTAGGGTATTCATGGATTGTTTTGCCATACCTTGAATTAGCAGGTGGCCATAGAATTTTGGAGACAGGGACAAAACAAGACATCTACCTTAGAAGCCTGGATTTTGGTGCAGTTTTTATATCCCCTAGCTCTGCTAGAGCTGGAGCAATAAAACCCCAGTGTCTGAGGATCTTCAGCATGGAGAGGGATTTTGTATGCATGGCACCAAGTATTTGACATCCACATTTCATTCTTGACAAGCCTTTGGCCACTGTCTCAGTGACTGAGGCCAAAACAAAACCCAGGATCCAAGCTCTTCATAGTCAGATTCAAGTGTCTTCAGTTTGTCTCATCACACTTAGCTCAGGAGTACAGCTCTGAATCTAGATTAGGAATAGCTGCCTTTCTGTTTTAAAACTATTTAAGGAATTTCTAACATACCTGAAGTCTGCAAATGCAAATACTTAATTAAAAACAAACAAAAAACCCCAATCAAACAAAAAAAACCACAAACCAAAAAACCAACCAATCAAAGAAAACAAAAAGAAAAAAACCCCACAAACTGAAAAATTAATGCATTTTTTAGGGAAGCAACAGAGCTACAGTAATTAGTAGTTGAATCTAGTGCACATGATTCTGCTCCCAGAAGAAAGTCAATGGTCCTCTTAGAAACGGGATTGCACCATAAGTAACTCCTGATAGGCCCAGGCCTGATGTAATCTACAACAAACTTCTTAAGTTTGCTAGGGAAATGGAAACCATTCTCCACCTTCTGGAGTAGAGTAATTCTGAGCAAGATATAAAAATTAGTTCCTCTACTGAGTCAGTCATTCCACCACACCCTCTACAAAACCTTGCTTAACCCAGCTCCTCTTACAGGATTGAGGAACATTGGATGCTTCAGTGCCCACATTTGGTTTCCCCAGCTGCCCACTGGTCTCAGCATTCTGAAACTGGTGATGATTAATACGACAAAGCAAACATCTTCAGTAAGTAAGAGATGGACACTGAGCGCATGAAGCCCAGAAACTGAAAAATCAAGTCTCGTGTTTGGTTTAGAGGGCAGAAGATGTTCAAGCCCTCAAAGAGAAAAACTCAGTTTACCTGAAGAAAAAACCAGTTCAGATGGAAAATTAGAGGAAAGGGAGAAGGACACACACATAATGCTTGAAAATGCTTCACTGTTTGCAGCTGCAGCTCTCTCTCTCTGCAGCTCTTCACAGGAAGTTTCCATCGGTTTTCTATTTGTCCATCTCCAAAAGACATAGTATATAGCTTATAGCTCTGATAGGACTTTTCAAACAAGAAACAAGTTGGCATCTTGGAAATGATCAGTCAGAAGGAAAAAACATATCTGGGAGTCCTTACTCAGACAAATATTCCACCAGAGCCACATCAGCTGCAGAAAAGACCTACTGCAGATTGTCCCTTTTACCATCACCCAGCAATGGGAGCAGATGTGAACAAACTTTCTCTGTTTCTAACTCTGCTTTCCTATCCTTTCCTTTCTTCTGCCTTTTAAGTCCCCCTGGGATGTTTTTCTTGACAACTTCTTCAGATTCATTCAAGGTAACCGGGTATGCATGAGGAGCTGGCACACAAAGCTGGAGCCAGTGCAAGGGTTACTCACCTTCCACTGCCACCATTGCCGGTTTCGAATAGGCTGTGCCCAGGCTGTTCTTGGCCACACATCGATATTGCCCTGCATCTTCTCTCTGAACATTATGGATCCTTAAATTCCCTGAATCGAGGACAGCAATGCGAGCATTCTCCTGCCAGAGGAAGGAGGGATCAAGGTGAGGGCTCTACATGCAGACTGCGCTCAAGCAGCACCAAATATCCACTTGCAAAAAATGGGCTTACATGCACAAAAATGCCCTACAACTGAAGGATTTGGGGCCAGCTCTTCCTGCTCAGCATTGCCATGACACTCTCATCCACCCTTGTTTTTTGCAGATAAGTGAATTCAAAAGAGCCCTAAAGCTTAGCTAAGCAGCTCCGTAGCTTTTCTTTATAAGAACACTCATAAGTGCATGCAGCAACACCTGGCCACACTTAGTAGTAATAAATACATATCATGTAAAACATAGATACACAGAGCATGTTTGGTTTATAAGCAGAATTATTGCAGATGCAGACATTTACGAAAGTAGCCCTGGATTTTCCAAATATTAGCTTCCTAGCAACTAGAAATCACAAATGCTGTAATTGGTGCTAATATTTTAACACAGTTCCTTTAGTGAATAGCTGTCATTACCTACATTTCATTCCCTGCTCACCTTAACAACTGTTTCTCCTTTGATCCATGAAACAGAAGGTTTTGGATTCCCCATTGTAGTGCATGGAAGGACAGCCTTTAAGCCTTCTATTATTTCCACATTAATAGGCGGTCGGGTTATTTTGGGTCCTAACATTTTGAAAGTCAAAAAAAAGTTGAATCAAAGTTGAAATTAAAGTTGAAGCTACAAGATACTAGAACAGGATAAGTTCAGAAATTACAACAAAAACTCTGCTGCTTTTTCTGTGCACTGCTGAGAGATAGAGTGGTCTTAGTAGGTCATGAGCTGCCTTGGAAAGAAAAAACATTTTTAAGTACATCATTCAGAGTTTCAGTTTATGGACACAAAACCCAGCCTACTTGCATGGGTTACTTGTCTTCAGGAGTGGAGTCTGACAGTCATTTGAAACAGGGCCTGGGCTAAAATCCAAATCCAGATAAGAGCATTTCCAATACTGAAGAATGTTTGCATTCCAGGTTTTGACATTCTTCACTGCATAAACAGTGTCTTGTGTGAAAGATCAGATCTGGAGTGGATTGGTTTTAAAATAGTTTTAACCCAGGCTTGTCTCTAGCTGAAAAAGAAGGGAATGTAAACTCAATAATGTCCCTCATTGAAGGATTTATAGCTATCCTAGTAGAAAAGAAGAAAGGATCCTTAAAAAAAAAATAAATCAAACTCCCTGAAAGTTAGTATGGGACAAATGTATTTTTTTTCCATTAAAGAAAAGCATAGCTTAGTTTACTCTGAGCTGGGAGGAAAAATGATCTTTATGTCAGTGTTTTGCAAGATCTAAAGTTTTGCTTCCTTGTACAATACTGAAAACGCAGAAGAGCTGCCTTCAGAGAGCATCACCTCCTGGCCCCCACTTGCAGGCAACTGGGGTGCTGGAGAGCCCCAGAATTGCCAGACCTGAAGGGTCATGCTCATTAGCACAAATAAAACCTTTCCTACAAACAGATGCTTTAGCCAGGAGATATCTCAGGTGCCCTTCTAAGTGTTTGCATAAATAACTGCAGCCACGTGAGTTCAGATTCACCAAGCTCAGCAAGAGCTTTGCAAGAACCAGTCCTCTGCCTTCCACGTGGGATGACTAGAGTTACACTGCAGTGCTCCAGATCTCTCAAGACTGCTATTAAGAACAGCTGAACAGCATTTGCTTGCTTTTGCCATCCTCAGGCATAAATCTGATTAGTGAAATCTTATGTTTAAAATTCACAAGGTATTTATGCAGTATAGCTATGGAGGTCTAATCTATCAAATTGTGCTGCTTTTACAAAGTTTTTTATAAAGGGCATTCTTCAAAGCATCACATTTTATCCTCTGTTTTGCAAACAGTTCCTCTGATCCTAGCACAAGAGTGTGTTATTCAAAGTGAATTATCAGAACTGCTTTTAGTTAAGATATGATCCAACATGCCATGTCTCTGGCTCAAGGGTCTGCACCCAGCCCCACAGGAATATGGGTCTCCCTGAACACAGACCCCTGCTCATACCTGGGCTTCTGAGTCTTCTCAGGCTCTCAGTTGCACACTCACATGATGTCAGGAAGGAATTGCATTCCAACTTACGCATTTTCACTTGGAGAGCCCCACAGCTCTGCGCAGCTGCTCCAACCCCGTTGTCCGCCGTGCAGCAATACACCCCATCATCGCTGTCCTCCACGCTCAAAATGGTCAGCAGCTGCCCGTTCCTCTGTATGCTGTACCGGGTGTCAAACAGCCTGCAGGGCACAGCACAGCTTGTCAGGGGCTGGGGGACAGCCAGGGACAGAGAGGGGAGCCTGCATTTGTGTCTGCAGAACAGACAGCACTGCAAATGGCAATAGGTTTTACTTTTTATTTTCAACCTGCAAAGAGAAGGGAAGGCGCTGAAAACATTAAGTTGGGCCTTAAGATTTGGTTTGGTTGCCACTAGACCATGCCTGACTGCCAGTAGTATGGTGGCAATTCTTCCAGCAGTCAGGTATTGGTAAGGTAAGTAGGTGTCACAGTTGGGTTTCTGCCTGGTAAAGACAGCTATGACAAGTAATCTTATCCAGTTGTCTGTAACTTTGGAGTAATGAGAACAAGAGAAAGACTGCCTATATAGGAACTGGCTGAAGTTTTTTAAAGAAATGTTTTTCATATTAAAAAAAAAAAAAAAAAAAAAAAAGGAAAGAAGAAAAAAGAAAACATTTTTTCATAACACAGATAATTATGGATAATTCTTACTGTTGTGGAAAAAAAAGATGCAAACCAAAAGCCAAGTATTTTAGTGTCTGCATCCAGGCATGGTCTGTGGGGGGAGGGTTGGAGGAAAGGGGAGGAACTAAACAAACAAGCAAAGAAATGTGCTGAAGAGAAGCAGCCATCTTAAGATCAGAGGAAGCAAAGATAGCTATAGTCTAATGCTAGAAGGCTCTAACCAGGAGATTTCTGAGGAGTCAAGAGAAGTTCTGGACTTGTAGCAACAAAGGTGTGGAATGTTGTTAGAAAGTCTGTGGAGCAAAGACCAATTCTACATGGGGTGTATGTGCATGTGTGTGTGAGAATACACATGCAAGAGCAAAGAAGAGACAGAAAGAAAGGTGGTAAGAAAGTGATCTTTGATTTTCATTACAGAACTGGGAAAGTGTAGTAAAACTTAAGCAGAACAAGATTTGCATAACATTTCATAAATTTCTCCATGTTTGATTTTCACCTTCATTGGTGCTTTTTGGAAGCACTGTCATGCAACTGGCCTTAGATTCTGATTAATGGTAGTAAAAGGGATCTAGCTCCCAAGCTATTACAAATATATTTCCTCTAAGTATTTTCTGGTTTTTCTTTTATTATTAAAAATCATACAGAAATAACTGAGGAATCTGAATGTATCCTTTACAGTGTTACACACACATTATTTCCATTCAACATCCTTTCTCCTTTCAGTCTTTTATCTCCCTCCTCTGTTTCACCCTGAGAAGCAAGGGTGCAATGAACATATCTGTCGTGAAAAAAAAATGCAGGCTCCATTCACTTGTTTCCCTGAGGAAGGCTCAGCCCGGGCAGCCCTGTCCTGGGAGACAGGACAAGTAACCACTCAGCACAGGGCACCTGCTGGTCTGCTTGCAAAAGTTTTGAAACTAAAAGTAAAGGAGCTTCCAGAAGACTAATGCTAACAAGAGCCTCCATCCTGGCACTTTTCCCATTGAAGCTGAATGTTTTCATACTCTTTTGTTTTGAAGGTTAGCTTAGCTGTTTCTTCAGGGTGCTGGGACAGTGGCAAGAGAAGAAAATTTTGTAAATAAAATAACTGATATTTATTGCTTGCAATAACTAGCTCCTTTGAAGTTTGATACATACACATACAGAGGCCTATAAATATAATTAGGTGGGTTTTTTCCAGAGAAAAGTCCACTGATCTGATCCTTTTCTACTGTGCAAATACTTTCATCCATGATCTTGGAAAGTAACAAATATTTTCGGTTATCTATTTTCCTTTCTTTGGCCTGAGCTTTTGTATCCAGCAGCACTGCCTATTAATTCCCAACTGCTTTGGGAAAGTGAAATAGTTGCTGCTATTCGTGTTGCTCCAGAAGCCCCTGTAAAGGAAAAAAAGCACCTGAGCAATCTGGCCTCACCAGCAGAATTTTTTGTATCAGTATTTTCCTTTTTGGTCAATGTTGGGGAAAAGACACCATGCAAGATAGCTCTGTTTGGCTTCTGAAAATGAGGGCTAGGATACAAAATTATGTGGTTTTCATTCAATCTCAGAACACAGAGACAGTCAAATGTTAAAGACAAAGGGGAGAGACAGGCATGTAACCTCTGTGATCTGCAATGAATGGCTTCTTCTGACAACTTTGATTTTCAGACATGGTGTCACTGATGGAGAAGGAATTAGGAAGAAGGTGACCTGATTTGGAAGTAACATCCATGGAAATTCAGACCTCCATCCTGCAAGATGGCCAGGGAAAGAGGGTTTGGACCGCAGTTTTTGCAGAGATTCTGTTGCAGGCAATAAAAAAAAAAGGATTTCTGAAGCCAGCTTGTGTACGTGTAGCAGTTTGCTTTTCTCCTAGTCTAAAATGGTCTTCCTAGCAGTAAGATGTCCTCCTGCTGCTGACTTATTTGGAGTTTTTCGAGACTATTATTCAAGGGCCCTCTGGATGCTTGACTCCAACCGCAAGAACAGTGTTTCAGGTGACCATCTGCTGGACATCTCCTGTGGAGAAAGGCCTTAATATTACATGGAGATTGTTCTGTAGTTTTTCCTTAGAGAGGGAGTCACTAGCAATGATCTCGAAGGAGAAATTGACATGAAGCCACGTGGCAGACACAATGTGATTTCAAAGTTGGAAGACCAGGCACAGTTGGAAGACCAGGCAGAGGAAGACCAGCAACAGAACAAAAGCAGTCATAGCAACTTCATAATCATGTTTCCAAAGCTGCCTTCTTTCACAGCACCTTGAGGCCTGGTGGTTACTATACGATAGGGCGTAACAATGAGAAGGCAGATTCTTATGATCAGGTTCAGAACTAGAAGCAAACAAGAATGGTGTGGTACAACACCTTCCATGTAAAGTTTCCAAGCACATTGCAGACACTTGGACAAGTCTGGCAATGCTCCTTTTGAATACTGTACAGCATCTTCCTCCTTCGTAAATGTGTGAAGTGTGGAACAAAGCAGATGGGGTTGTCTGAAGCTGGAGAGCAAACCCTTTGCATTGCTTGAAGCAGAAACTGTCTCCAAGCTCAAGTGTGTGAATCTGCAAAAGCACCCCTTAAAAAAGTACTCCCTAAAGAACACAAATTCCTATAGGATTATAGCTGCTCACCCTCTTCTGTGCCACAAACCTATTTTGGTGTTTCCAGATAGGTCATAAGTCATGAAGGAAAGGACTGGGGTGGCTCCCTACCTGATGGGAATACTGTTGCGTGTCCATGTAATCTCTGGCTCAGGATATGACTCCACTACGCAGACAAACTTGGCGACGTCCTCTACCAACGCATCCACAGTTTCCAGGGGAGTGCTGATTAAGGGAGCTGTGCAAAGGAAAATAAAATGAGAAAACCTCCTGGTGCCTCCCAGACAGAGGCAGGAAGTCTGCCAGGCCACTTTGGCAGAGGCAGCTGTGTCCCTCCAGGGTCACTCCAAGGTTTTTTCCCCTGCATTCCCAGTAACACAGGTCCCTCTGCCTTTGTAGCTGCAGCCTTCTGCTGTTTGCTGTGCGCTTTGCATTTTCCCTTGTTCCCTCTCTGTAGGGTGCCAAACAGAGCAACCCAGTGCCCAGCAAGCCCAGCGCACCCCATTTCTAACCATCCTCTCCCCACGGTGCACAGCTTCACGTGGCACACTGCAAGGACATGGGTGAGGCTGCCTCCCTGTTATGAGAGTGGCATTGCATGGACTGGAAAGTGCAAGGGGCAGCACAAAAATTGAAACCAAAGTGCCCTGGCCCTGGAATGGTCAATGTCTCTTTATTACTGCATAAGGCATGAGATTTGGGCTTCTTTGTCATTAGTACAGGATTTGTTCCCCTCAACTATTTATCCTTTTTTAAAAAAAGAAAAAACAACTTACAAAGCCCTGT
>NW_009952047.1:1585359-1609697 GCF_000747805.2 Chaetura pelagica
ATCTGTGCCATGACTAGCACACATGCTCTTCTCTCCTTTTCCAACCAAGGTTCACCAGGGTTAAAAATTTAGTAGCTTTCATGTGTTATTTGAATGTATCTTGAGAAACATTTTCTATGATCCCAGTAAAGACTTCAAGCACAGCTGGAAGGGATCAAAGGGGACACCTACCAAATGTCCTTCCCTCTGTGTGGTAAGCCTTGCAGCCACTGCCTCCAAAGGCTCTTGTATGACTTTTAATCTACACATCCTCAGTACTTGTGGGACTGGGTTTCATTGACAGCTGTGCTAAGATGAACTCATTTAATACCATGTTCCTGAAACACCACCTTGAAAGTGTACAGCAGTTGCAGGAACCTTCCTGTTCCTTGCTGGCACACTGTGTATCTTTTCACAGGGAAGTCCTGCCTGCACTGTCTCTCTTGTCCCTCCTCAGTATAATAAGATTTAAATAGAGGCAAAAAATAAACTTTATCAATTGCACCCCTCCCTCCTAAAACGTGAAATACAAGACAGTCCAATTTAAGTGCCTGAGAATAATAAAAGCCTTTACCTTAATGCTTTTTCAGTTTACATGGGAGTAAAAATTAGAATGTCATTGGAGTTCAGCTGGAATGTAGCTAGAGGAAGAAAGGATCAGCTTCCACTATCAGGTTTATGTAGAAGCTCTAAGGCTTTTGAAATGTGATTAGATCAAGTCTGCCTCAACAATATAAAAAATTTAAGAATCTTAAACTTAAGATTTCATAATTGGTATGACTATACTTATAGAAAAATATCTGAAAACTGCAGCTAAATTAGCACTGAAAATTATATTAACTAAACATTAGTTAAAATATGTCTGTACCAGATTTGTTGTTTGAGAGCACAAGTTCAGGTTGTATCAGGCTTCAGTTTATTGGGTCATTTTGGGTCACACTAAATGCTAGAAGCAATCATCTGTATTAAGCCCAGATGAATCCCACACCAACAAAACTAAATGGAAAATTTTCACAAAGCCTAAACTTCCTTGCAACTGAAGGTTGTCTTAGGACAGTAACCTCCACTGATGGCTATCCTACCTACTTCAAAGGGGACGTTGCTATTTCATTACAGAGTTTATTGGGCTTTGATGGCATTAAGCCTGGCTGAAATTGAGTTTTGCAATCTAATTTTATACAGTACATTTTTATTGCTGTTGTCCTTATGCCTTGATCTCTGGAAGGATGCTTTTTTAACTCTGAGAAATACAATTTTTTACAGTTCAAAACAGTTTTATAACTGTGTTGTCACAAAAAGCATGTCTATTGTCGCAAAGAGTATGTACAAAGAGCCAGTATGTAGAATGGCAGTGTTTTATTCTTTGGGCAAAGAAGGGCTGTCAGTTTTATATATTAAATGACTTCTCTAGCAACAGTTAAGCACTTTCACAACTCGCAGTTGTCTGCAGGGGGCAGCAAGCAGTGGAGAGCACCACCATTTTGTCTTGAGGTGGCAAAGGAGCCCCAAAATGGCCGAGACGGTGTCTGCTTCTAAAAGCCAACAGAAAAGCTTAGGTGTTGGTGTCAGTCTGTTTTTGCTCAGTAAAGGGATCAAAACTTTTTATGCCTTCATTAACAGTTTTTAATGTGGAAAATAAAATCAAACCAATGTACTGGCATATCTACCAGCATAAATAAATGGTCCTCAGCCTTTCCATATGCATCTGTTAGGACTCTCTGACATTTTTTGGTAGCCCTGTGGCTTTAAATAACATTGAGAATCAATTAATTTATATCTCTGTAAAGTCACATAGGTGCCATTTTCCTCAATGTCAGATGTAGTTTCCTGAGACAGCAAAACAACACAAGGTTGGGGCCCACAAGAAAACAAAATCCCCTGGTATCCCCAGCCCATCAGATGCTCCCAAATTGTCTGGCTTTGGCTTTTGATTCACACTTTCAAAACAAGACAAGCTGGGCAAAAAAAATAGAGCCAGTCTCTCCTGCAGGACTGCAGATACCTGGAGATACAGCAGTTCCTCATGTCAAAAACAAATCCTGTTTCCAGCCAATGCTGAAAAAACTCTACAGGGCACCACTGGGCTGTAGTTGTGTTTCAGTCTCTCTTAGGGAACAAAGCAATGCAGACACCTGTAATGTTTTAGGAATGATGAGTCATTGAGCTGTGCCACCAGAAAAAAATCAATCCCCTTCCTCTTTGTTTATCTTATCTCTCTAATCCCATTTTACCACAGCTTTCAAAAAGACTGGGGTTAACCAACTTACTTTAGTGATTTAGGAAAAAAATGAGCTTTTTGTTTTTCAAAAGTTTTGTAAAAAGAAGATAACTTTTTCTTTCCCATTTTGGGGCCAACCTGACTAACAATTGTTAGAGCACAGCCCTGCTGTGTCAACAGTGATGTCAGCCTAACAGGTGAATAATAGCATCCTCCCTGAGATGTTTTTTTGTTGTTGCTGTTTTACTGTAACTGCAAAGTTTCTGGTACACTTAAAACGGCTCCTGACAAACACTGTGCAGCGAAACTTTTTGTCAACAGGATTACCAGGTAGTTCATCCAGAAGACCACTGTTGCATTTTGTAACTCAGAGACTTTTCTAAACAAATTATTTTCAGTTCTTGTGTTGCCTGAAAGTATGTGTGTGTGGGTTCATGGGTGTGAACCCTATTTCACAAGAGAGGAAGAAGGTATGATAGTTTTATGTCATAAGCAATAAAAACCACATGTTTGTATCATTATACATACAATCTGTAAAAAGATTACAGATATTTAATTCTTATCTGAGATTTATTGAACACCACAAATCTTGGGCTCTGCAGCAATAGGTGCTACCAGCCATTAAAAACTGTACACTCCCTTTCACATAAGAAATGTCCATCCCACTCAGGCCGAATCCAGTGTTCTCCCCTGCCCATTACAGTGGGACTACATGCTCTCCCTAGACAAAGAATCTTCAATCCCAGCCACAACTGCAATATTATTTTCACTACTATCCTTCTAATAGCAGGGACGTGACCACCAAAAGCAGCACGTTTATCCTTTTTGGGAACACTACTGTACAACCCACCCCACCACTACCAGAGATGCCTTCCCCTTTGCAAAACCTCCTTCAGCAAGCAGCAGAAGCAGAGCAGGGAAGAAGCCCACCCAAGCAAACCTTTTGGAAGTGTCTCGGCCAGGCTGAGGGCTGCCAGGGTGAGGACATGCATCAGGGGCACCTTCAGCAGGTCGTTCATGTTTGATCCAGAAGGCATCTGGCTCCTTCAGGCGAGGTGTGCGGGGCGGCCGGAGGGCTGCATGTCGGACGGCCGCGTGCGAGCTCCCCTGCTCTGCTAATGACGGAGCGGGGTCTGCGGGATCTAAGTATAATCAGGAATTCTCCCACCCGGCAGCGGTGATGGACGTGGCCAGCTGGTGTGTATCCACTTCGGTCAGTGTGAAAGCGTGGGGCTCGTGAAACAAGAGAAAGCAAATCCCTTCTGAATTCCTTCTAAGCAAACAGAGAAGAGTACAATAGGCAAATGCTTTTCCAGGGCAGTACCCCACCCCAGCACTGCCAAGTCACCAGGCCTTTATTCCAGCACTGTGTACATGCAGTAGTGGAAAAAATGCTTGCCACTGGATTTTCCTTCAGCTTAGGCCCCCTCTTTTTCTTTTTTTCTCCTCTCTCTTTCACATACACTCCCTCTGTCTTATTATAACCTTTCATGATTGGCTGCAATATGCCACCTGTTGCCCTGCTGATAGCATTTCTTTTCTTAACAGATGTATTTGTTGGAGCAGGGGAGGTTGGCACTGGGAGTTGAAAGTGCCCTTCTTTGCCAAGGAGGTATTGGTGTTTGAGAACCACTGCAGCATGCTGAGAAAGCAGAGCCTTGTCCTGAAAGCAGAGCTCAAAAAACATTACTATCCACAGTGGGAGTGACAGTTATACCCTGGAAGAAAAGGAACATTTTCTTTCAACATCACCAGTAGTCCAGGGTTGTGTACTGACATTATTAATCCCTCAGAAATACCTTCTTATCCACCACGTCTCTGCCTAAAGTGACAGGCTAAAATCAGGACTTACTTTCTATGAAGCTTAGAGAAGCACTAGACTTGAGATGATCTCCTGTCTTGCCCCATCTGAACAAAGCAGTCTACAGGACATCATCTTTTTCAAAAATAACAAGTCATTTGTATCATTTGTACTCCCCGTTTTTCCAGAGTAAGTAGTCATATGAAAAGCTTTTGCAATCAATCTTACCAATATCGAAAGGCTGATGTGGGGACAATATCTGCATGATACAGAGAAGAGAAACAGTTTAATAATCAGACTGAGGAGAATCTAATTGATAATGATACCCTGGGAACATGATTCCATATAATTTTTATCATGTTATCAGCAGAGCAGATGTGAGCTTTGCACTAAAAGGCATGGCTTGGGAAACATGCCAGCACAACATAGCACACTAAAAGGTACTATGAGTTCTCTGGCATTTTCTTTATTTGATGAACCTCTCAGTTTAGACCATTTCTTAGCAGTCATTTCTGCAATAAGCATACATACTTCAGCAGTGCTTCCTCTGAGGAGCAAAGGGAGTAGAGCTAGCCAGAGCTACACACATGAATCCCCATGGTTTGGCATAGTGTGATAATGGCAGTGTTACTTTGGGGGCATGCAAAGGCTGATTAAGAGAAAAGATCCCTGGAAAAGTGCTCCCCTGCAGATGAATAAAGGCAGGACCACTTGCTGAATGTGTTAGAGATCTTCCAGGAATTTTGGAGCTAGCAACAACAACAAAGGAAAACAACGAGACAACAACGAAACAACAATAATCTTACCAGGGAACAGAGAAATCCTGACTTGTGGCTGAACTTACAAATATTTGTTTTGTTTTGTTTAAGTAAATCACATCCAATTAATCTGCTCCATAGAAATGCAACTTTGTCTTTTAAGGTAAAATTCTCTCCACAGAGGGGACTTGACCAAAGACTTCTGCATCACTGGATTTCTGGGCTCAGCTATGTTACAAGGACTTTGAAACTGCACAATCCCATACAACTCCAAATAAAAACAATTCCCTTTTATTTGCCAGTTACAACATTTACAAATTACATTGACAGCAATGGCTGTTAAATGTTAATAATGCCTTTGCATTTTTAGGATTACAAAACTATTCCTAACCTTTCATTTCCTCTGCTTTATAAACTTTTAAGGACCACAGTGAGCTATGCTGCTTTAAACTGAGAGGATGTACATTTCAATTATGACAGGAGTAGAACGGATACATGTGCATGAGATGGAGTTGTTTTATTCTCTAGCTACACATGCCATACAGCTAGAAACAATACATACAGGAAGCTGGTGATCATCTGTGTCTATCATGGAAACATGTTTCTGTATAGAGTGATGTCAGTGGAAATGAAATACCGGTGACACCAAATTTTCTTTTATTCTAAGCTTTTTCCAGGCTTCCCTTATAAAAGCAAAACAACTTCTTCAGTTTTTACTCCCAGTAAATATGAGTTTGCTGCTTTCTGGTTGTTGGTGGTTTGGGTTGTTTTTTCCTAAGAAAGCTGAGATGCATACAGTTTACAGCTAATTGTTGTTTACAGCTGTTGTTATTTGTAGTCATGCCCCGAGGCCTCTGCCAAGATGATGTCCCAGCAGCTTACACAACTAGTGAGAAGAAGCAGTCCCTGGCTTTCATGCAGAAGAAACTTTGTTCCTACAAAGATTTGCACAGCAGCTTAATTCTGCACTGCAAACACCTCCACAGAAGTCAGTTCATGAACTTCACTGCAAAAGACAAGCTGTGCTGGAACATTCATTCAATCCAGGTACTTTTTTTCTCCTTTGCAAATTGCTTGGTATGTGACTTTTTAATAAACATAATATTTTAAAATAAATGCATAAATACAAAGGCAGAATTTTTGAGAATAAGCTGAAATGTTCAGATAATTCTCTTCCAGCTAACTAGTTGCTTGGCATCTCTCCACCATGATAAGGGGAAAATTGTTCTTCACTGTGCAGGATGGGACCATGCTGGACATCTCTTCTTCCTGCTGTACACATCCTCTTTCTCTCCTTCTTCAAAATGATCTGCTAGAAGCTGACAGTTTTACACACTAACGCAATGTGATTTCATCACAGGATACTTTTGAAAACTGCCTTTTGCCCTGTATCACCATCTGCAATGTCTTCTCCCTAGATGGTTCCAGATGTTCATCCAAGTAGACAGGCTAAAGCAGACCTTTCCAGCAGAAAATGTGCAGCCAGGGAAAAGACTCCTTCTGCAGAGTGACCCAGTGATGTTGCTTTGGCAATGGTCCCAGTCACCCAGCATCTGATGACTCACACAGAAATATCCAAGTTAGCACTAACCCAGCCTAACGAGCATCCATTCTAATGCAATGTTGTGAATATTTGTGCTGACAACATTCCTGAGTAGATACCAGTCTTCGGTTTTGGTGCTGCTGGTCTGCAGTCAGCCTTTTGAATACAATACAGATGTAGTTTCTGAAGTATGAGACCAGATCTGGGGCCTTACACAACAAGCCAGGCTATTTTTACTTGCTTTTCAACAGTAACAGGAGTCCCTAAGAATTACTAGGTCACAAGTATGCCATTCAATTTATATGTCATAGAATCACAGAATCATAGAATGGCTGAGGTTGGAAGGGACATTACAGATCATCAAGTTCCAACCCCCCTGCATGGGCAGGAACACCTTCCACTAGACTACATTGCTCAAAGCCCCATCCAGTCTGCCCTTGAACACTTCCAGGGTTTGGACATCCACAGCTTCCCTGAGCAACCTGTTCCACTGTCTCACCAGCTTCACAGAAAATAATTTCATCCTAAAATCTCACCTACATCTACCATCTCTCAGTTTGGAGCCATCACCCTTTGTCCTATCACTATCTGCCCAGTAAAAAGCCCCTCCCCAGTTTCCTGTAGCTCCTTCAGGCACTGAAAGGCTGCTATAAGGTCTCCCCAAAGCCTTCTCTTCTCTAGGCTGAACAGCCCCAACCCTCGCAGCCTGTATTCATAGCAGAGGTGCTCCAGCCCTTTGATCATTTTTGTGGCCCTTCTCTGGAACTCACTCCAAAATCTCCATGTCCTTCTTGTTCTGGCAACTCCAGAGCTGGACACAATGCTCCAGGTGGGGTCTCACAAGAGTAGAGCAGAAGGGCAGAATCACCTCTCTTGACCTGTTGGCCATGCTTCTTTGACGAAGCCCAGGACACAGGTGGCTTTCTGGGCAGCCAGCACACATTGCCAGCTCATGTTGAGCTTCTCACCAAGCAAAATCCCCAAGTCCTTCTCCTCAGGGCTGTTCTTGATCCATTTTCCACTCAGCCTGTATTTAAGCCTGGGATATATGTAAAAATTAAGACAGAAACAGAGAGAGCCTTCACCTGCCCAGGTAACAGATGAGTTCAAACACAAAAGACAGTGGTTTTCAAGCCCAAAGCTCCCATGTCACAGCTCCAAGCCTCTTCCAGTCAGCATAGAGCCCAGAAGGATGTATACTGTGTGGTCCTCTCCTGAGATGCACGCGTACACATGTCCCTGCTTGCACTAACTCTGGGCCTGGAGTGCCCGTGTTGCTTCACTCCTCAAAACTCCTGCCCTCTCAGATACCAGTGTCCTCACAAAACATTCAACAGTGAAACCCATCTGACCATGTTGGCCTGCACATGTGCCTTCCTACATAGAAATGAATCAAGGTCACATTGACAACAAAACTGGTGTTATGGTCACACCAGTCCTCTAAGTCCACCCAGCCAATGCTGCCAGTAGCATGGAGCACACAATCCTGGGTGTATGGCATGGAAAGGGAATCTCTGACAATGCATGCCATTGTTTGGGGAGGATATAAACATCAGTTTAGCTCTTGTATTATACACTGCAAGGCTCTTCTTTTCAGTGATCCTGAATGGAAGCAGCTGTTACAGCCACCAGCTCCAAGACATCTCACCCAGCCTGCCACACCTGCCACCTGGCCATAAGGTGTCGTTGCTTGTGTCAGTAATTGCAAATGCTCTACTAGTGTAACTAGTGAGGGAATAAGCTACACTGCTGTTCTATGCCCTGCACTTGTGGGTTTTTTGTCTGAGGTTTGGGTTTTTTCAATTGTCAAAACGAAGGGAAGATTTTCCCTAAAGTCCTTTAAGAAACACAGAGCTATCCCAAAGCCCCATTTATTGTGTTTAAGTTGCCGGGTTTCAGGCATGCTTGGCTGGCCTCTGCCCTCAGCCATCTCAACTAATCTTTGATCTCCTATTAATATTGCAAAACTTACTGAGCTCTGGTGCCTGAATCCAAAATTGTCCCCTTTTCTTCTCTTGAGATGATGTGGGTATTGGGAAACCTAAGACTTGTACTAATTTCTTGCTATTGTCTTGCTGTAAAACTTTACTATAATTTTTCTGCTCACAGGATCTGCCAGTACTAACGTAAATCTAATATGCTGTCCTATGTTTTGTGGTGGGGCAAAATTATGTAGTGTTTTGAGGTGTAATTACTGTAGTGAATTACTGTAAATATTGTCATTAAAGAGGAAGGTCCTTTGTCATGCAGCTAGCTAACTGTGCACTGATCTATACAGCACAGAGGATGAGCTGAATGCAAGTTTTTGGTAATATGTGAAAAGAATTTCTCTGCTGGGAGACCTGCCCCTTACTTCCCCTCAGTGCCCACAGGTGCCAGCTCCACACTATAACACAGGGAAATCTCCCACCCTCAATAACCCACTTCTCTCGGAGTCAGAGATGCCCATAATTCCCCAAATGGGAATGCCACAGGCAAGTACAGTCCTTGTACAAGCCTCTGATTTCAGTCCTTCACTCTCTGGCTGCCATCAGGAGACTGCAGTCTGTGTGGTCAAGGTGGCTGCTGACACACAAAACCTGCTCTCCATCACATGGTACCACAACCCAGCAAGCAAGAAACAAGACCTGCGTTTAGAAACAGTGATAACAGCCCTGAGAGCTTTTCCCCAAGGGAGAGGGGGAAGGAGGGATTTCCAGGCCAGAACGTCTCTCTGCAGAATCCCTTGCAGAAAGGAAGACATGCTTCAGAACAGGAATCCATTAGGGATATAACACATCACATTGACTTAGATCCCAGAATAGTGCACCTTGTAAAATCTAACTCTCTAATTCAACTTCAGCTTGATCTGATGGTAGAATTAGCAGTTACTACATTAATACAAGCACTATAAAATAGAATTGGCTCTTTTGTAACAGAACTACTGTGAGTCATATTTTAATTATTGTCTGAACCTCTTGAAAACAATCAAACCGATGTACTTGGATGCCTCACATGTCAGATTGAAAAATGTTGGATTTTCAGGTTTTGGCTGTCATTACTTATTGCTCTTGAACAACAAGAAGCAGGCATTTATAGGTGTGTCATAAGCAGCCATTTCAAGTACACAACCTCTAACACAACTTGCTTTGAGTGGAAGATTTTGGCCCTGTACACAGTACAGTAATTAGCTTTCTTAAGTTATTTGTATTGATAGGCCTGTAAACACCTTTCCCACCCACTAGTACGGCATCTTTAAAATACTGCAGCATCTCTCTAGATCCAAAAAGGATCTGAGAGGTGTTACAACACACAGGCATGACATGAGGAAACACTAAAGTTCCAAAAGTACCTGCACCCATGCAATCGCGTGTCTGCCAGTGGAACAGGACACCTGAAATGGAGCTGCCATGTCCTGCCAGCTGATGGCAGGCTGCCACCACTGGCTGCAGGAGGTGTACAACACACAAGTCCCACGGGCATCCTATCCCGTTTCACTGAACCATGCTCAGCGTGCTGCAATTTGCAAAATAGCTCCACAAGCTGGTTCTGAATGAAACAACTTTTTTCTGTTGCTATGATAGGAAGAACTTTGCAGCATGTGTAGCCCAGGAGTAACTGGTGACATTTTTAGATACTGTACCATCCTCTGAGAAGCATTTTGGGGGTCTTCAGCTGTATGCATTAATAAAAAGGAACTAAATTCCACTCTGAGTTAACCCCAGGCAACCCCACTGACGTCAATGGAGTGTAACTGAGAGCAGAAGGTTGCCTGTGATCTCTATTTCTTAAGAGTTCACCTGCTGCTCATTTGAAGCCATAATCCTTGGTGACATCCCAGTCATTTCTATGGGAGAAGGACTTCAAATGCAGAGATCAGCTCCCAGTGTAAACTTCACTTCCCAGTGTAAACTTCACTCAGGGGGGTTTTCTCCCTATACTGTTTTGGACCATCCCAATAGCTACCTGCTACAGCAGTCTCAGTGGTGTTATTTAAACACTGATGCCTATTATTTGGAAGCTCCACAATTAGTACAGCAATATGTGTGAATAAGTCTCCTTAGTCAAATGGTGGGTCTTCAGCTGACAGACAAGTCCAATACATTCAGCACATTTGACAGCAAATGTGAGGCAAGAAATAAGAACAGAACCAAAGACCTAAGCTTCAGGAAAATGTCCTTAACGATGCACAGCTCCCCACGCATGATGGGCCCAGCTGTGGGGAGACTGCAGCTGTGACACTGCTTTCTGCAGAACCACAGGGGAGTTCTGTGCCCCAGCACCACAGCCATGCTCACATGTTCCTTCATAGCTTTTGAAGCCTTGCAAAAAAGTCTGAGGGGAATAAAGAGGGTGCAGAGAGAGTTTGGATGCTACAAAAGAGGGATAGGTATGGGATTTTGCACATGCCTGATAAGCCTAGGGAAGAATAGACAGTGAGAAGAAACTACCACAGGCCCTGCATAGCAGGTTGCATTTATGACCATCCATGAGATGTTATGCTCTCCTGCCCCATATTTAGTAACGCTGTCTAGTATCTTTGCTTAGGAGTTGGTTTAGTCCTGAAAAAGAGCTAGACCATAGAAAAGCTGATCCAAAATGCTGGCACATCCACAGGATTAGTCCTCTAATGTCAGCAGACTTAGCCTGAGGATCCTGTGCCTGCCTGTTGTTGATACAGCATCATTAAACCTATTAAAAGCAAGTGTAAAGTCCACAGTCTGTGGGCCTTGTCCTACAGCCCAAGTGTTTGTCCATCATGATGTGCTTCTGCTACTCAAGGTACTGTGAATAATTAATGAATGATGAGTCAGCAGTACATTGGGTCAGGAGATAATACAGATGGGGGTCAAGGAATTGCACCAAAACCTAAACTGAAATTTCCTTGTGGCTACCTCTTCACCATTCAATGCCCATGTGTTGGGAGGGAGCTGGAAAGAACAGAATCCTCCTGATGCCCTGAGAAGATGGTCATAAAGCAAACCACTTTTGACTCAAAAACCATACAGGGCAGAAGCCACTCTGGTTAAATCTGTGAGAGGCTCAGACTCAGAAGATGAGCTTACAGCCCTTCCTCAGAGCCACGGCTGCTGCCACTGAGGGGCAAGGTGAGTGACTTCTCCTACACATCACTGCCCTTGCATGCTGTCCCCAGAAGGCAGCTAGAGTGGGATGTTTGGTGAGGGTTCTTTATCCCCTCCACCTCCTCCATCCCACTCAGGGATGAGTGGAGAGGGGATTTCTAGTCCCTGCTTCAGCACACTTCTATCTTGGACCTTCTTCTGCCATCAGTGGCAGGTTTGCTGTGCACAGGTGGTCTCTGGGAGAGGAGGTCACATTAGAGAAACCTGTATGGCTTTAGTGATGCAGATGTTGCCCAGGAGTGGTAAGATGCCTGAGCATCTTTGCACAGTGGCTGAGGCTTCACCCTGTCCCAGACATCCCACTTGGCAAGAGGTCCCAGGCTCCAGTCCCCAAAATGGCTTCTAATGGTTGTAAGTTTCAGTGCTTCCAGGGAAAGTTTTTCCTGAGGCGTATTCATAGTATTTGCCTTTTTTTTCCATAAGTACCAATGGCAACTCTAGGGAATTTGAATGAATGAAAAATGCACTGGGCCAAATTGGTTTTGAAGGTGTCTCCTCTCCCCACAGCACGCATGCAACAGAGCTAGATTTCTCCCTCTCCAGTGCCACACTTCATGTCCTGCAGTTGTCAAACTGTACCAGACAGCACGTCTGGAGCAAGCAGGGGCTTTCCCAGGGCAGAGTCCTCATCTGGGTGCAGGCTGGGTCTGCTGAACTGCAGTCCTGTCCATGTGTTCAGAAAGGCCAGTTCCACAGGCTGCTATCATCTGTGCCCCAGTGAACTCCCTGCCCCACACCAAAGAATGGATCACCCCATTCCAAATCCATTACTCTCCCCTGTTATTTGGGGACACAGACACATAAGGGATGTGTAAAGACCCACTCCTCTGTTCCCCAGAAAACCCTTTTTGTCTGGCACCAGGAGCCCAGTTCCTACTAGTGTCCATAAGATAGCTGAAGATGCAAGACAGAAAAAGCAGGATGGACTTGAATTTCCACAAAACACCTGCAGACTTTCAGCTGGTGTAAATTGTTATCATTCCCTTGGCAACAGTTGAGCTGTGCCAGTTTGCCCTTGCTGTAAAATTTGGTCTTGTACTCCATGTTCCATTAGCAACACTGAAACTTCAGCTGTTTGTCTTACCTGCTCATCAAAGGTTCCCTCTGCAGCTGCTATGCTATGTAAACAGCCCTCCTATAGCTTATGTCTAGCTGAAAAAAGAATTGGTTTAGCCTATGGAGACATTTTAAATTAAGCCTCTGTGAAGACTCGTGCCACAGAAGTAGTGTAGCATCTAAACTGCAGCTTCAGTGGACGTATCTTCCTACTTCAACCAAATCATACCAGAAGCCAGACTCTGCATTTTGAATGTGAATTTTCTGATAAAAGTCTGAATCTTTTGTATCATGGTAGTTCCATATATGAGGCAAAATGCAGTTTCTTTTCACCAGGCCTAGAAGGAATTAGAAGGTTCTGACTACAGCAGAAAACACCACCCACCAGCCTACATTTATGCTGTTGTACACCACAAGGTGGACAGCCTATCAACAACCTGTTGGCAAGGGCCCATCCTCAGACCTGAGCCACCCTTGAGAATTGTTTTAACATGGCCAAAAACGTTGCCAATGAGCTCATAAACTACTGAGCCTTGAGCTTCCAGCACTGGGAGCGTTTCCTGCTCCTGTGGAATCTACAGGTATACATGGGGCTACAATGTTCAACGGAAGCCAAGGATCTCCTTTTAGTGCAGAAAGGAGAGCCTAGCATCTTAGTCCAGGAAAAAAAAACAAGAGTCTTTGGGGTATCTGGCTGTTTGGCTCTTCTCTGATGTACATGGACCATGTTGCTGCTCTCCCTGCTCATGCCAGCTTGCTTTTCACACCAGCAGGAGTATTCTGGATAGCCTTTCACAAACAGCAGTCACTTTCCTTTCTACACCCAGCAGAGTAGGTTCAGTACTAGGCAACTGTCTACAGCTCTGTAGAGAGCCTAGCCCTTGCTCTTGGGGCAGTTATCACCAGTGCCAGCTGGCAATGCTCATCCCACACCATGCGCTTGTCCCAGGAAACCCCTCCCAAACACTGCTGCTTACTCACTTTAGCCCAGAGCACAGTAATTTGTGGTGTCACACTTCAATGGAGGCATTGTCTTCTTCCCACTCAGTTCTCTCCTTTGCCTCATACAAGCAGGGGCAACCATTGCACAGTCCATCAGTGATTGCAAGTAGCAAAACCACCCACCAACACTGCCAGGAGTCAGACAACAGGTGATCCTTTTTCTTCCAGAAGCCACCTCAGGGGGAGGAAGACATGCTACTGGGGTAATAGACAACTTCAGCTCCCTAGATATTGGGCCAGCAAAAGAAGGAATCAACTGCATCTGTAAAGTCACAAAAGAATGTGGGAAGGCTGCACACACAGGCTCTTCACTGCTTCTGTGCTTTCACACAGTGGAAAAAGAAAGATCCCCACTATTCTTGATGTAATCTGCATCTCTAATTTTAAAGTTTCTTCATGGAAATGGTGCCAAAAGTGATCTATATAGCTACCACCTTTTTCTTCTGACAAGCGTGGCTTTGAAACCGTAAATGTGCTGTAGGACATTTGTAAAGGCACCTCCAATGATAGATGCATGACAAAGGTTCCTGGGGGCTTGTTTCTGGAATGTCAGAAATGCACTACAGAGCTAGTGTTCAAAACATTCAGGGAAACAAAAATCCCTGAATTAAGCAATGCTGTCAGGCTGAGGAAATAAGAAATCAAGCTGAAAAGCCAAACAATAATTGTATTTTTGAAAATACACGAGTGTCCCTCAGGCATTCAAAAATCATGAGTCAGGTCTTAGAAAAATCACAGTGGGTTTAAACATAATAGCTAGGGGTGGAGGAGGGTCAGTAATCTTGCTTTGCCTGCACTATTAAGGGTCACATTTCTAAGGTACTAAGAAAAACTAGAAAATTAACTTTATTTTTTAATAAATGCAGAGAATCTTACATAATTTTATAGCCCTGGGGGCTAAGGCATTAAGCAGAACACCAGGTAATGTGATAAAATCCCAAGGGCTGGAAACTCTGGAGCAAAAGTAACTTGTGCAGCCCTGGCATTAGGTTTGGGACTTGGCTTAAGAACCCACATCCACAGGAACAGTGTGCTTTGGTGAAGTGATTCACAGACATAATTTTTCCAGGCTGCAGTTTTCAGATTGTGGCTGTCAGAAATTACATGCTAGCCCTGTTCCAGTCAATGGAAAAAGTCTCCCTGAATAGGAGAAAAGAAAATTCCCTGAGGGATCGACTTCTGCAGTGACAAATTAACTAGCACAACAAAGTGTAGAGTTTCAAAGGACCTTCTGAGGGGTTTAGGGACTTTACTCAGAGAGAATGAGTCCCATTGTATTTCAATGGATGCACCAGGTTCCTCTAAAACTTTTCCCCTGTCGATCACATTGTGGCATTTATGTGTAACATGAGGTTTGGCTAAAATGTATTTATTTGCTAATAACTCGTCTTTTAAGGGGACCTAAAGTTTTGTTCAAAAGCAAGAAAAAGTCTCATCTTCTAACACTTCCACAAGTCCTTGCAGATGTCTGTTTTTTTCCAGCACAGGTCAGAGTCCTTCCTATCAATCAGCCCCTCATGCTGTGAGGTGCTCGGGAAGTCCTGGGTCTCTACCACCACACTGAGGATGGACCTGGCTTGAGTTTCCAGTCTTTAAGGATGTCACCATGCACTTTGAACAGGAAGAAACAAGTCCCATATTTGACTAGGGACAATTCAATACTTAAAAACAATTCCAGAAGCATGGATTTCCTCTATATGTCACATCCTCTACATGTGTTTTTTTTCAGGAACTTAGATAACTATAATCCTCTACCAGACCTTTTGTCCCACCCTGGGATCCACCCACCCCCAGTTTACCATATGCCAGACAGTGACCAAATGTACAGAGTTGTTTGTCAGAAAGTGTGTATCCACATTTCCAGCATGTGGACTTAATTACACTTTATTTACCAAGGGATGCTGCATCTGGCCGTGGTTCTGTTACCAAAGGCAGAGTACCGTACTCATCTACTAACACAAGGCATGTGGCTCTACCTCAGCAGACTTTGCCTTTAACAGCAAAGGTGCTTTCAGTGTAGCACTCTGTGCTGAAGCCATCCCCATCTGCTGCTCCTTGCCTGTCAGAAGCACAAAACTGCAAAACCCATTCTGTGCAGCAGGTGTTTGAGCAACTGCAGTAACATCTAGACTCTCCACTCTCTTACGTGCTCAGTGGAGCTCAGATGCACCACTGACATAAATTTTGCCTCAGATCAGGCTCCTACAAGGCTTCATAAAAAAAACCTGTTGCCCTTCTTTTGTGCCAGCCAAGAACTTACACCCTCCAGCCCTGTTCTACAGCATAGCAGAATTTAGGTTGTCACATTCACTACCAAAAGTTCATTTAGGTAAGAGAAGCTGGTACGAGAGCTGATGATGACTTACTGTGTAGTACCAATAACCCTGCTGTTCTCTTTGAGGCTGCAGTTCCTGTCTGTAACAACTGTAATAACTTATATATATATATATATATATATAAAACTTATATATATATATATATATGTTGTTATTCAGGAGTAGATTACAAATATCTTCTCCACTTCTTTTGCTGAGATATACATTAATTTCAAAAAGTTTAGGATTACAACTGGGAATAATCTACAGCTTTTCCTGCATAAGTTTTTCTGGGTGTTAAATATTGGTCCTGTAGATCCTCATATAAAGAATAGGCAAAGAATGAAAATGTAAGGAAAATTTTATTTCTAGTTTGCTTCTTATCCAATCATCAGATAATAATTCTTTAATACTGTATGAAGTGTCTGCTTTATCTAAAAGTATTACTTTTTTCAAATCAGTTAACAGGGATCATTGAACATAGCCAAGTTAAAATCTCCCAAAAACTAGGAAAAATATGTGAGGCCTTAAAAAGAAAAATGCAGTCTAGGAATAATTCCCAGGAGATTTTTGCCATACAAAGCCTCTGTTAGATTCAAAGTACTAATAATTCATAGCAACTGGTCATGGATAATCTTAATTTTATTTAATTACAGTCTGATTCATCGTAGTCCAAATCTAACTGAGTTTGGACTACTAGAACAGGGGGGTTTCTGGTTTGAGGAAAGGCAACATGAATGGGATTCTGTGGTGCTCTGTCCATTTGCTGCAATGAATAATACCCTGACTTGTTACAAAATGTAACATTCCCTGTGGCTTTTGGTTTTAGAGCTTAGTCCCTGGCAATGGCAAGCGCAAAGACTGAAGCGGCTCACTCTGAACACAACAACAAGGCAACACTTCAAGCATGTGTCTGGAACTGTGCACCTATTTACCACCAGTAAGCTTGCTTTTTCTGCAAGAAACTTCTGTCATTCTTCTGTGGTTCCACTAGAGCAAGTGTAGAGTCCTGCATCTGGGAAGGAACAACAACATGCACCAGTACAGGTTAGGAGGTGATCTGCTAGAGAGCAGCTCTGTGGACAAGGACCTTGGAGTCTGGTGAACAAGTTATCTGTGGGCCAGCAATGCGCCCTTTTGGCCAAGAAGGCCAATGGTAACTTGGGGTGCATTAAGAAGAGTGTGTCTGCAGGACGAGCGAAGTTCTCCTCCCTCTCTACTCTGCCCTAGTGAGAACCCAGCTGGAGTATTGTGTCCAGTTCTGGGCTCCCCAGTTCAAGAGGAACAGGGATTTACTTGAGAGAGTCCAACAGAGGCTATGAAGATGATTAAGGGACTGGAACACCTGCCTTATGAGGAAAGGCTGAGAGACCTGGGGCTTTTCAGTCTAGAGAGAAGACTGAGAGGGGATCTAATTACTGTCTGTAAATACATGAGGGCTGGGTGTCAAGAAGGCAGAGACAAGCTCTTTTCAGTTGTGCCCTGTGATAGGATGAAGGGCAATAGATTTAAACTCCAGCACAGTAAGTTCCACCTCAACATGAGGAAGAACTTCTTTACTGTCAGGGTTACATAGCATTGGAAGAGGATCCCCAGAGAGGTTGTGTGTCTCCTTCTCTGGAGACTTTCAAGACCTGTTTGGATGTATTTCTGAGTGATCTGCCCTAGTTTTGGTCCTGCTCTGGAAGAAGGGTTGGACTCATTCTTTGAATGTCCCTTCTGACCCCTAACATTCTGTGATTCTGTGATGGTATCTGAATTTCCAGGGATGGAAGCTCATAGTGGCTGTTGTATTGGAGATGTGCAAGATACTGAACTAAAGAGAGCATTTTAAGAAACTTTGAGGATGAGCTTGGGAGATTACTACCAAGTGAAAAGCAAGTGAGAAGTTCAGTTGTGCAATAAGGTCATTTTGGAAGGAAAATTCTGCCTATATCTAAAATGAACCTTTGCTGTTCAAGGTCCCTCCTTTGCCCATGTGTTGGCTAATGACACAGAATAATCTGTTTCCTCTGCACACACCCCCCCTAAAAGAACAGGAATAACCCTTGGATGTTGGTTAATTTTTGGTAAACTCCCAGACAGCAAGACACTCACTTCCAAAAGAGCCAAGCTTGAGCTGGTTGAAGATATTTCATGGGGAATACTCAGGCTTGGTCACATTTTTGCCCTGTACTGAGGATCACAGGCCTTAAAAAATACTGTTCTGTGATGTGAAATTACATAGAGTTTAGAGGTGTTATAGATCTGTTTTGAACATGCAGTCTTGGGACTCTCCAGTAGACCTAGAGACAACTAGAAAATACAGGGCATTCACTATACAAGGATTAAATCAGAACTATTAACATAATTGGTCTGGGGCCCTTTTGTCTCAGAATTGGGCATTATTATGAAATTTCATGAAGAAAGTATTTTCCTATGACAAATTCTTTGCAGGACACATTACACTCTGAATACATTAATATTGTGGTATGAAACCACATGAAAATCCATCCGCAGGCTGTGGCAGATAATGCTGTTCCTTATGGCTGAAGACCCAAGGCACAGACAGCATGTGAAACTGTCAGAATTTAACATGATTTGACATGTTTAACAGGAGAAAGAAAATCTTGGCTGCTGGGGTATCAGTTCCTCCCAGCCTGTTATTATAGCCACACACAGGAAAAAATGCAGTTGACATGGACTTGGTGGGACTTTGTTTGGGTCCTACCCCTGCAGTCTCCATCTGCAGTGTGCCTGGCAAAACAAGACCATGGCTTTTTTGACACTGAATAGAATGCTGCTGAAAACCTTGCACAAGTCCTCACTGGGATCTTTCATGAGCTCCTTTCATGTGTCCATCTCTGATTTCCTTCACAAACCGTGATTCTGTCATGGGCACAGATTGGGGGAAAGTCCATTCTTTCAAAAGCAGAGAATCTGTTTTGTTTCTATATAACTGTTTATTTTATGACAGTGAAACAAAGCCTGTAAATGTTAAGCCAGAGTTGGTATTAGCAATGGAAATAATTACTACCTCTTTAACTGACGTTTTGTTAATGTTACCGCAGCACTGTCTCATGAGTCATGACAGGATAGAAATTAATTTGTCACTGCTGTAGGTCTCTTTCTTTACTATAAAGTCAGTTTCTCCTCTTATATTCATCTGCTTGAGTGTCTGTAACATAACTAATAAACCAAAAACACGCTTGAACATCCTTGTACATGCTGTCTTTTCTGTAGCCAAGGCATTTTGAGTGTAATTTTGCTTAGGTAATGGAACAGTTGTGTGAAAACTGAGGCCTCTGAAATTCAGAGAAAGGCTCTGACTCTTTCAGGTATATTTTTACAGTCTTTGCAAATAAATTTGCTTCTGAGGATTTTGTGGTATAGAAGTTGTGCCTCAACAAAAGTGGAACTAATTTTCTATCAACTCACATCAAATACAGCTGTCTCATGCCCAAACTCACCTGCCAGCAAGGTGCTGCATGGAGCCCACATGGTCCCTTTGGCAGCCAGCAGTGTTTCTTCTCCTTTTCAGGATGCTGCCTTCTTGTGATTCAAAGGATTATTGATAATAAACTAAAATACAGTAAGAATATATTAAAAAATAGGCAAGAAGCAAAGATATGCATAGTCTACCTGGTGACCACAGGTGGTCCTTGTAAAGGTTGGGAAGCATAGGACACATGAAGGCAGAGGATGCTGGGCTGGTTCAGCCTGCAGAAGAGGAGGGGAAGGGCAGACTTCATGTCCACCCATTCAGTGGTGCACAAGAAAGAGAATGCAATTTACAAAAAGGCTCATCCTGGTTTGCCTATTAAGAAAAGTTTTCACGATGATGGTGAGCAGTCACTGGAAGAGAGGCTTGGAGATCCCTGTGGGTTGTGGGATCCCCAGCCTTGGAAAAAAAATTTGACTGCCCAGGGCACAGAGCAACCTGCTCTAACAGCATCTACTTCATGAAGGAGGTTGAACAGTGAGAGGTGCCTTGCATCCTCAGTTATTCCACAAGTTAATTCTTTGGAAGATTTGTTGGTTTGTTTCTTTGTATGAAAAATAGGCTTGTAATCCCTGTTTAGTTTCTCTGCCTCAGATTTAGAAAACTCAAAATGTTTTAAAAAAAAATCTTTGACCAGCTTTCCATATAAGGGTTTTTTATTCTAAAAAATCCAATAGGAGAACACACATATCTATCTATAGCTAGATAGAATACAGACAAAATATTTAAAGAAGAAATACTCTTTTCCTCTGCCTGTTGAAACAGGAATTTGTTCTATTTGTTCATCCATTTTGCCATTGTCTGTGGGTATTTTCAGCCATTTCTGCAGTACGCCCAGACTTAAGCAGCATGTTCAGTCTTTAGCCACTGTCATAACTTGCATTTCTCAGTACAGATTATCACTGAGACAGCTGCAAACTCTGCTGACTTCATCTGGCACTCTCCAGATCTGCTTCCAAACTCTCTTTCAGAAGAGTGAGTAAGTGTGAGTGCCAATACTAAACTGTTTCTACCGAGGATCTTCTTCTCCTTTTCAGAGCTCAAAGAAGCTCTTCTCTGTAGTTAAGTGATCTTCTTTTGTATATTAAATTTAGCCTTTACTGAAGCTTGTATTCGTTGTAGTTGGAGGAGCATACTTTGGAGGGTTTTGTAATGTTTTAATGTCTGAAAGTGACACAGTCAGAAAACCTGGAAGAAATTAGACTTATGATGAAAAGCAACTTTTCTTGAAAACAAACTCCAGCAGTGAGGCCTGAGGAAGCCCGAGGCTCTCATCCACATGTGCAGGAATCCAGCTTTGTCCCTGGAAAAGTACGTCTACTTTCTGTGGCCGACCATAGCTGATAGCCTTCCTGCCTTGTACTTCTAGGGTAAGACCTGTGTTCACATCCACCTGCTCCCTTCATCCAGGCTGCTGTACTACTCCACGGCCCGAGCATCCCTGAAGATGGTCATTCACTTTCAGCACCATGTTATACCCTCCCAGCAGATGGCATGTAGGGCATAGGCATCCACCCAGGAAAGGACCTGTAGACATAGGATATTCCAGGCTTCTTTTCACTGCTTCAAATGTGTAGTTTAACACTTCAGTGTTTCATCCCACCAGGATGTGCTTTGACAACACACAGAGGAAATAACAGTGGGCTTTCCATCTGAAAACTATATTTTTCAGGTGAAATTTCAGCTCTTGTAACCAGATCCTATTGTGAGACTACTTCCAAAGGGCTTTCTGTGAGCCTGATGCATAATCCGTAAGTTCTGAAACAATACAATACCCCTTCTCACAACACATGTAAACTACACTATTTTCCTTATTTCACCATGGGTGTCTGGTTTTTAGAACAGCAGCAACACAAATGCATATTTAAGACTTGAGTGAAGATCAGAAGATTGATAGGCAGCATAGTATCTTGGGAAATAACAAGGCTCTCTCTTGCATCAGGCAGAGTAGTCCTACCAGAGAAGAACTAGAGGAGGCTAGAACACGTCAAACACAGTGGCTCATCTTGAGGGTTAGAAGAGGTTAACATGACTTCTTTCTGTCCCAATAGCAGTTTCATTTAATTAAGTTCTATTGGAAGATGTGTGGAGCTGGGTGTTTGTTCCCAAAACTGCACAAAATTTCTATAAGCACTTGCCTGAGAAAAGAGTGTCCACAATGTCTATCAGTATCTTACCTACAGCTTTCACAGCACCACAAATTAAGGTGTGAAGGGCATTTTCTCAAGTTGACTAAACAAGGTACTGAACAGCAACAAACTTGAAAAGGTGTCATATCTTGGCTGTTTCTTACCTCTTACTCTGTCTTTCAGATCTTGGGTCTCTTGATCCATGATTTTCACAGCATACACCGACACAACTTTTCCTAATGAATGGATCTCACCATTTGGCAAAACTACATGTAGCAGAAGTGGAGGAAAGCTAGAAATATATTTCAGTAGATGTTCCATTTTAGTATCTGGACTCATCACAGGCCAAGTGCTATGCCCCAGTGGTAATGGATAAGAACAGTATCCCTCCATAAACACAAGAATATTTGCTTAAGTAAGTCAAATGACAAAACCTGGGTTCTTGTTGTAAATCACTGAATAATTCTGTTGACTTGGCACAGACTGAAACAAATAGCTTTAAAACAAACAGGATTTGGCTCCCAATGGGTTATTCAGGAACACATCATCTTGCCTCCTTCAAATGCAGAGAGGTTTAACCACTCCTACAGACCTAAACAGTAGAGTTGAGCACATTCAGTCTGAGATAGCTCCTAAAGCTCTTGGAAATACAGCAGTTGGAAAGCTGTCCAGTGCATGATTCAAGTTAATGAAAGCTGTCTTGCAAGTTTGGCTAGGAAAATAACTGTGTTATATTTGTTACAGAATCAGAGTCCTTGCTCATCTATGCAGGTCTCCTCCCTCCTCTACCCAATTTTTTACTCAAAGGAATGCACCTATCTTGAGCTTAGAGGAAGTGATATTTGAAAATTAATGAACTCTCTTGGGCTGCCCTTACCTTCCAAAGTCTTAGTCCATGCGATTCCTCCAAATAGATCTTTGAAGAGTACAAAGATAGTCCTCAGTAAGTCCAGGGTTGTAATCCTACTTATTGCCCAGCTTCTTCCTTATAAAATATTAAACACTACCATGTCATGATCACTGTTGCCAAGGCTGTTGCCAACCTTAACGTCTCCAACCAGACCTTCTTTATTTGTTAATACAGCAGTGCACCTCTCCTCGTTGGTTCCTCCACTACCTGCATCAGGAAGTTCTCATTGATGCACTTCAAGAACCTTCTGGACTGAGCTGTATGGGCTTTCCAACAAATAACAGGGTGATTGAAGTCACCTATGAGCACTAAAAGATGTGATCTAGAGGCTACTTCTAGTTGACTGTAGAAGGCCCCATCAATGCCTTCCTCCTGGTTTGGTGGTCTATAGCAGTTTCACCCACATTTGTGTGTCCCTTAATTCTTACTCACAAGCTTTCAACATGTTCTTCCTACCCCCTGGGTACAGCTCAATGCATTCCAGTTGTTCTCACACGTGAAGAGCAACTCAACCACCTTGCTTTGTTGGGCTATCCTTCCTAAAGAGTACATAGCAATCCATTACAACATTTCAGTCATGGGAGGTGTCCCACCACATCTCTGTAATTGCACTTATATCATAGCTCTGTGACCTAATGCAGATCTCCAGCCCCTCTTGCTTATTCCCCATACTATGTGCATTGGTATGTAAGCATTTCAGAGAGGGAGTTGAGCACTTCGTTTTTCCTTTTGAGAAATGGATTTCTGATTCTCAAAAGTGCTAGCACACTGCACCACAGATGCTGGGCTACTCCATCAAGGGGCCTCACTAGCATGTCCAGTTACATCCCTCTCCCCTCCTCAAAACTAGTTTAAAGTCCTGTCAATCAGCCCTGCAATCACTTGCACAAAGACTCTTTTCTCCCTTTAATAAAAATGTTTTCCACGAGGTCGGAAAGCCTGGTGCTGTACAGGCCATCCCACTGGCAAAAAAAAGGCAGAATTGTTGCAATGACACCAATTACAAAGCCACCTATTAACAGACTATATTTATCTGTTCATTCCAGTGTCCTTGTCTGCAACTGGAAGAAGAGACAAAGAGATAACCTGTGCCCCAGACTCCGTCACCACCCATCCCAATGCTCTAAAGTCTGTTTTGATTGATCTTAGACTGCAAGTCTCAGTTTGCTCTCCACTGTCAGGGCAGATCAATAGCAGGTAACAATCTGAGGATTTTACTAGCCTAGGAAGTTTCCTAGTGATGTCCTTAACATAGACTCTGGGGAGACCACAGGCTTCTCTGCTAGGAGGGTCTACCCACCATAGCCAGACTCTCTGTTCCCTTCAACAGAGAGTCACTTACAACTATAACCCTTCTTTTCTTCCCTCTGGATGTTGTTACTATGTAGGTGGTTGGTCTTTCTGACCTCCCATTTCTGTTTCCAAGATGGCAGAGCCTGGACCCACCGGTCTATCTCCTTCTCAGCTTCCCTGATGCTCCTTAGCCTTTCAACTTCTCGCAGCTCTGCCACTCAGCAAGAGATCATCCACCTGCTCACAGCACACACAGCAGTTGTCATTACTGCCATTTGTTGCCAGCAAAAGGCTCTGACACTCCCTGCAGCCCTGTAAGGGTTATGTCCCTTTACCACAAAAAATATGTCTCTCATACAACTGTTTACTCACAGGGAGCTGCTGTTGCAGAGCCCGTGGCACCAGACACCGTTCAAGATCTGAGGCACCGGCTTCTGTGCGGCTCTGCCTGCCTGTGGGTGCTGCTCTGCCCCGGGACTGGAGCTGGGCTGAGCCAGGGCTGGCGTGCAGGTGAGATAACGCACTGAGGCACCTGAAGCTGGGCCACCTGAAGAGAAATCACCGGACAGCTTCTGCCTCTGCTGGAATGAGACAGGAAATCCCTGGCAGCCTTCGGGCACGCGTGGGACCCGAGCGGCGAAACAAAGGCTGAAATCTAACTGTTCTTTCAAGAACAGAGAGCCGGGACCCCTGCCTGCTTCTAAAGAACAAGGGCAGAGCCGGCGCCAGC
>NW_009952047.1:1609780-1639523 GCF_000747805.2 Chaetura pelagica
CAGCCCGGCCCAGCCGAGGCCGGAGCTGCCGCCCCGTCGAAGCCCGTGGCGGAGCCGGGAGCGCCCGAACCCCAGCGCTGCCCTCCAGCCCAGGAGCCGGCACTGCTGCCGCCTTCTGTTACCTTTAACACGTCAGGAGTGTGTGAACCCCGTCCAGAAACCTTCCCTGCTCTCTCTCTAGAGTTCACTCCCCGCTCCCACACGCACGACGGCGACCCCCGCGGGGGGAGCTGCGACGCGCACTAAATCACCTCCCTTTATCATAACGACACCCTTCCTATCCTTTGCACCCCTTCCGTGGCTTCTACTATAGTTACATGTTTGTACACCTCTGTTTCGTTCATAAAATCTCGGCACATAAAAACCCCCTCCTCAGTGCCCTCCTGCCCTTTCTGAGCGCGGACCACCCGTTGGGGGGGGTTCGAGAGGTGTCAAGTCAAGCCTAAGGGGGAGGGGTTAACCGCTCGAACCCCGCCTTGTTCTCTTTTTGAACCCTTAAGGCCCACACAGCTTCATCTTTCTGTAGGTTCTTTGGGTCCCCACGTCCAGCCTGATGGCATGGCCTTCTGCGGGGTGCAGACGGCAGCAGAGGTCTTTCTGAGAGGCTGACAGCCACCAGTAGGGCTCACCTGTCAAGCAGGCAGAGCTGCTGTTCCCCCCACACTCCTGGCTGTGAGCCAGCAACTTAGAGTTTAGGAGCATTTTCGTAAAGACCGACTCTTCTTATGGTTCGTCTTAACTTGCAGCCCATTCATGGAGTATGAACTATGGAGGGGGAATAAACTGTCCTGTATTAGAAATAGGATGGCTACTGCCTGACCTTGTCCGTGAGTAAAACAGGTGCAGGTGTGCTAGTAGGTGTCCCATGTGAATATTGATTCCCCATGAAGAATCCTTCTCCTAATATATGTTATACATAGAAGATAGAATACAATACTCAAGGGAGACTAAGCATCTGTTCCTTGGAGTGCCTTCTGTGCTGCTTAACGCCTCCTTCAGCGGTTTGTTCTTTGTGAGCCTACTGACATCTCCTGGTTGCATCTGGAACCGTGAGCAGCCCATGTACAAGAGACTGATTTCTCCAAAGGATATTCTAATGTTATACAGAAATTGTATTGGTTTGCCTCATTCCGGGAAGGTAGACCACTGAGAGTGGAAAAAAAATTAAATGTGAAACTTGAAAAGCAGAAGGTGTTTTGTTTTGTTTTTTAAGCCAGATGTTTCCAAAGTGTCAGAACAAAGTCTGAAGCCTGGAGCACTGTAGTTGTAGTCCAGGTACTTAGGATTCCTAGCAGAGCCACCAACGGCAAGACTCACATCTATTCCCACTGTTCACTGCCCTGTCTCTGGATGGATACAGGCAAAGTGATTGTCTGGGGGTTGCTGACTCAGTGTTGCACAGCCTGGTCCTTCTCCCTAGACCCTTGCAGGTGCACTCACATGGCACTAATCCAGACCACTGGTGTGATCATGCATGCCTAGATCAGTTCTGTTCATGCCAGAGAGTATTTCCAAAAAGTTAGCTAAACCAAGACAAAGGATAGTTGAGGGATACCTGATACTGAGTCCACAAATTATCATTTTTGCAACTAAAAATATCCACTTCTCCAGTCAAGGAGCTTTAACAAAGTCTATGTTCCATATGTAGATGAAATTTTTACTGTTGTTTTGGTTTCATGGTGTTCCAAGGGAAAAAAAAATACTCCTGAGTGTGAAGATCTGAAAAGTTTTATTAAGAAATAATGAAAGAAGACTTTTTGCCTTTCCTTTTATTTCTGCATTCCTCACAGCAGAACTCTTACTGGCCTTTAACTTAACTGCTTTATGATAAGAAAAATATCCAGACTTTTCAGCTGTTTTTTTTATATTGATTTATTTGATCAGCAAATATACTCAGCTTCTTAGTAAAGCATTGCTTAGGGATAACTGTCATTAACGTGGTTGAATTTTCTGTGATTCCAGCCAATTAAAATCTGTTCTGCAACAATTGTACTGCAATCGAGAAGAAAGAGAGAACTGTCACTAAAAAAACCAAAACAAAACAAAAAACAAGCAACAAAAAAAACACCCCACCAAACAACACACCTCATGCATATGGGGATAAGTGGGTGACATTCATGCAGCTAGTTCCCATCTATTCTACGTAAGATATAAAAAGCCAAGAGTGGAGGCTGAGTCTGGACTCAACAAGACTTATTCACCACCTGCTTGGTGAAGGACACTGGAAACTCTTCTTGCATCTAACTTCAGCTAATTAGCCCGTCTCAAGCAAATTTAACACTCGGAGCTGGTCTCTAATCATCTCCTATGTGTCTTAGGAGGGAGTGCTATCCCTCTTAGGGTCCCAGTGGTGCTGGAGGTTTGTGGAGAATGAGGGAAGACCAAGATGGCCATATCTGCTCCCTCCACAAAATCAAAAATAGGCAGAGCAGAGATTCTGTGGAGGGCTGAGGAGGGTGGTAAAAGTAGTTTTGATGCTGGCAGCTCAGTGAGTGCTGTTTCATCAAAGACCTGAAAAGGAAGACCGGGCTAAGAGGCTTTGCAAGAAGCAAGCCTGGGATCTGAGACATTCAGCCTTATTGCTGACCCTTTAAAACTAGGAGAGGAGTCCTACTGAGCAGTGACCCCATGGTGGAGTCCCACGGTGATAGACAGGCTTACCTTTCCTCACCTCTTTGCAGGAGATAGACTCCCACACTGATCAGAAGAGCCAACACAGCATCAGTGGAAGTTGTGAAGAGGTACAGCAGCAGATACAGTGCTGGGTTTCTGCAGACAGTTCACATGCTGTTGATTTCCCATGGAGCTACTCCAGCAATGCAAGTTGTCTCTTTTGAGGTTTCATAGAAAAAGACCTTTCTCCTCTTGGGAACAGTACTCATAGGGAGAGGAGGAAACAAGAATGGGGATGCTCTTCAAACAAGCAGAGATGACGTGACCAAATCCTAGCTCTGTCTAGCAGTGAAAAATAGGTGAGGTGTTCACAAAACAGTCATACATAATGCATGCAAGTATCATATATCAACAGCTGCTCTGTCCACATGTGTAGCTTGTGGCTGCACAGAAGGACTTGGTGAAGGCCAAGCCCAGTGAGGTTGCAGCTGCTCACTGTGGGACACAGGGGTCCCTGCACGAGCAGCTTCCCTGCCTTCTCCCTGCCTGGCCTCCATTGCTGGCCCCAGGGAAGTAGCATCCAGAACATGTAAGGCCAAAAAAGTGCTCATCTAGGCATAGGTTAACATTTTTAAACACCTCTCTCTGCTTGAAACAAGAGGAAGGTAACCTGGAGGCAATGCACCCAGACAGTATGCTGGGGAACAGGCCTAATATTCAACCCTGCTCATCAAAACATGCAGAAATGTCCTACCTAAAGCCAAGGTGGCCTTTGCAGATAGGTAGGGGTGAGGAAAAGTCTGGGGCTCTGGATGTAACTGCCATCCCAGTCCCTGTAGTAACCCCCTGTTACAGTGCAACTTAAATTCCCTTGGAAAAGCCATTGTTACTGTAGGGGATGTGGTGCAGAAGGCAAACTGTACAGTGTTGTGCAACAGGGGAAGAACTGCTGCTTGCTCACTTCATGCCTCTTGAAAAAGAAGGGGGGTGGGGGAGTAAGGAAGAAAAAAAGAAAAAAGAAAAAAAGAAAGCAGAGATCTTGTGGAGGAGACTATTGCAGTTTTCAAGTGAGCTCACAAGTGATATTGCATTGCATAGTAGTTACATCATTCATTAGCCAGAAGACATGAAAATTGTATTCCAGGCAGGCAGAGTTAAACTACTCAAGGCTGGAAAGCTCAAATTGTCTAACCCAGAGGAAAAGGCTAAAGATTGTACCTCTGGTTATTCCTCTTAATGCTTAGGGTGTATTGCTCTCAATGCCAGCCTTTCAGAAGCTGTGAAGAGTGTTAACTCCACGGAAGACCCATGATGCAGTCCTCAGCAAGACCTGTGCAGTGCCTCAGATCACCCTGGATCTGCTGCATTTTAGTTATTTTGGACAGGTTTTCCTAAAAGCACAAGAACTCGCAGGTTGGGAGAGATGTAAGCTGCCTTTAGATGATGGGGAGGTTTCCCTTAAAAACATGTGAGACTCCACTGTTTACAATCTGCATTTATAACATGTCATAAAATCCATGCCAGCCCCTCCTCCTGGCTTTTCTTCCCAGCTTGGCTGAACCTTAATGATGCCCACAATGAAAGGCTCTGGTAGGGTGCTCGGCCACCCACGGCAAAGATTACCATGTGTGGGCTCCTTTGATCTGGATGGAGGGCAGACTTTGTGACAGTGGGAGCAACAAGCAAATGTCAAGCTGTCAGCTCTGGCCAGAAGTAAGCCTTGTGGGGAGGGGAATGTTAGCTGGGTGGGTTGGCTACCCTGCAAGTTTGGCCTCTCTCAGATCTCTGAGGTGCTCAGCCCAGCTCTGTAGTTTCTCATCTTGCTGGGTGGGTTGGCTACCCTGCAAGTTTGGCCTCTCTCAGATCTCTGAGGTGCTCTCCCCAGCTCTGTAGTTTCTCATCTTTTCCTAGGTAGATCTCAAAGGCCAGAGGGGTAGAGAGATCAAAGGAAAATCACTATAAAATGTTTTTTCAATTCATAAAGTCCGTGACAAGGGGAAAATTAGAGCAGCAAATAGAAGTCACTCAAAATTGGGACTGGGAAAAACGTCTTATCTGCTTCAATGTATTTTGGATCAGCCCTTAAAAGCCCTTCATATGTGGATTTTGTCCTGATCACTTTCAACATTATTCTCTGTGCCTGCACCTAAAACGATGAGAGAAAACATTTTGGATGGATGTCTCTGCCCATGCATCTGCCAGGGCTGCAACTGCAGGGCCACCGAGGGGTTGAGAAAAACAGAGGAACAAAACATTATTTTTCTGCCTCTTCATCTGATAAGAGGGTTTGTTCTTCTATCATTGCTGGAATGGTGAGGAAAAATTCTTGAACTTCTGAAAAAGAGCAATTTTAGGCTGAAGCGGGAAAAAAAATTACTGATCTTTATATTACACTGACTATCCCTCTGGATAGAAGTAATTTTTAAAGTGTTGAAATGTCACAGTTTGACACTTCAAACAACATGGATTTCTGAGGAAGTTGCTTTAAACCATCTATTTTTTTTATTAATTTTTTTTTTCAGCCTCAAAACAGGCAATGTTTCTGGAAAGGACTTCATCAGGAAACTGCCACTTATTGTTGCTTATTCTGCAGCACAAGGCTTTTCCCTGCCTCCCAAAGGTTGAGAAGACATGAGATTAGGCCTGCAGGCAGAAGTGACTGTCTGCCTGGTTTATTGACTTCCCTTTCCTCATCTGTGCTGCTTATTTCAAACCACTCATGAGTGGAATAAAAATGCTTGAAAATCTCATTAGCTCGTGGATGCTCAGAACTCTTGGGCACTAGAGCAGTTCCAAAAGTCATTAGCTCTATAGTACGTAAATACATGTATTCTGCAAAATTTTAAGACCTTATTGTATCCATCTTGACACCTTAAGTCCTGCTTATGCAAAAAAACTATACATCTTGAATCAGTATCTTTAAAAATGCCTTCTTTTATATTTTTCCCCCCCCATTTTTTCAGAGCAGAGCTCTGAAATTCTCCTTAGTTTTGATCAGTCTTCACCCAGCAGTTTCAAGCACGCTCTTTTCAAATGAACTAGATGGACAATCACAGAAATTGGCCCCTTTCAGGTTTGGAGCACGTTTTAACAGAGCGGTTGTGTTTGTGGCCGTTCAAGAAACTCTTCTTGTGAGCTGCCTGCAGTTTCACCAGAGCATCACCAGAGGGTAGCAGGACGCTTTGCTGCAGCCGGTGTCCCCTGGGGTTTGAGGCAGCTTTTGCAGCGCTGCTCTTGCCCAGACTCTCCTTGCCTTCTATTTATTCCCTTCACCCGTAAGAGATGTTGTTTTCCTGAAAGAGTAAACGTTTTTATTATTTCGAAAGACAGCACGGAAAACTGGGACTGAAATTCCCACCAGAAGGGCCTTAGGTGTCCCTCTTCCATGGCAGTTGTGCAACACTGATCAGATTTAGTGGGAAGTCTGGACTCACTTCTCTCAGGCACTAGCAATAGCAGTTACTGTTCTCCAGATTCTACCGTCAGAAGCAAAATCGCTGAAATAGGACACTGTCTTCTGCACATGTTTTTGCAAGAACTCACAACTTATCAGCAACTCTAAAAAGCTGTGGCAAGCTGCATCCTGGAAAAAAATTCTTCACAGAAAGAGTGGTGAGAGACTGAAACAGGCTGCCCAGAGAGGTGGTACAGGCACCATCCCTGGAGGTGTTCAAAAAAGGGGTAGACATGGTGTTTTGGGAGATGGTTTAAAGGTATGGGGGAGTAGGGTGGACGGTTGGACTTGGTGACCTTGAAGGTCTTTTCCAACCTTGATGATTCAATTATTCTATAGTTTTAGCAACTGCTTTCCATAGTGGCAATACTGAAGGGGTTCTACACAACACTGCGGACTTGTTTTCTACTAGGCATTGATGTTCTTTGGGGGCTTTCCAGCTAGGACCAAAGTGGTTCTTTTCAAGACAGTAAGGAATTGAGCAAAAAAATATCTTATATATGCCCCAAGACCCTCCATGCACTTAAAACACTTTCCACTCATTGGCACAGAGATAGAGAAACACAGTGTCCATAGGTGCACTGGTACTGTTTTCTTCACTGCTGCGTTTTCGGGCTTAATGTGGGAGTGTCTAGGAACAGAGGATGAGCCTGGTTGGAGATACTCTTCTGGTCTAGCAGCTACTACACCAGGTTGTGTCTGATTTAGCTGAACCAAGTTCTTGTTCCTGCTGTTCTTCCTAGGTGACCTTTTCTTCCTGAAGGAAATGGGATAGTATTTTCTGCCCCATGTAAAAAAATTGTATGGGCATGAATTGATGTTTGACAGATGGATCATAAAACTATGACATTAATAGTTTTGATCGATTTCCACTAGACAATGCTGTAGCCACATCAGGGAATAGAGGCTGTTGCTGATATGGGGAGAAAAACCCACACTGTTAATTTTAACTACAAATTTAGCTGAAGCACTCTTTCTGCTCATCAATTCTCTCTCAAAATCTACTCTTCAATCTTATCCTCAGGGTACTCTACACTGTATATTTGGCATATATGACAACAGAGGTTTCAGCCCAGATGACCACCCAGCTACTCAATACTGAAGATAATCAAGCCTGGGTGGCAGCAGACATCCAGTGCTAGCCTGCAATTTCAACTCTCTTCTATCTCTCTCTTTGCTTTCTTCCACATGGGACATTATCTAGGGTATCCTAACATCAGAGCTTAGTGGTCTATTCCTAGCATACATCTGCAGCAGCCAAGCAGGAAAGACATCCAGAATTCCTGCCTTATTTAGCTGGAAGCTGAAACTACTCTTCTGGTAAATCTGTGATGGGATAGCTATGAGGATCATAATTTTAGGAAATAAACCCCAAATTTTCATCTTTCATATTGTACTGTTTGGGAGAAAAATGAGAGGGAGGAAGTTGTGCACACATCCTTTGCAGAGTGACTTTCTTAATGACACTCTCATTAAGAGTGACTTTTGCCAAATGCTGTTTACTTTTTGCTGTCAGATCTGTCTGAATTAATAACAAGCAATTCAACTTAAAAGTGAGATTTGTTCTCCTCTGTTTGCTGAGTGACACACAGACCAAGTGTGAGAAACAGCCTGCTAATGGCTCCATCAGGCAGCCTGCTTCAGTACAACATCTGAAAAATAAAACATAACTTGCCAAGTCTCCATCTTAGCTCATGGTCTCTTCTACTGGCCTCCTATGGACACATTACATGACCATGGTAAGGAGAAGGCTTTGCTCCTCAGAATTATCATCTGTGGAGCTGGTCTTGCACTGCCAGCAGGTTCAAAAGAGAAATAAGGAAAAAAAGTCTTACTTCAGCCCATACTGGCCACACAGAATTTAGGACTGAGAGAAATCAAGCCTGGAGAGCAGTAGATAAAGAATTTAGAAGAGTATGTGAAGCCAGACTGCTGGACTAGAAAAATATGAGGGAGTGGTAGACTAGATTAAATTAATTGTGCTCCTTTCAAGCATTACAAAACTGTTACAGATTTTAATGCAGTGTATTCATGGGATAGCTGGGCTCTTGAAGAAGCAGTCCTCAGTGTCTCATCCTCTGCTTACGTTCTTTTTCTACAGTGATCTGTTCAGTATATACTGGGGGAATTGATTCTGCCTTTACAGATTAATTAAGGAATTCTTACCACACTGACTTTCACTTTCATCACAACTGCCCTCTGAGACACAGACTGGCTTTTATTTCATCTTCAATTCTCAGACATATGGACTAAGTCAAATCTGTTTACACTGAAGTTAAGATGTCTGATTTGTCCTTGGCCTTCCAGGTATTTCACAGGGAGTAGTTAAATCCTTATTTGGTCAAGCCACACAGTCAATAATGTAACTTTTGGAGTCTGGTTATAGCTGTGAAGATCTTGGCTGACAAGATGTACAAACTCTTTCTAATCTTGACCAAAATACTTGACTCCTTGGTGCTTCTTTTCACACAGTTGCAAAAAGTGAAGGACTCAAGTGAAAGTGAACCACCTTCTTTGAGCTATCCATTCCTGTATAAACTGTTGACAAATGAGAAGAAGTAGTATTTTTAAACTGTGAACATAACAGAAAATGAGTGTGTTTGAGTGATGTCAGATGCTTTCACATTAACAGCCAAAGTAGCACTCGTAAAGCCCTTGGTCTCTCCCCAGTGAGTTACAAATGTCTTAGTCAACCACCATCATTTTATTTCTCCCATGCACTTTCTTCAGGACTGAGGTCTGTAGCAAGATGAATGATAGGAGGTAAAAGTTCTGTGCCAGCTTCTCACCACCTGGTCCCTGTGATGAGGACATTCCTGTCTCTGTGCTGTCCCTTCCTCACCTGCCTGTCTCCTTTCTTTAAGAAAAAAGAATGATGATAGTTCACAACCAACATGCCAAACTGGAAATACTGCCTCTCCACCAGGTTTGTCCTTACAGTTAGCAAGATCGTGCACACCTGTAAAAAAAAAGACTCCTGAGTATCTAGTGAAGAAGGAATTCCTGTGAGACAGGGCAAACAGAAGGGAAATATCAGCATGTGTCTACCTGCAATGAATTATATCATACCACTGATGCTGTTGCTTCTACATATCAGGGATTTGGTGGTAGCAGTACTGCAACAGTGCATATAACAAGTCACTCCATGAGCTGGCTCTCCTCATGCTCTGTGTTCTCTGGAGGGATCCATCAGTACCTAAGAAATGCCTGTGCTTCACACACCATGCACTTCGTGTTGCTTCGGTTCCCTTTGTGCAGTCTGGCTTCCCTGATGTCTAGTAAAGGTTAAGCTTGTAGAGCTGTCTTTCCTTCTTACGTTGTTTCTCTTCCTAATGCCTGTTTGTTCCCATGAAGCTTACAGTAACTCAGTACCTGTTAGTGTCTTTGAGACTCTCTACTACTCTGTAATTGAAGGGCTGTCCTCAGGTTCTAAGGCTATGTGGGATGCACACCTTACACGTTCACATGCACTTAGTTTCCTTATGCTGAAAAGGTGATAAACAACATACTAGAATTTATTATTGTCTAGTTTGTAACTAGAGTGCTTACAGTTCAGTTCCCAAAGCTGTAAGATGTATGTATTTGAAAACAAAAACCTTCAGCAGTTTCAAAGCTGCTGACAACATAAGAAGTTAGTCAGGGGAGCTGGTTATTGATGTTGTGGCCCAAGGTGAAATAGTGTTCTACATATGTGCATGCACAGAAAGCCAATCAACTGACTACTAGTGAATTCTTTTAACATAAGGCCCTGATTTCAGGTTTGCAACTGCATTACATCTGAAGTTTCACTGTCTGAAGTTGAAAAAAACAATAAAAATAGCATGATTCAAGGAGAGGCTTGCAATAGATGCTGGATCATTTTTACTGCCAAAGAAAGCAACTGGCCCAAGAGCTCCCTCACTTGGGTTGCAAATGAAAGGGGCTGAATAGATTGCAGTGCAGTAGCCCTTGGTTCTCATAATGGGGATTAACTATATCATGGTCTTAGAAATGTAGAGGATTTTACATGCCATCCTCTGCTTTAGCACTGCTAATATTTTGTCTAAGAAATCCTTGTCAGTTTGACAGAAAGAGCTAATTCTATGCAAAGACATTGGATTATTTAACTGACACTAGTATGGTAAAAATCTGTTTGTTCTCTGGCACCTCAAAATCTCTAAGCCAAGTATTGTGGCTGTGATCCAGCCAAGCCTTCCATATGAATGTGCACTCTAAGCATGTCTTATCAGATGCAGGCACTAGCATAGCTAAGAGCCATCCTAACAGATATGTTCTCTGGATTGCATATATAAGCGTTTGTCTCTTCAAAATGCATGTTGAATATCCCCGTTGTATGTACTTTTCATTGTTTCTCACCTTGAACAGAAAGCTTTAAAAAATTCTCTGCAATCATGGAGGTAGGAGAAAAGGAAACAGATTAAGAAATGCCCCTGCAAATATGAATGAATACGCACAGTTTCAAGTTACTGTGAACTTGTACACAGTCTGCACAAACCTTTCATAAGTTTGCATAGTGAGGCTCATTCTCCATCATTTTTGGAAGCTGGGTGGGGTTCCTCCTCTGTCAGACATTTCCAAATCTCTTCTGCTCTCTGTACATGCCTCTCAGGCTATCCCATCTCTTGGGTGGTATCTCTAGGTCTGTCTGTTTTCCAAGGCTCTGACCTTAAAATTGTTATGTTTAAACAACACCTCTGGGAGTGAGATTTCCCTCTCTGTCTGTCTTTAATAGGGGTAGGAAACAGACTTTCAGCTCTCAGATATGCACCATGCTCTGCTCTTGCTGACCCCATTCAGGTTAGCAGGATGCACAAACACACTAAAGAACACAACTCCAGCAGTGACAAGTTAGATATGACTTACAACAGAACATGTCCTGCTGCATTAGTAAGTGTCTTGTTCTCTGATAAGCTGTAAAGCTGCTCTATCACGTATTTGTTGTACTTTGAGGTACCTGAAGGAAACAAGATTTTCCATCCTGGCACTGTTAAACAGCCATGTTAAAAGTATTGACCTGCTTACAAGTGGGGAAACATTCCAGTTATGTATACAGCAGAGAAGTACTTTTTTTTAAAAAAAAACACACCTTTTTTTTTTTTTTCTGCATTCCTAGAGTAAGCTGGCTTTAGCTTAGTCCACAACTTCATTTCTGTTTGTGCTGTTCCCTTTGCTGCCTCCACACACATAAGTGGTTTTCTTTACAACCACAGGCTGTTGGCCACTGAAACAGGGGTTTCAATGTGTTCTTGTAAAAGTTAGCAAAAGATTTTGAAAAGATACTGAATGACCAGCTCTGAAATGCATTTCCAAAAAGATGTTAAAACTGCCATGCTGGGTGAAGCCAAATGCTGCTTTGAGCCACATTAATTTCCAAAGCTGTAAGATGTATGTATTTGAAAACAAAACCCTTTAATTTCCAAAGCTGCCCCAAAATAATAGCTTAAGAAAACCATAGAACAGGACATATTAAAACCTCTTCTTTTTCTTCTTGTTCTCAAAAGTCTCAGCTTCCAGTGTCTAACAGCGTACACATCTTCTGGCATGGCAGCTACTGAGTTTAGATTTGCAGTACTGAGTTCAGTAGAGTTGAATAGCCATTACATGGTTCTCTTCCTTGAATCTACTGATCCTACTTTAACACATTCATATCACTGTTCTCTACAATATTCCATTCTAGGTAAGTTTCAGAGTCTAACATCTGCAATGTGTCTCATGGACATTAAAATAAAAAAAAAAAAAAAAAAAGAGTGAAATGAGCTGCCTTAAGTCACTACAAAGAAGTTTTCAAGTTGGGCAGGCAAAAAAGGAATTCCTTGCAAATCTCCATGAATACCAAACAAGAAGTACCTTACACTAAGACTGATACTTCAGTGTTCTTCCACAGCCTATGAAAAACTTACAAATCTTCACTAGCAAGCCAGTAATTGATCATTTGTATTCCATGAGTTGTGGAACAACCCAAAAAGTAAAGAAGTAAATTCAGGAAGTTTTGTTCTTATTTTTGTTAATTTGAATTGGCTACCTTGTTTTTCAAGTCTGTTGTCTTTATCCCTTATTATTAACAGCAGTAATTTTCAGTCCTCTGCACCTAGTGGCTTTCTCAGTTGCATTCCCAGGAGAGCAACAGTTACTTCACACATTTCATTGTTTTTCTGTTCTCTAGTTTTACTCGTATATGAGACAAGAGAACAATCTTACAGTAATATTGATGTGCAACATGACAGGTTTATATAGGGATACAAGGCTTTTTATTTTGTTCTCTGTATCTATAAGAGAAAGCTGAAAGGCTTATTATTTTTTAAAAAAACAACAATCAAACATATACAGAGACTTGAAATTCATGAAGTGCAAGAATACTGTCAGAACATAACGCGGAGTGGACTCTGGTTTTTGGACTGACATTCAATCTGCATCACAACCACAGAAGGCAAGTGGGAATTAGACTTAGTTGAAACTACATATTTGGTGGCTGCCTGGACTTTCATTTCTTCTGCAGCTCGGGATTATTTCTTCACTCCCCTATTCTGGAATGCTGTCTGTAACAGAGGTTGCAGCCATTCTAGTTCTGCAACCATCCTACTAAACTGCCTGCACCCTGTAAATAAAGATGTCATAAACTTACTGGTTCACTAGCTTTTGAAACTCAGCTATAATGAGTAACTGGACTCCTAATCTGGAGTGCAACTGCTTCACCATGCCTTGATACTTTCAGATACATTTCAGGCAAAAGAGAAAGAGCAGAACAGACAGCTTAGTTCACCTACTTGCTAACAAGCATCAGCACAGTCCTCAAAGTAAGGCTGCTCTGGAATGCCAGAGATAGTGAAAGCCCCACATAGCTAAACAAACAGCTCAGAATAATAAACTGATCCACGCAATTTCCTGGATTGTCTCTTTGGAGTCCTCCTAAGTAAGCAAGAAAAATACGACAAACTTAGCCAAAAAAAAATAATAAAAAAAATAGTGTTGCCATAAAACAATCTGCAAGAGCTGTGTGAGCTGCAGTGGGTGTTATTCCACCTTTTCAACCTGTGATCAAAATTGAGACTACTAGGAAAAAAACAGCAGTCTAGGCAGTTTGGTGAATGTGGGTTTCATATCATGCTCAGAAATAGCAGTTCTAATTTTGGCATTAGTATTTCTTCTGTAAATACATTGTGGACAGTACGTAACAAAAACCTACTTTTCAGGTGCACACCAACATTTCATTTGGCATGAACAAAGGGAAGTGGAGGCCAGATCCTCAAATGTTTTACTGCCCTGTTCCTACGTAAGACAGGAAGAGCTGCAGTGCTGGGTGAGCTACTTCCCATGCTGGAGCTTATCTGAGTGGCATCTAGCATTGTATATGCACCTGTTTGTACCAACTATCACAAAATTCATGGATTTGTGAAATGACAATGACATAGGCTTCCTCCCTATGTCTCTTCTATTCCTGTTGGATTTTCTTTTCAAAACAATCACATAAGAAAAAAAAAGCTGACTCCTTCTCCAATTTGGGGCTGAAGACCTGTTATGCTGGTTGAAGTGTTTACTAAGCTACCAAGAACAGTTGTTGGTCCATTTAAATAATCCGGTAATATTTGTATTGAGTAGCTGCCCATGTAGGAGACAAAAGCTTTCATTCGGACTCATCCAGGTGTGTGCGTGCATGTAGCAAGACTAATTATGTCAGCACTCATTCATTATATTGCTGCCTTGTTCAGTGTAAGCAGTTATGTCCAAAGGGTCAAAAAGTCAACCTAGCTGTACTATTTCACAGCCTCAGAAGTAACTGCTTTTTCAACCCTCTAAGTTTTTAAGTGGTCTTAAATACAGGATTAAGGTAGCAGACAGATTGCACATTTCCCATGGCTCTCTGGAAAAATGGTGTTCTAGACACAATACAAATTTTAAAATATTTGGAAGGCAACAGTAGCCAAGCTTGCCAGAAGATGACTGTTTCACAACATCTCTCAAGGTTTCAAAACTTGTTTTCAGTGTGTGCTAGGGGGAAAACAAACCTCATCCAATCCTTTCAGGAAGTGGAACCATGACAAAATGGCTCTCCCCAGATACAGGAGTCCACAGTACATACTTTCCTCCTCTCTACAGCAAATCTGTGAAGCAAACATCACCTTGAATTGTAGGTAAGACTATCAAAAATATGGTTTGCTACAGGAGGACAGTTTTTTTCTTATTTTGAAAGCTTTTGGGTAAACCTTGTGTGTCTATGAGCTCTAAACCATGTGACACCTTGATGATCTGACAGAAGCTGAATGCTCCAGCACACAAGACCCCACTCAAAAGGCCAAGGTGACAGCTGAAACACTCAGTGATTTTTCTAGGCTAAGAAATATTTTGTTACATTATTTTCTTAGTCCTACATGTATTGCCTGAATGAAATTCTTACTGTTTCTCTTGCCAAATAAAAAAAAAAAACAACACAAAAAAATCCTGTGGTGAGAAGTACATGTAAAAAAATCATGTCAGAAGAGGAGAGCCATAGCTTTTCAGAAAGACACGTATTCTTCATGTTTCTTTTATTTGTTCTCAAAGTGTAGAAGCACAGTGAATAACACATGCATTTTGTATGTTCTGTTCATCAATGCTATGCCAGAACATTTACTGGTGAGCTAAGCATCTTGCCAATTAACCTTTTGCCACAACTATGCAGACTATTTAACAAACCAGGGCCAGAAAGTTAAAGTTTCTAGCACAGTCTTCTTAGTATTTTAAAATGTAAGTGGTCAAATCCTTCCATATCCAAAGCCCAGAAAAATAAATGAGCTTTCCTGCTTTGGTCCATGTGACTGTTTCAGATTGTTTTATGAAACAATAACCAATGCAACTTTCCAAGGTCATGTGCATGTTAGTGACAGAATTCAAATATAAAATGTCAATGCACTCTTAATTAGGTCAAGATGTCTGAGCAAAATTCCTTCTGTCCAAAACATCCTCTTTTTCCATGTGTAGGATAATTAAAATAAATTATGCCTATGGGGAAAGCCATGCTCTATCATCAAAATCCCATTTATCTAGATAAACTTCAAATGTCTCCTTGTTTTGTCAGATAAAAGTTCATCTGTCTTTATTTACAATTGACCTGGCTTTGCTTAAGCTTAGTGTAGTGGGTTGGGGTTTTTTGGTTCTGCAGCATCCATGATTAGGCTCTGTAGCCATGATTTGTCTCTTTAGCCTCCATGACTGAAAATAAAGGAATCCTTCACCTCTTCTGTTTTCCAGCTGCTCTCACAATCTTTATCTTAACCTTTCTAAGTGACATTATAAACCTGTTTGGCCATGCTTAGGAAGCACAATCCAAAGAGCCATCAACAGGTCCTTCTTCACCCCATGAGTCAGCAGTGTGCCCAAGTGGTCAAGAAAACCAACAGCATCCTGGCTTGTATCAGGAATAGTGTGGCCAGCAGGACTATGGCAGTGATTGTACCCCTGTACTTGGCACTGGTGAGGTTGCACCTCAAATCCTGTGTTCAGTTCTCAGCCACTCACTTCAAGAAAGACATCGAGCTGCTGAAACAAATCCAGAGAAGAGCAATGAAGCTGGTGAAGGGTCTGGAGAACAAGTTTTATGGGGAGTGGCTGAGGGAACTGGGCTTGTTTAGCCTGGAGAAAAGGAGGTTTAGGGAGACTTCATTGCTCTGTACAGCTACCTGAAAGGAGGTTGGACTGAGACGGAAGTTGGTCTCTTCTCCCAAGTTACAAGAGTAAGTTGCCTCAAGTTCTGCCAGATGAGCTCTAAATTGGGTATTAGAAAGAACTTATTCACTGAAAGGGTTGTCAGGCACCTGAACAGGCTGCCCAGTGAAGTGGTGAAGTCATCATCCCTGGAGATATTCAAAACGTGTAGGTGTGGTGCTGAGGGACATGGTTTAGTGGTGGATTTGACAGCGTGGTAGGCTAACGGTTGGACTTGGTGATCTCAAAGGTCTTTTCCAATCAAAATGATTCTATAATTCTTACAAGGTGAGGCAATGGTTAGGTGGCAGGGAAACAACACTTTTCTCATAGGTATAGCAGTGAACAGTCCACTTGACTCCAGCTGTATACAGGCAGTTGTGCTAAAGACACAGGAAGAGGATGAAACACTCCTGTTTTTGTAATAGATACTTCAGTTCATGTTCGTCCTTTCCAGTATTTACATTAGAAAGTATGTTCCGACCCACTTCTTTCTATGGGACAGTACATGAGTAGTAATCATATCCACTCACAATGATAGATTCAACACCAAAAAGGATGGTTGGCCTTTAAAAGTGGAAAAGCACCCTCCCTTTTTCCCCATCATCTGGATTTTAAAAACACTGGCTTACATACCTAAGGGCAACTGTTTTCTTAACCCTCACAATTGTCGAAGAGTTTGTAATCCTCCTGCTCTGGATCTCTCTGAGCCCTTCTCTGAGTGTGGGAGGTGGGTCCACAAAGTTTTAATTCTAAAGAAAGATATTAACTTATACTTTTAAATGTGCTTGCAGGAGAAAGAAGCAGAAGTAAATAATGAAGCAGAAAGGATTAAAAAAAGATGGGACACATTCCTCTTTCTGTTCAGCAAAGGGGAAAAAACCTAATGCCCAAGGAGGTCCTAGCTATATTTATTACTTTAAAAGTTTCTTGCTTGCTGGTCTGTAATGTTTAGTACATGAAATTAGCAAGTTTTAAACTTCACGTGACTATTTTGTGCAAAGGAACCATTTTGTATTAATTTACTCTTTAATTAAGGACAAAAAGCAATTTCCATTATTACCTTTTCAATTTTGCAAACTTTATTTCAAGAGTTGAAACATTCCACTCTTTTTCTAAATCCAGCTACTTAACTACTTCAATGTGAATTTGAGCTGCCACTGAACTTGGCTTTGATTTTGAGCTTTTTATGTTGCCTGTCTTCACTGAGCAAAGTCAGATACCTGAACTGGGGCATTAACTGTCTGCAAGCATATCAGTTTCTTCATTACTTTTGGTAAGCATGCTGGTAAACCCTGCAGCTGTGAACCCAAGATTGCAGAGGACAGAACAAAGGAAATAAGAGAAATTGATGAGTTTGGTGTTCAGAAATCTATTAGAGTTTAAGAAACATGTGAGGTACTATAATTCTTTTTTTCAAGGACACCCCAGTAGTAAGATTCACTTTAGAATTCAGGTAGCATTAGGCTTCCTCTTCCCTCTTGGTTACATAGCTTTTTCTTTCAGTGTTTGACAAATTCAGGGACCTTGGAAAACAATGCATGTAAATGTACTTTACACTTCATTTTTTAACATTAAAACTTTCCCAAGTTGTAAGAAACAATGTAGATTTCTGATATACTGTGTTCCTTTGTCTTATTTAAATACCATAACAGTACACTGCTAATCAATTTGTGCAAAAGTTCCTGGTCATGGAATCTGGAAAATTCTTAGTGGGAACAAAAAAATGAGACTTTTTTATCATTCTTGAAGGTCTTATCACCTAATGAGAGGAAATCTCCAGTGAAAGATTTTTTTTCAGGAATTGGGGTAAGAGGTCTGGAAATATGCTTGGCACCCAACTGCTGTATCTTCATTCCTCTAATTTTAAACAGGTGGGATTTGTTCTGAATGTTTTTATCTTAATCATTAAGTCTTCCTGGAAGTTAAAATTCTCATCAACAGTGATAAAAGAGGGAACAAGAGAGAAAGTAAACTTCTGCTAGCATGTCTCTAGCACTTAAAAGCTGAGGAAAAAAGCTGTCTTATCCTCAGCAAAAAGCACTATTTTATGTCTGAGTCCTAGTGAAGCTGGTGTGCTTCAAGTTGATTAGTTTACATAAATGGCCAGCTGCTATGGGTACCAACACTGTCAATCATCGTTAAAGAGTTTACATATGCTGTGTTTATTTGGAAGGGCTGGAATGGTCACTGCTGTGAGTCTGCCCATTATTGAAAACGACGACATGGAAGACTTGTGTATGCCCCCATTACTTTTATTAAGTAATAAAACAATTGTTTATAAAAACATCTCTCCTTTTGAAATGTCATGTGTTACAACCTGTAAACACCTTAACTGGCAGATACTTTTGTATCAAACAAGGGTGACCCATGGGCTCGCACTTGCAGAAGCACAAGCAAAATAACAGCGATGAAAAGGGAAGCAATTATTGTACTTCTGGGGGAAAGAAATATGTTTCTTGTGGAATAATTTTGCAAGTATGTGCAAGTAATTATAAATAAATAGGCAACATTTATGAACAAGAAGCTTTGAATGTAAAAAGTTTTAAGTTTAGTTTAAGTAGAGGTGAAATTAGCCACTACTTTCAGTCACAAAGAGAAGTTTCAAACCAATTATGTTCTTATGGTATTTCTGCTGATGTCAAGGAAGACATTACAGGGATGGCTGCTAACAAACCCTGGTATTTCCTTCCCAACATGTGATCAGGTATTTATGTCCCATTGGATATAAATGATTCTCCACACTGCCCCAAGTTTCTGGTAGAAATATGTGCTTAAATCTTCACTCCTATGATTTTAAGGGGCTTGATCTAAGGCAACTTTAAGTTGATTCATTATGTTAGAAATCCATGAGCCATGAGATTTATCAGGATCTACCAGGCTGTTGTAACTCATGTAGGAAATGGGGTTGTAACATCCCTGATTATGAAGACTGCAAAGCTGCAAACAGCAGTAGATGCCAGATTAAGCCAAGCTTGGTCATGCAGTCGTATTTAGTGCATGGCCCTGATAACAGCTCTGTAACCTGGAATGTCTGAGAATGAGACATGGCTGAAGCAGTATTAAAGTTCACTCTGCTGGCTACCCTCAGCCAAAGCTTTTGCCTCTCAAAGCCTCTTTCCTTCCTGACTACACTTGGTACAGAGGCAGCCTTGGTCTTCACTGATGACCAAGACTACATCACAGAAGAACAGAGACCCTTAAACCAAATCTAACCAAACACCTGGTGTCTAATGCAAAGTAAATCAGTGGTTGAAGTCACACCAACACAAATGAACAGAGGACAGATGCCAAAATTAAATAATAATTTATTTAAAACACAGCTTCAGTCCAGTGGAGTTAAGCAAGTACTTTCTGCAAGGGCATGGAGTGACAGGATGGGGGTAGTTGCTTCAAATCAAAATATGGTAATTTAAATTAGATACTTAGAATAAATTATTTTCTGTGAGGGTGGTGAGACACTGGTACCAGTTGCCTGTGGAAATTGTGGATGCCCCATTCCTAGAAATGTTCTAGGCCAGATTGGATGAGGCTTTGAACAACGTAGGAGGTAGGAGGTGTCCCTGATCTCAAAGGTCTCTTCCAACCTAAATCATTCTATGATTCTATGAAGTCTGTCTAGAACAAGAACAGAGCATCCAGGTACACATAAGTAGAACATTTTTTAAAATGGAAGAGTACTAGATCTGAGTTGACTTGAAATTACTCTCCAACATGACCTAATTCTTGCACACCTCTAGTAATTTAAGTGGGGAAAATTATTTACTCCTGTTTATGACAAAAATAGGCTTTGTACAAGATACAGAAAAATATACCCACCAAATTTATTCTGTGCCTTTTTCCCAAGTTTTGTCTATGAGTAGTGATAGAGCTGAAGTACATGCCAATTTTTTTAAAGTTCTTCAGTGGAACTTGTCCATTTTGGTGCAGTACAAAAACTGCACCGCTCATCTTGTACCATACACTCTGTAAGAGGTAGTAATTAACTTCATTGTTTGCTTTTCTATTCAGAATCAACCTCACTTCATTCCCTATAAGAAAGAAGAAGGATGAAGGCTAGTTCTTTGATTAGAAAAATTTGAAACATGAAGAAAAAGAAAAACCTTAATGTCCATTAATGGAAATTATAAGAAGCAGAGGTAGGCAGGTTCACTAATCACAATATTGATTCGTGTATGTCCCTGAAGAACCAGAATACAGGCAATGTGTGAGAAAATCACTGTGCAACCCTTTCAAAGATGTTTTCCCCATTTGTTTTTATTAAACTGTAAAAGTGATAAAATCTTACAAATTAATTTCCAAGTTATACAAGAGTTCATGAAAAATGACTACGTAATATCTAAAAAATCTCCAGGTATTTGTAATGGAATACAAAGACACAGAAACTAAATTTTTAAGTGGTCAGTTTATTCTTTCATTTCAGTTGAGAGTCATACATTACTTCTTGAGAAAGTTCATCTAATGGCAAACAGCAAAAGCAACAGAAATAAGAGCACATATTAACTAGGTTAATCTAATTCCCTCCTCCTTTGTGGTCATGCAATACTGACCTGCTGGCACACCCACAAGCAAATCTTTGCAACAAGTAAACAAAATACAAGACCACAGAAAAGGTAAAAAGCCAAGATTTACAGCCAGACAAGTTGACTGTACAGAATCCAAACACTGAGAGTGGGAAGTAAACAAAAACATACAGTTCATGGTGGTGCTGATGCGTCTTCAGGCACCAGGCAGACAGTCTTAGGGCCATTACCTACATGAATGTGGATGTGAATAGAGAAAGACAGTTCTTTTCTCTGTATAATAGAATACATGTATAGCATTTAGATTATTTGCTTCAGACCCAAATCTGGGATTCTGAAATGGTGTCAACTGCCATGACTTGATGATCTTACAGGTCTTTTCCAACCTAAGTGATTCTGTGAGTCCATTGGTTTCACTGATTTCCAGATTAGTCCAAATGTTGGGGTCTTCCTTAGCTCTTACTTTGGCAAAGTTTCCATCAGTAATAAATTGGAATTATGCCTGACTATACATGGACATGCACCCAGAACATTCAGTCTCATTTTGAGTTTCCTGATACTTTTTTCTGTTTTGATGAAGTTTTACTATTATCTAGCTTTTGTTCACCTGATAGGAAATGAGACATTTTGCACTAGTAACAAAAAGAGAATATAATCTGAAAGTCACATCAACCAGAAACAAAGTCACATGAATGAAATGGGTCAGATTTCTAAAAGAAGTAGAAAGTTTACTGCAAACATTTTCTTGGTTTAAGTGCTGCACACACATATACCTCTAGTGCGATTTTAAGTGGGCGAATGAGACATGTCCTCCTTTCTGCTTGCCTTAACTTCTGATAGGCTGCTGAAGTGGACATGGCAGGGTTGTGTGCATGACTTGAAACAAGGGTTTGTATGCTTTTGAAGTGCTGAGTGTACCTGCTGTTAGGATAGGAAAGACGAAGCAGATGTCTGGAAAAGGAGAGGATGTAGACTGACACTCTCCAGCTCTCCCAGTATGGTGACACGACTGTTGGCTAGGATGTCCTGATGCTGTCCTCATTAATGTGTAAAGGAATAAGTAATTGGACCTTCCTACTAATCTGGCTCTCATTTAGGTTTTGTTCTGCTCTTCTTTTTGCAGACGCTGCCCCTGAAGTTACTGACAGAACTTGTATTTTTTTTCTGTAGGAGACAAGAGAGCATGTTTCCTCACCAGCCTTGTATATTTTCCTTCTCTTGGCACTCAAGCTCTTTGTCCTACATGAGTATCACAAGCGTTCATATTTCTTCTGTCTTCAGTCCTGGGTTGGGTTAATTTAAAAATAATATTTTGAGTAATATGAATATGAACTCTCATACAGAGTGTGAGGTTATATGAATATAATATGAGCCATACCAGACTAGACTAAGGATCAGTCTGTTTTAATCTTCTTTTTGCTCCTACATTTTAGGGAACCATTTAAAGCTAGGTAAGTGTGGTTAATACTCTCTTAAAATCTGGGATATGCAACTCCATGAGTTCAGAGATGGAAGAGATACCTTTGTAGTCTTTTAAAGCATTGGACAGATTGTTATTCCACAGTTTTTCTGCATGCAAACTCTTAGTATCCACTGTGTTATTATATGGCTGGAGTGCAATTGCTTAGGTACAGAGTTGTGTGAAGCATCGCCTTTTGAAAGGAGGAAGAAAGGATTTATTTCAAATCATATCATGTAATCTTTGCATTGAAAACCATACTGCAGTTACTCCCTAGTCATTGCCTCTGTTCTTCCTCATAACTTACTAGCTATCATATTATTTTGCCTATCACATCCCTTTTCAGTTATCTTTTTTACCAGCTGAAGATAGTTTCTTGTATGAAAGCAGTATTTTCATCATAGTATCCAAAGTGTAAATTTAACATATTTGATATTCATGGGCAATACTAAAAGTTGTGTGAATTTTAATGAGGAAGCTATATCCCTGGAGACTGGAGTCCTTTCTTATCCACAGAGAAAAGTCACACTTCTGCTCATGAGTTTCTGTTGCACATACCCCAAAGCTTCTCTCCTTGACTCCTTAACTTTGGTACCTCTGCAAATGACAGAATGAAAGTCCTCTTTCAGAAAAGCACTCTTCAAACTTGCTTTTCAAGCCCATTTCTTAGGTTCTTCAGGGATTTCATGATATAGGGAAGATTTTAGAAATTTATCCCCATTTTTCCAAAGCACAGTTCTATTTGCTGGGTTACTGCAGAACATCCTGCAAAGCAGATACTCACAACAAGCAATACCTGTGTACTGTTTGCAAACAGTCAAAGACTGCCAGTACTTTTGTGTTTCAAGGTTACAACAGACAGCAAGTTTTGAAAAAGCAACCTAGAATACACTGTCTACCAAACAAGTTTTTTTAATCCTTTCAGCCTATTCAGGAGCAAAAAATGCCCTGAACAGACTTCACCTGGCAGACCTTGCCTGTATCTTCTGTCCTGCCACATCAGAGCTTTCAGTCTCCCATTCTCCTATATTTCAACCTGCCCTTTACGACCAAAGAAGCTTTTCACAGTTTTTTCACATCTGATGTCCACCTAGATCTTTACAAAAATCATATAGCACATATTTTGGGGTGTAGAATATGGCAAAATACACTCACTTTAGCATGAATGTACTAAGTCAACAACAGACTTTGTGCTCATGGACGAAGTATGTTTCATGAATTCTCATAAGCTTAAATTAAAAGTATATTCAACATCTGCTGTGCAGACAGAGTCCAGCAGATGTTGATTTTGCCTATCCTTTTTTTTTTTTTACAGGTTGGAAGCTAGCCATAGGATATTCCTAGTGTGTACTGGCTTTGTCCACAAGTGAAGATGAAATTCCTATAACTAAACTTTGTCATTGTCTGAATACCACAGAGCAATATGAATCTTGTTTTTCTTTTTTTTTTTTTAATAGCTTGAACTAATAACCCATAGCTTGGATCATTCAAATGCTGGTTTGCTCTGCTGAAAGCTAGAACACCCAGACCTCTGCCTGAAAGGAGAAACTTTTGGCAGACTGACTCTTTTCCTCCTACATAACAAACTTTTTCCGAAGTCATGTGGACAGACATTTTGCCCTCATTTAAGGGCCACGTACTCTCTTCAGTCTGTGTCAGAACTCCCAGAGGTGTCAATGGGATTTTCATGTATAAATCAAAACTGACTGCCCTCAATTTGTGTGTGTTTAAACAATTTACGTGGGAAGTCTGAACTTCAAGTTTCTAGCCCCAAACAATTAATCTTATAAAAATTAAAGCCAGTGAATTACTGCTATTTGAAAGCATGGCAAGGTATCTATCCTAGCTTTTTAGTGATAAAAGAGGTGATAATTTAGGATATCAGTCTCTTATTTTTTCTCCTTTTTGGGAGTACTTTTATTTTTACAGAGAATTCTTTGCTATTTCTTCCAGGCATGTTGCTTCATGTATTTTTTAAGCCAAGGGCTGAAGACCAAAACATTAAAAAAAAAAAAAAGCCACTCATTTTTCTTTCCTAAGATCTTGATTGCCTAGCTGTGGTACCTCAGTACTGAAAAATACATCCTGATCTCTCCCCCATGCTTCTTTCACTACTGCCACTAAAAAAAAAGAAGTAAAAAAACTGCTGAGGTAGCATGTCCCAGCAACACATCCTATTGTAGTGAGCTCTCAAGAATAGACTGTTCTGCAGCAAGACTGCATTTTGGCCTGTTTTTTGTCATGGGAATGACAAAATGGGGGCAGGGAATAAAAACTGTAGCTAGAGGTGTAGGCAGGTAAAGGCAGCACTGTGAGGCAAAGATTCTCAGAGGTTAGGAGAACCTTTCCAGAACTCAGGAGCTGGACCTGTTATATCTTCTCCCAAAAAGGTACAGCAGGAAAGAGAAAGAAGCAATATCCCAAAGCCCCTTCTTCCTCTTCCCACCTCCTAGAACAGTTCTGCTGCTTTCATTTAAACCATGAAGACTTTGGATGTCACCTAGCAAGGACTGGCACTCCTCCCCCAGTACCATATACAGCTCCCTAGTGGCAGATTTCAGAAAACATTTTCTGAGAATGCAAGCATTTCTCCTCTCACTCTATAAATACTATTCCTGCAAGCTTTACTCCTCATACAGAGTCTTAAACACTCCCAGTTGAAATACCGCCTGACATCTGCAAAGGGAAGTGGACAGCACAGAGCAGCAGTCCTGTACCCTGCCAGTGGCTGAAACGGAAGAAAGAAGTCTGGCTCTGCTAGCTCCGGATTGTGTGAGATTTCTCCCAGATGGACACTGTGCTTGAGCAGAGAGGCTTAGAACAAGCTTAAGTAACATCAGGTTCTCATTTCTGTTCTTTAGCTGTCATTTTATCTCTGGTTTTGATAAAATTTAGAATGCTGCAAGATTCCTGCATAAGACACAACGTTTCAGTTGTGGCTGTTTCCCCTGTAGCACAAAGTTGCTAACAGAACATTTTTACTGTAAAGACAAAAATTACCTGCATTCCTCCAAAAATTGCAGGGTATGAGATACTGCAGAGTTGTCCCTGCAGACACAAATATCATGTGACTTGAGTACAAGGATATCTTCTGTCCAGCTGTATCTGAGGGAATACAAAGGGGGAGGAACAGAATTATTTTCTTCTCCATATTTGGAAAGATGCTTGGCCATGTTTCATTAAGTAATTCAACCAAGAAGCTATTTGGCTGAAGGACAGCAATCCTCAGTCTGTTTTGTTTGCAGGAGGATTTCACCCAGGAGTAAAGATTTCCCTTTTGTTTAGTAAGCAGGGTAGCGTCAAATGACCATATGATCTTGCGGGGAGACAGTAAAGAATTACTGGTATTCTTGAAGACTGTGGACTTTATTAAGACAATTAAAGAGATACCAGAATGTGACTGTTAAAGCAGCTGAAATGCTGCTCTTAAGCTTTCCTTTTCAGGACCAGCCAGCCCTCTCTGTCACATGACAAAGGCAGATTATTCATAAGATCTACTGGTTTTTGTTACCTGCTGTTTTGTAATGGAATAGTCACAGTCCAGCACCACCTTCTTGTGCGAATTAACATCAGAAGCCACACGAAACCTGCATTTTCTGTTCAAGTAGTGAAGCCTAGGGCAGATATTTTGACCTTCAGAAATGCTTAAAGTGGGAAAAACTCCTTCTGCTCTTCACTTCCCCATCTGCTACAAATCAGTAGGAACCAAAGCACAAATAATAGGCATGAATACAACAGGGAAAAGACCATCAAAAGCAGAGGGCTTAAGCTCATCAACATGGAAAGGATTTGTAAAGAGCTGGCAGGCAGGCTTGAAGAAGGCAATTTCATTAGAACAGATTTCCCCTGGAACTGGTGCTTTCAGAAAAGCTTAGTGAACATATAGTGAACATAATGCTTGCTGCTTACACGCACACACACGACCTCTTTCACCATCTGCAAGATTACTTTTCTCTTGCAAGCACAACCCCATGGATAAAATACCTTCCTGAGGATTTTACAGGATGAACCCAAACTCGTAAAAGTTTCAGATTATTCCATAAATTATTCTATAGTTTAATTAAATCATGTCAGGAACACACTGGAATACTTAGGATCACTCTCTCCGTCTTACCATTAGATGATGTTTATTAGATGCTAAGCTCTCACAGTATCTTGTCAAGCTGAATTTAGTGTCTCCTCTGCACAAAAAGGTTGAATGCCAATGATTTTAAAGAAAGTTACCTGTGATATACACACTAGCAAACATATTAAGAGACTTATTCACCACTTACAGGTCATTCTTTTTGAAGTCTTTTGCACTCTAATTATCCATGGATAGAAAGGAAATTTCCCCTCACCACTTAGTTTTTGTGGACTTTGCTTCACATCTGTACAATGCTAGGGTCTCAGTCTTGCACCCAGTCAGAGCTTAGCTGTTCACCTATTTACTCCATTTCTACTGTGATCCTCCTGTGTAACAAATACATTCATATCCTGGATTGATGACTTCACTCTGTTGCCTTTACACATACAAATACAGCTTTCTACTGAACCAGTGGGAGCTTCTGTACAGCATGACTGTGGGGCCTGCATGACATAGGGGAGAGATGCGTTTTCATATACTGTGCATGTATCAAAGACTAATTTAAATTTGCCCTATTACTTTTTGCATTCATAATTCTGATAAGATGGCTAAGATTGAATTTAATTGCTGTATTTACACAGTTAGTCATACTAGTCGTACCTGATTGCAGTCTCCCACACTGGCAGTACAGGATCTGCATAGGAAAACTGGCCATGGACAACAATTGTTCTTCCTTTGCTAAAAATGTTTCCGATTCATTCTACTTCCTTTTGCTTCTGAGTCCTAAAATGTGTAGCAATAATAAATCTAAATCTGGTGTTACAAAAACATGGGAAAAACAAATGAACAGACAGTCAGCTTTCCGACAAACAAAACCCCCTAGAGAAAATTACTTTTTATGACCTGAGCACTGAGGACTAGAAGCAGCACATTCTAACTGCCACAATCCACTTCAGTTAGGAGTACCTTGAAGAAAACAGGTGTTCCCTTCATTTGCAGCTCCTCTTGGCTACCTTTTTCTGTTCTTTCATTCTGGTCTGTGCAAAGACTGACATGATCTCTACCCCAGTAAAACACAGATGAAGAGCATTGTAAGCTTTATTAGTGGTGTAACTCAGACCACACTGAGTGCAATTGCAGCACCACTTATTTAATCCCCCAAAGACCAACAGTGCAAATAACTTGAAGATTTTGTTGGTCAAGACAAGAAAGTTGCCAATTGATACAAAGCTGTCACCAATGATCCAGGGAGGTCCCAAATGACTGGAGGCTGGCAGTGTGATGCCCATCTGCAAAGGGCCAGAAGGAGAATCCGGGGAACTGTAGACCTGTCAGCCTGACCTCAGTGCCTGGCAAGGTTATGGAGCAGATCATCCTTAGTGCCATCATGTGGCATGTAGAACACAACCATGGGATTAGGCCCAGCCAACATGGGGTTAGGAAAGGAAGGTCCTGCCTGACCCAGCTCATCTCCTTTTATGACTGGATGACCCTCCTAGTGGATGAGGGGAAGGCTGTGGATGTGGTCTACCTTTTTTTCTGAAAAAAAGACTGTGTCAAAAGGCCTTTGACACAGTCTCCCACAGCATCCTCCCGGAGAAGCTGGCAATCCACAGCTTGGACAGGTGCACCCCTTGCTGGTTAAAAACTGGTTGGATGACTGGGCCCAGAGAGTGATGGTGAATGGAGCTGCATCCGGCTGGTGTCTGGTGACCAGTGGTGCTCCCCAGGGATTAGTACTGGGCCCAGTCCTGTTCAACATCTTTATTGATGACCTGGATGTGGGGATTGAGTCCACCCTCAGTAAGTTCACGGGTGACACCAAGCTGGGGGGGAGTGTCGATCTGCTGTAAGGTAGGAAGAAGCTGCAGGAGGACCTGGGCACGCTGGGTCGATGGGCCGAGGCCAATGGCATGAAATTCAACGAGACCAGGTGCAGGGTCCTGCACTTTGGCCACAACAACCCCAGGCAGAGCTACAGACTGGGGGAAGAGGGGCTGGAGAGCAGCCCAGCAGAGAGGGACCTGGGAGCACTGGTTTACAGATGGTTGAACATGAGCCAGCAGTGTGTCCAGGTGGCCTGGAAGGCCAATGGCATCCTGGCTTGTATCAGGAATAGTGTGGCCAGCAGGAGCAGGGATGTGATTCCCCCTCTGTACTCAGCACTGGCCCCACCCCAAGTACTGTGAGCAGTTCTGGGCCCCTCACTGCAGGAAGGATCTTGAGGTGCTGGAGCAGGTCCAGAGGAGAGCAACAAGGCTGGTGAAGGGACTAGAGGGAAAGTCTTACAGGGATAGGCTGAGGGAGCTGGGGTTGTTTAGCCTGGAGAGCAGGAGACTCAGGGGGGACCTTATCACTCTCTTTCAACCACCTGAAGGGAGGTTGTGGTCAGGAGGGGGCTGGGCTCTTCTTCCAGGCAACTGGCAACAAGACAAGAGGGCAGGGCCTCAACCTGCTCCAGGGGAGGTTTAGGTTGGATATTAGGAAGTACTTCTTTACAGAGAGGGTGATTAGACATTGGAATGAACTATCCAAGGAAGTGGTGGTGTCACCATCCTTGGAGGTGTTTAAGGACAGACGGGATGTGGCGCTTAGTGCCATGGTCTAGCTGATGTCGTGGTCTTAGGTCATAGGCTGGACTTGATGATCTAAGAGGTCTTTCCCAGCTTCAGTAATTCTGATTCTGTAAAGGAAAAGCAGAATAGACCAGGCATGATGTTGCAGCCTAAACTTGTGCTGTCATGTGAGAACAGATTAACTGACCCAGCCCATGCTGCACATGCTTCAGTACCAAAATGACTCTACACATAAGCCTCTGTAAACAGTGTCTGGTTTATCTTCAAGTGCTAAGTGGCAAAAGTATACCTAAGAAACAGATTTTTGTGAAGCACTCAGCCTGCTACATAAATGTAAAAACATGTTGGAAACATCTATAAGATGCATCATTTCCCAGATTAAATTATATTTTCTGTCAGTCTCTTGTCATTTGCAGTGGAATCTGAGTATTGCTGGAAAGTCAAAGGGACAGTATTGGATGAGTTTTCCATCAACTGACACCCTAGTGAAGAAAGAGTAAATAATTCAATTAAATGCAAGCATGGGGGTTGACTTGCAAACACACCAATGTACCTGTGTATTTCATGGCACTGTGAAATGTCATCAAAAGAAAACTCAAGCAGAGAGGAGGACTAGAAAATTAATAAAGGAAGGAAAAATACCATTGAAAGGCAGAAAGTTGCAATCAATAAGTTTACATGGCTAATCTATCCCAATGGAATTTTTCCAAGACAGAGTTACTCCTAGAAATTGAGTTGGTTAGACAGAAAATTGTTTAATGCTAAACTAGTGAATAAAATTAACCCAAGTTATTGCCTCATAACAGTATAGAGAACGAAATCTGTACAAAAGTTGGTTGAATGGGGAGGGGGCTCTGAATTCAGGCAGGAGGTCCCTTTGGGAGTGTTTCTCTCTCTCAGTGTGATTCTGTGACAGCAGGAACCCTCCCAAGCAATAGCTTGTAATCTCACACTAGGCTACCAGGCATTTTTCATAGCAACCATGGAAAACTATTGTCAATGTCGGTACGTCTGTGCACATACATATTTACAAACACACACAGATGTACTGATGGAGGTGGTGTCCCAGCCCTTCATGCACGTACCCTTGAGCACACTCACCCCACACATCCAGACATCTCGACATCACTTCAGTCAGACGCTCATCGCTCAGGTACTGCTGCACATTTTAAGTTGGAAAACTGAGTCCACAGGTGAAGGGTCCCCTTGAACATGAAAGTGGGAACAGAGCCTTCCCCCGCCAAACCTCCCAGCCGCGAGCGCATCCTCCCCGCAAAACAAAGGGCTTAAATTAATCACGATTAATTCAGCGCGTGTTAGTGCAAAGCCTTGCTCCGTCCCTGCCAGCAGCAGCAGCTCCGGGTCCCGCGGCGG
>NW_009952047.1:1640230-1682774 GCF_000747805.2 Chaetura pelagica
CGGGGCGGCCACGCGTGGGGCACAGCGGCGTGTGGTGACCTGGTGCGCGGCGTGGTGAGCAGCCTGTGGTGTGGGTGTGTGGCGCTGCCTGCTGTTCGGTGTCGAGGCGTGTAGGGCTGTATAGTGGGGTGTGGAACGGAGTGGTGTGGGACACAGAATAGTCTGGCTAGGGCAACTAGTAAGCATCTTCCTTCGCTGTCTGCCTGCGGCTCCCATGTTTTCTGTTGCCCTTGCAAACAAATGTGTGAAATTCACTCTTTGAAAGAGCGTGGAATCGATGTCTCGATTTCAGAGTGATAGATATGAGTCAAGTCTGGCATCCTGCAACGTCTGCCTTGTTTCTTGGCAGCAGGACTTGAGTACCCGATAGCTATCAGCAGTCAGTGATATCTATATACTGTCACCAGGTGACTATTTTAATTGCTGATGACTGACATAGGTGCCCTTATGCTGTGTGTAGTATACCAATAAATAGAAACATCCAGGAATCTTTCTAGTCACTGGAACACAATAATCTGTGGTGTTAAGTTGTTACACAGTCCCACGGCACAAATTTGGTCTAGGCAGGTCCTGGACATGTGTGGCACTTGAAAATGCTGGTAAGGTTTACCAGTAGATGGCATATGGACAGCTGGTCTACTCTAGAAGCCTTTTTACAAGGCTAGACTGGGCTGTTTATTGCCATTTGGCCTCTGTGTGCGGAAGCATTCCCAAATCAAGTCTAATTTTATGTTACTTTTAAGTCTAATTTCTGGTAGCGTCATGTATCTACGCATGGGGTGTACTTGAAGCATCTTGTGTGGTCTCATTTGGAGCTGATGAATGAAACTGCAAGAGGTGCATCAGTCAGTGCTGGGCAAATGAAATTGGCAAAGTTTGTTCTCTTTGGGTTTGGCAGAAGAAAACAAGACCGTTGTCTAATGGGCTCAGGGTTTCAGGTGCAAAGCCAGCTTTAGGAAAACACATCTCTATGTTAAGTCTTCCACTGTGAAGTCAGGTTTCAATATTGATCCATCCCAGGATGCTGTGTGTAAAACTTAATCATATAAGTTAATAATAACCATTACAAATAAAACAAGCTTAAGAAATACCATCTGTTTTCTTGATAAGGCATCTTGACTAGTCCTATCTTTGAAATGAAAATTTGAATGAAAAACCAAAAATTCCCTTTAGAAACCTGTAATTCAGTTTTACGAGCCCATCTAAACCTCATGTCTGCAAAAGTGTCAGTGTTATTTTACACTGTGGTCTCGTAAGAATCTGGAAATAAAAATATCTGCATGATGGAAGGAGAATTGTCATAGAATGACAAGGTTACATTTTGGTCTGCTTGCTGTTTTTTCGTTAAAGATGCTGTACTGTGGTTTTCTTCTATAAGTCTTCTTCATGTAAGACAAATTGCAGCTTCAAGGATTACTGTCCCTTCTAAGAACTCTGCAGAAAATTACTGTTCTAAGTTTGATACAGTACTATTGGAAATAATCTAGTGAAGTATTTTAAGTATAACTAAATTGTTCATGCTGGACTGTTACACTGCCGTCCTTTATTTTTAACTGTCTTTTTGTGCAACCATAATAATTTCTTCTTCCACTTTCCTAAAATGTCTCTTTTACACTTTAATGTGGTCTTTCTTGTGCTGCTAACCAGAATTCTATGCTTCTTTTCCAAAACCAAAAGTGTCTGCAAAGCATGACAAACTCCTAGAAATACTGTCAGTTATGTGTTATCATAGCAGAAAATGAAGGAAAGGGAATTATTAGAATAATCCCAGCACTTAAGTCATCCTGCAGCACTATTCACTGATAGATCTTGAAGTTATTAATTCAGGTCTGCAGCAGTTCTTACGAAAACCAAATAGGCAGAGAGATAAGTGAATTCTGCAAGGTCATCAAGCCAGTCAGTGGCTGACCTGGGAACATCAGTGAGTAGGAGCAAGGCTTAATCAGCCATTGCTGTCTCAGAACCTGTGACAGCAAAACAGTTAGTTGATTTAAGATCATCATAGAAACAGAGTGACTCCATTTGACAAGTGGCTGCACATTCTTGTAATGTCCATCTTTGAAAAGACAGGAGGGTTCTCCTTGCCACTTCAGTTTTGCATCCTCCCTGAAGGTGCTTCATAAAGAGGTTTACTGCAGAGTTTCTGTGCTTTGTCAGAGCTGTCCATGCTTGTCTTCGCTATGTGAACCACACTTTGACATTCCTATCCAGCAGATTAAAGATAAATTCTGTGGGGTACACAGAAATATGAAGGATGTACCACCAAAGACACAGCGAGAGACATTGCCCTGATGAGAAAGGAGGAAAGTTGCACTCCTATAAGTGTTCATTTTTGCAATCCATTTTTATTGTGAGGGTGGTGAAACACTGGAACAGGTTGACAAGAGAGGAGATGAAGATGCCATCCCTGGAGATAGATGTTCAGGGTCAGGCTTGACGGGGATCTAAGCAATCTGATCTATTTGAAGAGGCTTACTGCAAAGGGGGTTGGTCTAGATGATCTTTAAAGGTCCCTTCCAGCCCAAGCATTCTCTATTTGGGATTTTCTGGCACACATGAGCCAGCAAGTGCTTTTGTTCAGCCATCTTTATTTTAAGGCACACGCAAACAGTCTAAGGGGAAGAAATTCAGCTTCCTAATTCAAAACTCTTTGACTTCAGTTTTTCACACAGGGTTGGTGGGATGGCACAAGCAACATACGTTTTATGTTAATCAGATTTCTTAATGCGTTATGGGAAAACTGCAGAGCTGTTGTGACCAAGTGGAAGAACTGAAGCAGAACTGAAGGAAGTACAAACAGGTTTGAGCAGGCACTGTTGCTGCTGATTAAGGAATATGTCTAAAGCTCATAAAGCTTACTAGAGTGACATGCTGACTTTCATAGCTGCAGGCACCTGGACTGGAGCCTCTGATCCTGACAGAAAACCACTGCTGGTGTTGGACATACGTTTGTTGCCAGATCCATCATGAAACAGAAATGAGGGATAATTGTACAGTGGTGAAAGTTTAATGGTGTGTTCTTGTCTTAGCATTCAAGAATCACAGTTGCATATGTGCCAGCATTGTTTTGCCATCTTTATTGATGAACAGTTTACACATCTGGAAGCCACACTGATCGTTGTGGGCTAAGGTGAAAGTACAGATTATTTAAAGTACTCCGTGTGGCAGCCTCTTGACAAAATAATAGGAGCTGCCTCTAAGACAACAGGCTTCTTTCTGTCTTCCAATGGAAGTAAAAAGGGAAGTATTTCTCTGCAAAACAACATAGAAGTTGTAGGTGTGCACGGCTCTTGAGCTGAAGTCAGAGATAGTGCCCAGCCAGCCTTAAACTGACAGTCAGTTTTCTAAAAGACTTGGCAAAGCAGTAGCTGAGGGAGGCTTTGAGAACTTCTCTGTGTTGTTGCAACAACTGTTGCACTAAAAAGTTGGGCTTTTTTGCTTTTGTAGTACATCTTCACTGCATTACAGTCAATGGTGTGTGTAAGTGGAAGGTTTGTCACAGCACCTAGAGAGAAAGGTGACACATTTTCTGAATATCTGATCTTTAAAGTCTGGCCTTTGTATCTAACCTGGTGTTGAGGGAGCATGACAAATGGCCAACCAGCATGTCAAATTCAGTGTTCTGTTGTCATCCAATTAACAAATATGAAAAAAAACGGCCCTCAAAAGAATGTAAGCACATATCAATTTAGGATAAACAGTTCTAATGCTTATTTAATGCTTGTTTAAATAAGTAATGGAGGTTTTGTTTCTTCTGTATGTCAAAAGCACAGCAGTACAAGATGCAGCATTTTTACCCTCTAGGATAATGGGCTTTTTGTGTCAATGCATTTTCAGATTCAGAATCTCTTTTTGAAATTAAAAAAAATAGTTGAATCAAAAAAAATTTAAAGTCTTCTCATACCATGTAAGAGGCTTATCATTTTTTTAATTTTAAAATAGTAGTACCCTCTCACTGAGAAGATGGGCGTTTAGAATCATGTATGTGGTCTGTTTAGCAGGAACGTGCTTGCAAATTTTTATTCCTAACAATGGGAGAGCAGCAGATTCTAGCCTATCTCTGGCATTGTGTTCTAAATATCTGATGATGGCTTATATCAGCTAGAGCTAAATGACTAGTTGGCAGCAGTGGGCCTCTCTTAAATTATGAGATGGCCTAGGAATCTGTATTAAATGTTACAGTGAAAAAAAACCCCTGAAGTCAACCCTGTTTACCTCCATGGTTGCTTTGAAATTACAGAGCTGGTAGTTAGCGATTACTGACCAAATTGAGAGTGGAGTTCCTGTCAGCTATCATTAGTGTCAGTTCAAAATAACCATTTTTAATCAGTGTGATGTTTGTGGAAGTATTTGTGCTGCAGTCTTGTGTAGAATTTGCTCACAAGATTAATACAGCAGGGTCAGAGGCAAAATACACATCTGTACATTGTTCACTGCCTTTAATTCTAGCCTGAAATGGGACTACCTTAAGAAGTTACTAAGTAGTTCATTTCTTGGATGGCTTAGGCAAAAAGTGCTCTGTTTAGCATCATATACAGAGCTTAAGAGCATTAAGATTTTCTTTGATTGAATGCCTTTTCTTTGGAAATTGGTCTGTTTGTGCTCTGAAAATTCATAGAATCATAGTATCACAGGGGTTGGAAGAGACCTCTGAAGATCATTGAGTCCAACCCCTCTGCTGCAACTGGAACACATCCACATGGGTCTTGGATGGGTCCAGAGGAGACTCCACCACCTCTCTGGGCAGCCTGTTCCAGTGCTCTGACACAGTAATGAAGTTTTTCCTCCTGTTGAGGTGGAACTTACTATGTTGTAACTTGGTACCATTTCCCCTCGTCCTATCAAGACAGCACCACTGAGAAGCAACTGGCCTGTTCCTGACACCTACCCTTCAGATATTTATAGACATTAATAAGGTCCCCTCTCAGTCTTCTCTTCTCCAGACTAAACAGCCCCGGATCTCTTAGCCTTTCCTCATATGACAGATGTTCCAGTCTCTTGATCATCCTTGTAGCCTCAGTTGGACCCTTTCCAGCATATCCCTGCCCTCTTGAGCTAGGGAGTCCAGAACTGGACACAGTACTCCCCAAACATGGTCTTACTAGGACAGAGTAGAGGGGGAGGAGAACCTCCCTTGACCTGCTTGTTCTTAATGCATCCCAAGATACTATTTGCACTCTTGGCCACAAGGGCACATTGCTGTCCCATGGATAACTTGTTTTCCACCAGGACCCCAAGGTCCTTCTCCATGGGGCTGCTTTCTAGCAGATCAACCTGTAATCTGTATTGGTGCATGGTGTTCTTTCTCCTCAGGTTCGGTACTCTACACTTATTTGTGTTGTACCATATTAGGTTCCTCTCTGCCCAGCTCTCCAGTCTGTCTGGATCTCACTGGCTACAAAGCCTTAAGTTGTATCAGCCAATCCTCCCAGTTTCATGTCATCAGCAAACTTGCTGAGGATACACTCTGTCCCCTCATCCAGGTCATTGATGAAGATGTTGAATAAGACTGAGCTCAGTATTGACCCCTGAGGAAGACCACTAGGCACAGGTCTCCAACTGGACTCTGCACGGTTGATCACAACCCTCTGGGCTCTGTTGTTTAGCCTATTCTTGATTCATCCCACTGTCCACTCTTCTAACTCACACTTCCTGAGCTTATCCACAAGGACGTTATGGGAGACAGTGTCAAAAGCCTTGCTAAAGTTGAGGAAGACAACATCCACTGTTCTCCCTGCACCTATTCATTCCATCACACCATCACAGAAGCATATCAGATTAGTCAAACAAGATTTCCCCTTGCTGGATGCATGCTGGCTACTCCTGATAACCTTCTTTTCTTCCATGTGCTTAAAGATGACCTCCAGAATAAGCTGCTCCATCATCTTTCCAGGGATGGAGGTGATGCTGACTGGTCTGTAGTTACCTGCATCCTGTTTCTTGCCTTTCTGGAAGACTGGAGTGACAATTAGCTTTCCTCCAGTCCTTAGGCACGTCTCCCATTTTCTAGGACTTTTCAAAGATGATGGAGAGAGGTCTAGCAATGACTTCTGCCAGCTCCCTCAGCACACATAGATGCATCCCATCAGGGCCCATGGTTTTGTAGATGTGCAGTTTCCTTAACTGATCTTTAACCCAATCTTCTTCAATCAAGGTAAAGTCTTCCTCACTCCTGACTTCTTCTGAGGTCTGAAAGGTTTGAGAATCCTTGAGACTCAGGCTTAGCGGTAAAGACCGAGGCAAAGAAAGCATTAAGTAACTCCACCTTCTCCATATCCTCTATCAGCAGGGCCCCCCCTTCATTCAGCAGTGGGACCACATTTCCTCTGGTCTTCCTTTCACCTCCAGTGTACTTGAAGAAGCCTTTCTTTTTGTCCTTGACTTCTCTTGCCATTTTTAATTCTAAGGAGAACTTAGCTTTCCTTGTTGCCTCCCTACACCCTCCAACCACATTCTTGTATTCCTCCCAAATGGTTAACCCCTTCTTCCATGATCTGTAAACTTCTTTCTTCCAGTTAAGTTTGTTCAGAAGTTTCCTGCTCAACTATGCAGGTCTTCTGACTCTCTTGATATCTTACTCCTTGGGACACTTTGATCTTAAGCTTGGAGGAGGTGGTGCTTGAATATTTACTAATTCTCTTGGGCCCCCTGTCCTTCCAGCAGAAATCCCATTGGATTTCTCCAAGCAGTTCCTTGGAAAAGCCAAAGTTAACTCATCTGAAATCCAGCATTTTGACCCTGCTAGATGCCAGGTACCTGCTGCACATGATTCTGAACTCTACCATCTCATGGTCACTATAACCAAGGCTGCCCCCAACCTTAATGTCTTCTACCAGTCCCTCTTAGTTTGTCAATACTAGGTCTAGTAGAACACCTCTCCTTGTTGGTTCCTCCACCACTTGTGTAAAAAAAGTTATCATCAATGCACTGGAGGAACCTCCTGTACTGTCCCTGCCTGGCTGTATGATCTTCCCAGCAGATACCAGGATGATTGAAGTCCTCCATGAGGACCAAGGCCTGTGATTGTGAGGCATCTGTCACCTGTCTGTAGAAGGCCTCATCAACATCCCCATCCTAAACTGGTGGCCTGTAATAAACATCCACAACTGTGTCCCTCATATCAGACTGCCTTTTAATCTTTACCCATAGGCTCTCAACCCTGCTCTGCATCTGCCTCCAGGGAGAGCTCAATAGGTACCCATTGCGCTCTCACATAAGGAGCAATTCCATCACCTCACCTTGCTGGTCTATCTTTCCTAAAAGGGATGTACCAATCCATGACAATGCTTGTAATCTGAGCTGTCCCACCATGTCTCAGTGTTTGCAGTGAAATCATGGCCATGCGACTGCGCACAGATCTCTAGTACTTCCTTTTTATTCCCCATGCTGCTTGCATTAGTGTATAAGCATTTCAGAGAGGGAAAAATACTAGCATGCCACCCCAAAAGTGCTAAGCCACAACACCCACGCACCTCTCTATCAAGCCCATCTGAATCCCATTCCCCTTGGTTTAAAGCTCTCTGGATGAGCCCTGATAACTCTTGTTCTCTTGTTGCCCCCAGGCTCATTTCCAGTGGGCCTGGTTTTATCCCTTACCCCCTTCAAACCTAGTTTAAATGTGTCCTACATTTTGGTCTAAGCAGCATTGTGTGATTTGGAAGTCTGGTGTTTAGTATATTAGCCATTTATTGTCTTTCCTTTTAACATAAGTGTAATTTATTTTTTAAATGTTAAAATACGCGGCTTTCAAGAAACACTGAAGGATACAGCTGCGTGCCCTTTTGCTTTGCCAGTTCAATGAGGTTAACTGGGTTCATCAGTATGAGGTACAGTGGCTTCAGACACAGACTGAAGTGCCTCATCCTGGGAGTCTTTATCCCAGTGGTGGCCACTGGTAGGGCTGTCCCCATGTGCAGCTCCTCAGTATGACAGTTCTTCGTTAGGTATGTTGAAGCCCTTTATTCCTGTGTGTCTCTCTCCATTGAGTATGTAGGAAGCTGCAGATGCATAGATAGCTGTAGACCCTGATTTGAACACCTGTTCCATCTCCATCTCTCTCCATTTTCTTCATTCTGCAGTATCCCTAGAAGTGATATATTTGGTGGTGCTGATTAAAAAAAATAATAAAAAAAAGACAAAAAATAAACAAACAAACAAAAAAAGGCAGAAAGTACTAGCGAGTCTTCTGTTCTTTGTTGCTTTTTAACAAATTGTTTTTCCTGGCTTGAAAAAGGCACTTGTCACTTCTCTTTAACACTTGGGACTGCATGCCCTCCCAAACCACAGTTTTTATACCTTTGAATATGCTCCAACAATATGTTCATACTAGTACTAAGAATAAGTAGCAGCAATGCAAAATGTTTTATGTAAAGAATTGTTGTCGGATTGAATGGTTTACAATATTTTCATGCAAAGTTTATGGCTTACTAAAACCTGGCTCAAAGGCATTCATGTTACTATCTAAGCATACATTTTTGTATAAATACTGCCCAAGTAGTTTGGTCAGGCAGCTTAGTGGCCCTGAGAATGGCAAATCCATTCTTGAGCTTGAGAACTTGAACTTACAGTTCTCTTTTTGTTGTTTAATTTTTGAGGTACTCCTTAAGGCATACTGTTTATTTCTTGTTGCACTACTGTGAGATTGATCCATGGTATTCAAAGGTGTTTGTGGTTCTAGATAGCAGAAGGAAGAAATCTGAAGACATGATAGATTAAATCTAAAGCTGGGTCTTCATGAAGATCTTGTGGTTCCGTGGAAATGCATCAAATTTTATTTGTTTCCAGTTGTCAGTCTCTGTTTTCTGAACATCCTTCATGAAGTCTTAAGGCTGAAATGGTTGTTATGGGTGTACTGTTTGATGCCTCACATAACTACATAGAGTGCTTTGTGACCACCACACTTAAGGAGTACCTGTTAGTGATGCTGTGTGGGGTATTGTTGAATGATATAGTGATGAGCTGACATTTTCAGACTTTCTCATCTGCTTTGAATAGGACATGCCATCTGTGCCTTGGGGGCTTTTCAGGAGCAGACAGACTATTACAGCAAGAGATCCCAAGGAACTGTGCAAATGGCCAGTGTATTATAGTAATGGGGTGGATTTTACAGAAGTTTTGGAAATAAGACCTCTGAAGTTTGGTTTTTGTTTTTATGAAAGACCCTTTCATTTTTTGATCCATTCCACCAGTGTTAACATATTCTAGCCTTGGTGATGTTTTGAGTTGTTACTATGTGCTAAGCGTTAAACAGACAAAGACAAAGAACTATAACTTTCTGGAAAAATGGGGAGCTGTAGGAGAACATTCTCCTTTCAGCACAAAGAAGGGTGTTCTGTGACTGTCATTGCTGAGTTGGGCAACACCAGCAAGAAAACACTTTTGTCCTTTTGTTTCAGAGCCTTTGCTGGAAGGACCTAACAGTTAAGTAGCTTCTGATCCCCAGTCCTTAATAGTTAGCACTTTTACAGAAAAATCAGTCTTGCCATGTATTTTATGCCAGAGAGATACAAAGACAAACCAGGAAAGCCACTAAGTGGTTTTGTTCTGAGAGTAGAAAATAAATTCTAGGCATTAAAATTTTGAAGAAGTCAGGACAAAATAAGTTGTTTTCTTTTTAATTAATTTCCTAGACTTATGAGAGGCCTTTCTAGTAAAATATATAATAAGTAGCACTATTTCCTGACACAAATCTCAGCATGAATATTCTGTATGTAATATATTTTGCATGTGCTGTGACACATTCTTAGCCTTTATCCTCCAGATCCACTTGTTACTGGAATATTAAAGTTAGATTTTGCAAATGAGACAATGTTTGTGGTGCTCAGAATTTTCTGACTGTCCTAGGAAGTAGAAATTAAAAGTGCTATTGCCTTTTGCAACAGCTAGGCTCTACGGGTGACCAAATTCCTGTTCAAATCTTTCAGCTACTTCTCTATGATGTTAACACAATTCAAAACAACAGCTTCTGTTAAAATTATTATGTTTCTGCTGGTTCAGGGTCTCTCTGGTAACCTCAACCAGGAAAATGAAGAACCTCCTTGAATCTGACAGACAGTCTGTAAAAAGCTCTAGCATTCAGAGCTGTGGTCCTCTGCTAAGCAAATGCAGTATAAGCAGTGAAGCAAGGAGTCCAACTGACTGTCCTGTTTCTCTCTCAAACACTCCCCCACACCCAGTCAGGCTGGGACAGCTCTTATCAGGGATTACTGTGTTCATGTTTCTCCATTCTAGCAGTCCTGGAGCAAAATAAGATATTCAGAAGATAATTGATCCGTGACATCTGGCAGTAGATGGGCCAGGTCATGAATTGTGTTTGTCCTTTTGGAATTAATTATTTTATCCAGCTTTTTTCCCTGCTTTTTTTTAAAGTAATGACTGTCTAAAATGAACACAAAAGAAAATATATTTGGCAGATTCACTAGTCAATAGGGGTGTGAATGCTTGGTCTGAAAATCCATGAAGAATAGTTACATATTCAGTAAAATATTTTTTAGTCCCTTTTTTATTACTAGCAAAAGACCAGAGTAGTACTAGAGAAATCAAGTAGCATCTTGGTTATATTAATGATGGAAATTGCTCACACCCAAAGAAAACTAGGATTTTTAATTTTTCAAATCAAACTGAGATCTGTTAGCAAGATGATACTTTGAGTATAGCCTACAGAATAGCAGCATGTAAGGCCTCCAACAACTTCTAAAAATTCTGATAAACTTGTTAAAAGGTTGTACAGTACCAAGAGCTGAGGAAATTGGTATGTACATGATGTGCCTTGTCTTTCAGTGTCCCATTTAGAAGACCTCTGAATGATGGAAGATGAAGGATATGTTTATTAGTTGTTTCCTGGAAACTAGGTGCATTGTGTTCATTTTAATTCAGAGCTCAGAACTGCAAGCCACCCAATTTCAACTCACCAGATCCAACAGTCCTAATGCTTTTGTGAAAAGAGTGTGAGTCAAGAGATCGGAAAGTTCATTCCCAGTTATGCAAAAAGCACATAAAAGTTGGAAAAAGGTGAAAAACAAGTGACAGATGACTTACATGCAGCAAGGGTGACACTGTGGAAAGAGAAGATGAAGGTTGAAGATAAAGGGAATGAAAAGGATAGGAAAGATTAAAAGATAAAAGCACAGATGAAGCACAGTATTTTGTTGACCCTCCCAGTGTTGCATAAATTAACCATGAGAACGTAATTTGTAGAGCTAGTACATTATTTAACTGAGGTGAAAATCATTGTAATGCAAGTCTAGACCACCATGAAAACACTGTGTTTCAAATAATTATTTTTTATTTTTTTAAGTTGTTATCTTCAACAGCCTGTTATTGGTAGCCCTTTTTAAATATACAGATGGATCCTATAGGTGCATCTTTTCCCTGAATTCTAAGTGCAGCATCTGCCAGGGGCATATGCAAGGAAAGCTTTTATATTACTTACTTTCTTCCATATAGGTAACAGCATCTTCTCTAGAGCTTGTTTAACTCTGCAGAAGAAATTGGTGAAAGGTGGCATTTAGAAGACAAACACTGTGGAATATCGCTTAGTTCCTCTCCTGAAGGTGAACCTACAAAACCTAAAGAGGGAGTAAGATTTACTTGAGTGGGTCAGCAAACCTAGCAGTGTTCAGTGACCAAAAGAAAGGTGGTGAAATGAGACCTTTGTTGTTTTAGAGATGGGGCAGAGGAAGTATAACCTGCTCTTTTGTGTAGAGGAGTAACAATTTGTATCATGATTAAGGGGAACAATAGTTGTCACGCCCTAGTTTTGCATTACTCTTGTGAGATGACCAACTTTTTGGGATGGCTCAGAATTCAGTGATAGGTTAACTCATTTCCACCAAAAGCTCTGGTTCATCCCAGTACTGATTTTTTTTTTTTTTTCCAAAATATTTATTTACATAAAATTTCCCAGCAGATTTGCACTATTTTACCTGCAGGAAGGATTAAAGCAAAGCAGCCTTGAAACAACGGATGAGCTTCACAAAAGGTTTTAGCGTTGCCGTTTCCCTTTGTTAATGACATGCAGATCCCTTTCTGAAGCTATCAGTAAAAATGAAGACATACCATTTTAATATTCTGATGAATTTATAGGTCAAATCTATGCAGTGTTTTCTGTAATAAAGCATTGTTTATTCATTTTAATATAAATTAAAGTGATTGTGTTGTATGTGGTTATTTATTCTGTAATATTATAAAATGGTAATTAGTTATTTTATAATAAATAAGTGATCCTCTGGGAAAAAGAATAATGTTGTTCCATTCAGAACTCATCCCATGGTGTGCAGTTTTTGTGTAATCTCTAGCGTGAAAACAAATTCAGTGTAAGTGGAATAGCAGTATAGTAGAAGTGAATGGCTCTTTAATGGAGAGCTTTCTGTTTCAGTTCTGATGGTATTCCCTTAGTAGCTGTAGGTAGCTCATTCCCTATGAGATATATAAGTAGTAATGTAATGTTTGTGATGAATGCTTGGATAATGTCATTTTGAAAATTACATTCTGGCTTGCACTTTTTTAGGCAAGCTTCTGGCAGGGATCCTGGGGCTGTCTGTTATTATCTAAGGCTTAGTTTGTAAAATGAGACAGATTAATCCATTTTAGTGTTTGTTGGGTTGTTTTTTTTTCCCCGTAGACAGATATATTAATAGCTAATACTGTATGGTCAGAATCTCCTGTAAAATCAAAATACTGAATAAGGACAGAGATTAGGCCCAAGATCAAATCTTTGTAGGTTAGATGCAGAACATGTAATTGAGACGGTAACCGAGGACCTTTGACAACATCATTGCTGTGGCTGTCAAATGGCTGAAGAAGTCTTTAGTCTTGAGTTCTACTCATCCTCTGATTTTGTATTACAAAGTAAATATTAAAAAGACAAGTTCAGCTGATTTCACGACTGTACTGATAGGATTTCATTTTGCCTTGCAGTAGTGAATTTCTAGAGCAGCATTTTGTACGACAACCTTTTTGTTGCACAAGACTTCATTTTTTAATTCTAAGGACTGTTTCTGGCAGAAAGAAATGGCAAGTCTGCCAGATATTTGTACACACTAAGCAGAGAATGAATACAATACAGATGGTAATAACTTTTTACTAATGCAAAAGGAATGTTTTATTTTAGATCTGGAAGGATTGCTGAAACTGACTGATCTATTACTCCTGTGAAAAAAATGTAGACAAGAAAATACATACTGAAATTGTCAAAGACAAGGTGTTTCTAGTGGACCCATGGATTTCTTTGCAATAATCAAGAGCATTAATTATTTTGCTAGGTTTGTACTTATCACTTACTAATTTATAGTAGTGACCAAATGGGCTGTATTCTCAGTTAAACAGGTCATTAAGCACCTTATTTTCTGTTATGGCTGCTGCTCACTTTTATTTTATGGTAAAATCAGAAGCAGATGTGGATATTCATGCTGGAAAAAAAAAAGTTTTTAGTGTCCTTTTAACTTCTGAGAACTGTGTAGTAGGCTTTTAAGCTTCATTTATTGAAGAACCTGACAATTTATGAAAGGTTTGTGAGGCTTTTTAATGAAAAAAAGTTATCTTTATGTAGATAGAGACCATAAAGTTGATGGGGACTGGTGAAATACTTGTTTAAGCACTGTGTGTGCTTACAAGTTTAGAGGTTAAGTGAACAGGCATTTTAAAATACATGAAATTTCTGCTGGGAAAAAGAATCTTTTTAAAGGACTTTCTGGAGAGGTTAGAATAGAGGAGTGCAAGTCAGGGTTAAAGGAAACAAAAATTACATGAAATGCCATCCAAATATTGGAGAGAAGAGGCAGAGCAGTGCAAACTGCTAGTTGGATTGTCAGCAGCTCTCGATGGTGGCCTGTCCCTTATGTCACTGCTTTCACAGAAAGAAAGAAAACACTAGACCACCAGACATATGCAGATGATTGAAAAATACATCTATGACTTATTTTTTCTCCCTGAAGTGTTGAATTCATTTTTCTTTCCCTTTTTTTTTTTCCTTTGCTGTTATACAGCAGGGATTCTGTGTCTAGAGTTACAGCTGCAAGACATGAGGGCCAAGCTGTTCCGTGGCTTTGTTTTGTTTTGATTTCTAGGGGCAATATGTAGCAACCCTGTCTGTTCATGTGTCTGCTTCTCTACTCAGATCCACTTGTGTCTGGATACTCAAGTCCATCAGGCAGAACAAAGACAGCTTCATGCTTTCTTACCTGTTGACTGAATTTGTGCCTGTGTGCGGCAGAAGTGCTGCCCCAAAGACAATGCTGCCCCTTTCAGATGCAGAGAGCAGAAAAGCTATTAGCTGCTGCCTTATTTCTGGCTCATGTGTCTAAGGGGGTATTTGCCTCTTAAAAATGGTCTTTTCCTGACACTTTCCACTTTGATGACCTTGTGTTTTTCAAGAGGGTTTAGTAAACTGTGGTTCACAGGACCTACATCCAGGGAACCTTTCTGGATCACGTAGAAAGACATGGAGGATTTGTGTACTCTGCATAGCAGATCAGAGAGCACTGGTGGCAGTCCAGTTTTGTAAAGCAGAGATTTCTGCTAATTTACTAGTCAGAATTAAATAGTCCTTTATGAGATTCATGGTGTCCTGGATAAAGTACTGGGGCACACAATAGGTTGTTCATTGACCATGCAGACATATTTGTCCCTGTATTTAGAGAAAATACAGAAGTTTTATTGCTGCTTATTATACTGCTGAAAAACCAGGTCAGTGTGTAATGCTGTCCACTACCTTCATCTGCAAAGTTTGCAGCTTTGTGCTACCTACAGGGGGAAGTTGTTCTCAAAAGGATATTACTGTAATTGCAAAGCCATATCCTGCCAAAATTATGCTTTGTTTCCCCTTCTGTAGCTCTTATGACATAATCAGGAGTTGAAATCATACTCTGTTAGAGCAAGCTGCGTGCAGGTGAGATCTTCAGAGAATTGCACAGGCAATCTCCATTATGTTTGTCAAACATGCGCAAGTAGTAGTTTCTTCCTCTGTTACACAGGTTCCACAATTCGTGTATGTTTGAAACCTACTTTTCCACCTTTATTATAAATGTGATACCCACCTTAAAAGTTCATTCTGCAAAGCTCAGAGGTGCTATGGTTGCAAAAAACCAGTAACTATGAATGGAACACATATTTTTCCTCATCTTGTTTTTCAAAATAAAAGACACTTTCACTGAAGCTGCTTGATACAAACATCCCGAGTGGAACATTTCAGCCTGAATACTTAGAAGGTTGGGTCTAAGTTTAAGTTGTTTACATTCTATTTTAAAATAACACAGTTAAATACTAAACATGGTAATTATATGTGTTAATAATAAATAGCACTACCCTCTCCACCTGCAATGCTACTTGTCTTAGAGCATCCATTTCAAAATGCTTTTTCAAATGAAGCTTTTTTTTTCCTGGAGTTTGTCTTCATATTGGTTTTGCCTTGTCTTAATCTTCCTGATTCCTTTCATTCTAGTTGTCCACTTAATTCTGGTTTTCCACTTATGCTTTAAGCCACATGAGGAACAATAGATTTAGTTTGCAGAGGGCGGTTGTGTCTTCAAGAGAATTTGGTTTCGCTCCCTTTGGGTTTAGCTTACCAATAGTAATAAAAACCCAGCCTACCAGCAGGACGTTACTTGGCAGTCTTTCAGACTACCCTACCAATATTCTGTGCTTTGATTTATGGTGTGCATGCTTGTTTTTCTTTAGCATCTACCTGAATTCAATGAATTGCCAAATCAAATTCGAATTGTCCTGAAATGTGGCCTAGCTTACTGAGAAAGGTTATAAAATCTCTTCAGGTTCTTTGGATCAGCCTAACTTAAAAGCTTTTGATTGAGTTGAAAGCCAGACAATTTTAGTTTATAAGTCTTACTTTAAGTTGTTGTAATAAAACTTCTCAGCTCAGTTCATCTCGGGGTATGGAATTCGTGTTTGTTAAGGGTGAATTAAATACACTGAATACTCATCACACAATTATACTATTTTTACAGTATCATTTGAAGGTGTGTCAAATTGATGGTCTGTTTTATTGACTGTAGTGTAGTACAATCTGTTATTGAAGTAAACATGGCAGTAACTTGCATGCTACCAAGTTGAAAAATCTGCATCTAAGTATTTCTACGTAAGTTCACAGACAAAGAAGAAAGTACACCTTCACCGTCCCCTGCCACCAAGAGGAGATGGGTGGTAGTCCCTTACTTACACTGACAAACTGTGGCTAATAATGAGAGTAGTAACTCCATAGGGTGTCTTCTAGTCTATAGCATATTAACTTTGCGTATTTTCAGGTGCTTTGCTGGTTGTCCAAGAACAGATGTACTTGCAGAGTGATTAGCACTAGTGCACTGTGAGACTGGAAGGATGAACTGGGCAGGAATCTCTGGGGCATGTCCTGACTCAGGCACTACTGGTTATTGTCACAAATAGTCAGTGAAGTATTTGAAGGAATGATCCTTAGATCTGTAGATGGCAACAGGGTGGAAAGGACTATGAGGCAGATTCTTACACCATGATAGACAAGCTAAAGTGATCACAGCAAACTGTTCTAAGGGAGAAAAGCACAATTCAACAGGGACAAATGGGGATTGCTATACTGGGGTTAAAATCACCAACAATCCAAACACTTGTTGGAGGAGGCTATCAAGAAATGAGAAGTGGGTCTTATGATTTAGTGGATCAAAACATGAGATGATATTAAGGTATGTTTAGATGTAATTGTATTTGTTACGTCAGGCTTGCAAGAAAAACAATAATGTATCACTGACAGAAAAGCATTCACCATGGTGGGAAATACAGACAGAAGGATTTTGAGCTCTTAGGAGCTCTTAGGAGTTTGCACACAGTAAAGAAAACTGAGTGTTCTTTTCATCGCCTATTTCTCTCACTTAAACTGGTTACTTGGTGAAACTTTGTAACTTTTGTCTCTGACTTCACATTCAATCCCTGAATGCATGATGCCATTGGAAACCGTAATGATTGTTGTCACAGTTTAAGGGTTTTTTTCCATGTATAGCATTACAGTTTTGAGGACTGCGTATTTTTCCAGGTTCCAATTTCCTAGTGCAGTTGTGCTGTTATTGAATATTCAGTAGCTGATGGCAGGAGGCATGCTGAGGGTGCATTTAGGGAAGCAAGTCAATCTGTGCATGGTCACTCTTTTAAAGTTTGTTTAAGAGGAGATGTACAAATTCTTTGCTTTAATTTATAATTTACTAGCGTGTCAATGAGTAGTAACTTGTGTCTAACTAATAATTTCTAACTAATCACATGGTCTTATCTGTTTCTAACACTGCCAGATTCCCTTCACAGAGCATCCTTGTAGGCACAGGTATATTTTTACATTCCATATCATGTATCTGACATGGTCTTTTGTAAGACTGCAGTTCCTGACAGAATGTCTTCTCTCTCACTACCTTTTCCTTCATGCCTATGCACATGCAGGTTTTGTGGCATGTTCTCTGTCTGTGCAAACATTATTGAATTTCTTGTGGGCTTACTGGGTAAGTAGCTCTTTTCCATCTGCCTTACATGGGAGGAGAATGACACAGCTTCTGCTTTGTCTTCTAGAAGGTCAGTAGATTTCACCTTTTAGACAAGCGAATGATAGAGAGAAGGTGGGAATATGTGGAAATAAAAAATTCCCAGGCCTGTAGCAAATAATCACAGTGCAAGCTTTAAGCACTCATAGATTCTTCATATAAAGTTGATAATGAGTGCAAGAGCTGTTTTCACATTTCTGGCTCTGGTTTTGACTGATTCTTCTCCTGTTGTTGATCTGTCAGTCCCTATGGTTTTTCCAGTAGATCTGTTTTCACCCACCTAAATGATCAAGCAAGTTTGGAACCAAATGGCATTCATGTGCTTGAACAGAAAGGCAACATGGAACAAACAGCAGCTGTTATGCATTCACATTACTGCCATGGCACTGGGACAAGTGGCAGCATCTGAACTTTGGTCCCATGGGTCTTGCACTAGATTTTCCATATTCTTCTTACCAATTCAAGCTGCACTCTGAACAAATTGCTAAAGGACTGGTCAAGATCGTTGCTGTGTTGACTGTGTTGACATGGGTGACTTTGTCAGTCAGTGTGAAAAGTATCTCATTTGAGATCGTTTCATGATTTCTGTGTTTGTGCAGACTGACCATCTAAAGGGTGAGTCAGTGTTTGGCCTTGTCTGACCATAAGCTCTACTTGTAGATGACTGATATTTGTTACAGCGAGTGGTCTTTCAAGGGCTTAATCAGGCAGTACAATCCAAATAAAAGGAGCCATGTCTTGGAAGAAGTAGTCTTACAGATCAGCCACTGCTAACCCTTTGCTGAGGTGTGCTATTTCCTTTTGTCTTCCAGCAAATATTACGGCATGCCCGTGGAAATGCTACAAAGGTGATATTTCTCATTACTGATGGATATTCTAATGGCGGAGACCCAAGACCCATTGCAGCATCCTTGCGAGAATTTGGAGTGGAGATCTTCACCTTTGGGATATGGCAGGGGAATATTCGAGAACTGAATGACATGGCATCCCATCCAAAAGAAGATCACTGTTACCTTCTTCACAGTTTTACAGAGTTTGAAGCTCTGGCACGCAGGGCTCTTCATGAAGGTATTAATGTACTAAGCTCAGAATTCTACAGAGAGCAGGGAGGTCTGAACAGAGAGATCTCCAGCACTGTCTTGTAATTACATTTCATGTAGTGGTGATTCCTTTTATTTTTCTCTTTTTTTTTTTTTTTCTTTGTAGCACAGGTGTTCATTCCTCAGGTAAATTATAAGCTGTTTAAACTGTTTGACTAACTTATCATCAATAAAATGCAAGCCAAATTCTCCTCCTTGGTATAAACATATTTACTGCCACTACAGACTATGGTCTTAGGCCAGCTTAACTTTTGCTTGGATAAATGAACTTGTGGTCAGATAAATGTTTGTCCGAAGAGGCAACTGATACACACCTTAGGAATGGAATACCTGTTGGTATTTTACACAGCAACAAAATCTAACGTGTTCAGAACTGATTTAGATCTTACTCTAAAAATGAAGTTTTAAAAAAATAGAGTATGTTTAGACTAGCAAGTGAGAACACAACTAGACATTCATTTTCAAGGCAGAGCTCCTTGACTGGGGCTTAGAATGTGCATCAGACTAGCTCGTAGCATTTATTTGCTACCTTTAATTTTTAAAAGCATGCTACTTTTACACAAGTAGTGTGCTTTACTTCCATCTGTTTTTTCCAAGTACAATTTAATTGGTCTGTGTGAATGTACCAAAGGAAATATTTTTTTTTTTAATATAGCAAACTTCTTATTAATGTCACAATGACAAGCTCTCCGGGTGCCAAAGATGACATCTACCAAAGCTGGGAAAAGTTGTCTCAGCATCCTCTATTGGGAGTGAGGCTGCATTCTGGAAGTGTTAGGCTCAAATGAAGCTGAGTGAGAATATTTTAAGATCTATGCACCCTAGCTTTCAGCGAGCCTTTTTCCAGAATAAGAACACCAATTTAATATTTTTTTTAACATGTTGAGTGTAACAAGGCTCTGTCTCATGCTGCCTTTGCTATTGCTCAGAAATCGAACCTGGTATTTTTGAGAAACATTTCACTAAAAACATCATGTGAGGCTGTGAGGGACTTTTGTTTGGATTTTTCTGTTAATAAGTTAATAATATTTCAGATCTGCCCTCTGGCAGCTATATCCAAGAAGATATATCACACTGTTCATATCTCTGCGAGGCGAATGAAAACTGCTGTGACATCATGGCAAGCTGTAAATGCGGCACTCACACCGGTCAGTTTGAGTGCATCTGTGAAAAAGGGTACTATGGGAAAGGACTACAACATGAATGCACAGGTGAGTCTCATCTCTCAGTGCTGGGGTTTCTCTGCATGTACTGAATACATGGCTAATCTAGCTGAGAGTGAAAAGCTCTATTTGGGATTATGGCTGTGAAGAGCACATGATTAGAACACATTTGAGCCTGCTAGAAGACTCTCTTTGGCTGAAGACAGATTAGCTCTAGAACTTGAGCTCACCTTGTACCTTGTCTGCAGCAATACCACAAAGAGATTCACAGAAAAGAGGTAAGAAGAGGGCGAATGTTCTGACACAGTAAAACTTCCCTAAAATGCAGCTCATCAACAATCTGTGGCTAGACTTTACGAAGTCTGAGATAATGTCTTTTGCACTCCAGTGCTCTTAGTACATTTTTCCTTCAGGAATTTTGCTGGTCACTTTTTAAACTTTCATAAATGTGCAGGTTTGGAGAGGAGCAGTGTATGTAGAGCTTTGCAGGATAAATCATTGATGAAAGTTACAGTCATTTAAATGCTCTTTAATTGTCTCATGTTGACATGCATTTACTAAGAGGGATAACGGCATTTGGGTCACTAAATAGAAACTTGCCATTATATTTTCCAAGACTGTTGTTGCTGTTACTGCTTTTTGGACAGGTCCTTTTACTAGTATCCATTCAAAGTCTACATTTGAAATAACAACAATTTACTTCATTGTCAGGGAAGATAAACAAGTTTTATTCAACTGCATTGATCTTTCTAGGACAAAAGTTTCAAATCATCGTCAGAGTATGCATGAACTATTGTTGTATTTGTTTTATGAGCTAGACAAAAGAAGTACTTATGGTCAAACATTTCTTAACCAGAAACAAAATACACTATTTATCTTTATCTTGTTTGCATTCTTATATTCTCACTTATGTTCTGCATATGTAATCAGAGTTCTGATGAGGTGTTTCTCCATGAGATGTGAACCAAGTGTAGTGGATATAGAGATCATAGTTATATAGCTGTTTATGATGGCCATGCTGCTTCTTTTAATGTGATTTTCATGACATGTAGGGAGTCTCTTGATGTAACTTGTAAGAACTGATAATTCTGGTTAGAGAATAAACACAGGCAGGTTTGTGACTAGAAGTTAAATAATCCATTCAGCTCTGTGCACTGCCATAGTGGACCAGAATCTGATTTTATGTAAGCGGGTACAGCTTCTTGTATGCTCAGACTTTTCATTTTAATTTTTTATTTTATAAGTCAATTTTCTCCACCTCGAGTGCCCTAGTAAACTATTGAACAAAACAAACACAGCATTTCTGCCTCTATCAATAGCTTGTATTATTAAATATTGTCTTGAGCTATTTCTAAACATAGTAGGCCTATCATTTTGGAGTTAACCTTTCTACATGTAAGGATCTTTTGATGTGGTGAACATAACTTTTGAGTGCCCCCAGAAATTATAAAAGTCAGATTTCTTTGAATGGGTACTTTGCAACTGCAGAGGAAAAGTGCATTTTCAGATCAGCAGCAAGTGCTTGTAAAGTAAGTTTGTATAAGGGGCTAGTATTAGATATATTGCAAATAAGCTGATGATTGCAGCCATCTGCTGTATATGTGAAAATAACTGAAGATGCATAGATATATTTTAGGGAGAATTTTACCTGAGTAACTCAAGTGTGTTCTTTAAAATATGTCTGCTCTGCTCAACTATTTCTGTCTTCATTAAGACAGACAGAAACAAAAGGCAACATGTTCTTTAAAGGTGAAACAACATATTTTGAAATCTTTTATTCTGAAAAAGATTCCAACATATTTTTTTTTAAATGTTTCCCAGCTGACTGTAGCTGTGGATTTGTAAAGCATAAGGAAACTTAAGAATGCATCTTAACTTTCCTTCACTGTATGATGTACAAGGGGACCTTTGGCAAGCTTACAATGACAGGACTTACATTTTAATTGGAGTAGTTTTAGCTTTTGACTGGTTAAACTTGCAGATGCTCTACTAGCCTATGCTTACTTAATGCAGTGACATTTTATTTAAAGAGTTTTCATGAAGGTAGGAAATGGCTCTGTGACATATCTGTTCTTTTTGCTATTTTAGTTATTTCTGTGGCATTTTTTCTGTATGCTCTTGTGTTTGTGCATTATGGCATGTTACTGTTTATGGTTTTAAATGTGAGGCATAAGAATAACTATGTAAAAATTGTAACAGTTGTTTACTAATTATCTGAAAACACTGTCTAGAATGCTTCCATGAAATAAAATGGGAGCCGCATGCTTTGTGCTAAAGAGCAGAAATTGGCTTCAGTGTCCCCCTCCTGTTTGTAATATTGTTGATGATGTGCCACAGAAAGAAGAACAGATTGACTGTTCTCTACTTTAAAAAGCAAACCAAACAAAAGCTTCTTGGCCCACACTAGGAGTCTCATGTAACCAGAGGCATCTGTGACAATTGTGACAAAAGGAGAAAGAGGAAGAAGAAAGTTACTATAATAACCAATCCCAAGTATTATAGAGTACAAAAACCCTACATCTTCGATAACACTTCACTTTTTTTTTCTCCTTCCTCTCCTTGATTACGAGTGTTGAATTTCAAACTACAGACAACCAAGGAAAAGCAATAGAGGTCAACAAAAATGTATCTGTGATTTCCACTATCTAAGACTGTGTCATCCATTCCATCAATAAAAGATAGGCTGTTCAATTCAACTCCTTGTTCCATAGAAGAGTAAAACAGATATCCAGATCTTAATTTGTTTCTTCTTTTCTGTCTTAGGAAGCTAGGGGATATGTCTTTACCACAGCGTTTTCACACAGTTTTTTCAGCAAGCTCTCTAGAGGAAGTTCTTCAGGTGGCCTCTTGTGTTGGATGACCTTTTAGATCCATGATGCTGCGACTAAGGGATTCAACACATCATGTTCATCTCATCAATTACCTCCTAGGCAGAACTACAGTTATTGGGGAAGTCAGGAAACTGTTGTCTTACAACCAGTAGTTTCTTTTATGTAACATATGGACCCCATTTTTTGCCACATGGATGTATCCATGAAGATGATGTGCAGTTGGTGTGGCAGAACTAGTAAATTAAATACTTGTGGTTTATCCTAGTTATTCCTTCTTTTGTCATTTTGGTTGGCTACTTGGGTATAGACATTAAATTATCCTTGAGCCAGCAGTGTGCCCTTGCTGCCAAGAAGGCCAATGGTTGCATAAAGAAGAGTGTGGCCAGTAGGTCGAGGGCGGTCATTCTCCCCCTCTACTCTGCCCTGGTGAGGCCACAGCTGGAATACTGCATCCAGTTCTGGGCTCCACAGCTCAAGAGAGACAGGGAGCTACTGGACACAGTCCAGAGGAGGGCTAAGAAGATGATAGTGGGATTGGAGCATCTCTCCTGTGAGGAAAGGTTGAAAGAGCTGGGACTATTTAGCCTGGAGATGAGAAGACTGAGGGGAGACCTTATCAATGTGTGGAAGTATCTAAGGGGTGGGTGCAAGGAAGATGGAGACAGGCTCTTCTCAGTAGTTCCCAGTGTCAGACAAAGGGCAACGGGTACAAATTGGAACACAGGAAGTTCCATTTAAATATGAGGAAAAACTTCTTTACAGTGAGGGTGAAAGAGCTCTGAAAAATCTGCCCAGGGAGGTTGTGAAGTCTCTCCATCTCTGGAGATATTCAAAACCCACTCAGATACAGTCCTGTGTAAAGTGCTCTAGGTTATCCTACTTCAGTAGCTGAAGATACTGATGATAGCAGTATGATTCTGATTTCTGTATTACTTCCTTCCACCTTTCCTTCACAACACGCTCAAGTCAGATCTCTCTAAGATGAAGTTTATAGAGCTGGAAAACTAATACTTCCTGAAAAGGAAGCAGATAAATAAGACACTGTAAATAACCTAAAAATCCTAACAAAAAGAGAACTTGACTGTTTCATTTTTCCATTATTTCACATTTTTCTTTCACCTCAGTGCCAAACTTACTTGTTCTTTATGTGGACTGCAAAACTCACATGAAAATTATCTTGGTTTTATATGTTTGCAAAATGAACCGCATTAGCAAGGATCTTAAAACATGGAAGCCTATCCCACTTATTTTGCCTGAAATGAGGTTCAATAAGGGTAAGTGTAGGGTCATGCACCTGGAGAGAAGAATCCCAGGCACCAGCATAGGTGAGGAGTGGACCTGCTGGGAAACAGTTCAGAGGAGAGGGATCTGGGAGTCCAGGTAGATAGTTCCATGAGCCAGGAATGTGTTCTTGTGGCCAAGAAGGTCAATGGAATCCTGGGGTGCATGAGGAAGAGTGTGGCCAGTAGGTTGAGAGAGGTCATCCTGCCCCTCTGCTCTGCCCTGGTGAGGCCACATCTGGAGAACTGGGACCAGTTCTGGGCTCCCCAGTTCAGGAGAGACAAAGAACTGCTAGAGAGTCCAAGGGAGGGTGACAAAGGTGACTGGGGGGTTGGAGCATCTCCCTGATGAGGAAAGGCTGAGGGAGCTGGGACTGTTCAGCCTGGAGAGGAGAAGGCTGAGAGGAGACCTTATTAATGCCTCTAAGTACCTAAAGGTGGGTGCAGGGAGAATGGAGCCAGACTCTGCTCAGCAGTGCTCAGGGACAGGACGAGGGGCAATGGGCACAAGCTGGAACAGGGGAAGTTTCATTTAAATATGAGGAAAAACTTCTTTCTTGTGAGTGTGACAGAACCCTGGGACAGGCTGCCCAGGGGGGCTGTGGCGTCCCCTTCTCTGGAGATATTCAAACCCACCTGGATGCAGCCCCATGGGATCTGCTCCAGGAGATCCTGCTTTAGCAGGAGAGTTGGACTAGATGAGCTCTAGAGGTCCCTTCCAACTCCAGCAATTCTGTGATTCTGTATAATTATCAAAGTGTAGAATTTCACCATATGTATCATTATTGAGTAGGTTGTCTAGGCTGTGATTTTGGAGCATGCAGTATATCCGTTATAATCTAAACAGCCACTAGGGCAACAAAACAGCACATTAATTAGATCTGTAGAGAACCTGAAATAATGTGAAAACTTTCACTTCTTTTACAAATTTTAATGCATTACAGATTCACTGAAAAGACTTTAAACTTCAATGAAATGTAGGTCCAGCGAGGCAGAGGAGATTTACATTCTGTAGTTTCTTGGATTTTCAATCCAGATTCCAGCTGAGCCTTTTTTTCAGTGACATTTTCAAGACTGTTCTTGTTGAGAATGCAAAAGAAACCCTGATGTTGATGAGTTGAATAGTTTTCCAGTTAGAAAGAAAAATAATATTTTTTGTTTCAATGTAGCAGTTCTTGTCTTAGTCAGACAGGAAGAACTTTAATTCCAGTGATGATTCCAATGGTCTAGTCAAAGAAAACATCTCTTCTGCCATGCTGTGTTCTTCCTTCCTTCCTTTTGATAAGAGCTTCTATCCCCTAGAGGCTGGGTCACCTTTTCTCAATATTCCTTTTCAGTATGTGTTTCAGTATGTGTTCCTACCTTGTAGGAGTTGCTGGCCTAATGAAGCTTTGCCAACAATCTTGAACTTAGCATACTATACATGGAAATTTCTCTAAGTTTACAAGAACCCAACGAAGTCCAAAGCACCTGGAGTTAACCACATATGCCATCCTGTGCAACCTGCTCCAGGTGAATCTGCTCCGTCAGGGGGGTTGGACTAGGTGATCTCCAGAGGTCCCTTCAAGCCTCTATGATTCTGTGATCATGTACTATACTCTTCAGTGGTGCCTGTCCGGAATCTGGAGGAGAACCACCAGCAGCACTCTGAGATTCCACTAGTAAGTGACAGGCAAGGAAGGAAAAGAGAGCAAGGAAGAGGGTGTGAAAATGAGAATGTATAAAATGTCTCCAGCTACGGTAAAATCTCAGGCTAAATTTGCCTCTTGACTCTGAAAGTTTTAGTTAGTTCACAGAAGTACAGATTTTCAACCTCTCAGAACTTAGGCTTTCTCACAAGACAGTGCCATTTGATGCTTTCATCTTCTGAATCTGCATCTTAAAATGAGAGGAGTTTGTTTTGGTACCTCTTCTTCCCTTTGTTTTTAATTTTTAAATCAGAAAATACTCTTCGGTTTTAGTTTAGCTCTCTTTAAAAGAAGGCTTCTCCTGAGACCTGTAGCTATTGAAAATGGAAAATGGATGAAGGTGCATCTCCTTGAGGAAACTGTCAAATGGCTACTAGTGTGTTAGCTTGTACCCCATAAACCTGAAGATCTTGATAACCAAAAAGATTTGGATCTCCTGTTTGGCTTTACATCTCTCTAATAATGAACCCCCTTCCTGTAACGCTTTTGGGGGATAAGAGACCTTTGTATAGTATAAATTTACTCATTTTAAAAAAGCCATCTCCTGAGTGGAGCCTCTTTCTGTTAAGCCTCTCTTCAGTGGTTTTTTGTCTGTGATAATACACCAAGGTTCTGTTGTGGATATACTGTGTTAAAATGACTGTCTGTCAAGTGAGAAGAGAAAACAAGAAAGCAGGGATATAAACTGAGGAAGGATGCAAAATACCCATGACTAAGCAACAGTGAATCGATGCCTAATTAATACTGGAAAAACATTATTTGCAAAAACATTCATTGTGTGTGTTTTTTCTTTTACTTATACATCTTGTTTGACTCATTATGGATAACAATTCGAGCATAACATCATGATGGTTGAATACAGAAGAAATGTAAATGAGTGTGTTTTTCTAGTGGGGGTATTGTAACATCGTGATGGGTAAGTACAAGAGAAATGTAAATTCATCTGTTCTGCTCCGTCAGGGGGGTTGGACTAGGTGATCTCCAGAGGTCCCTTCAAGCCTCTATGATTCTGTGATCATGTACTATACTCTTCAGTGGTGCCTGTCCGGAATCTGGAGGAGAACCACCAGCAGCACTCTGAGATTCCACTAGTAAGTGACAGGCAAGGAAGGAAAAGAGAGCAAGGAAGAGGGTGTGAAAATGAGAATGTATAAAATGTCTCCAGCTACGGTAAAATCTCAGGCTAAATTTGCCTCTTGACTCTGAAAGTTTTAGTTAGTTCACAGAAGTACAGATTTTCAACCTCTCAGAACTTAGGCTTTCTCACAAGACAGTGCCATTTGATGCTTTCATCTTCTGAATCTGCATCTTAAAATGAGAGGAGTTTGTTTTGGTACCTCTTCTTCCCTTTGTTTTTAATTTTTAAATCAGAAAATACTCTTCGGTTTTAGTTTAGCTCTCTTTAAAAGAAGGCTTCTCCTGAGACCTGTAGCTATTGAAAATGGAAAATGGATGAAGGTGCATCTCCTTGAGGAAACTGTCAAATGGCTACTAGTGTGTTAGCTTGTACCCCATAAACCTGAAGATCTTGATAACCAAAAAGATTTGGATCTCCTGTTTGGCTTTACATCTCTCTAATAATGAACCCCCTTCCTGTAACGCTTTTGGGGGATAAGAGACCTTTGTATAGTATAAATTTACTCATTTTAAAAAAGCCATCTCCTGAGTGGAGCCTCTTTCTGTTAAGCCTCTCTTCAGTGGTTTTTTGTCTGTGATAATACACCAAGGTTCTGTTGTGGATATACTGTGTTAAAATGACTGTCTGTCAAGTGAGAAGAGAAAACAAGAAAGCAGGGATATAAACTGAGGAAGGATGCAAAATACCCATGACTAAGCAACAGTGAATCGATGCCTAATTAATACTGGAAAAACATTATTTGCAAAAACATTCATTGTGTGTGTTTTTTCTTTTACTTATACATCTTGTTTGACTCATTATGGATAACAATTCGAGCATAACATCATGATGGTTGAATACAGAAGAAATGTAAATGAGTGTGTTTTTCTAGTGGGGGTATTGTAACATCGTGATGGGTAAGTACAAGAGAAATGTAAATTCATCTGTTTTTCTAGTAGGAATACTGAAAGACAAATGGATGAGGAAGGTGGATATAGGAAGTAAGTGCTATAGACAAGGCTATGGAATTTTAGTAGGTTAATTATAATACAATTATAGAATAGTTTGAGTTGGAAGGGACCTTAAAGATCATCTAGTTCCAGCCCCCTACATGGGGGCTCTCACTAGACTGAATTGCCCCAAGCCCCATCCAGCCTGGCCTTGAACACTTCCAGGAATGGAGCTTCCACAGCTTCCCTGGACAACCTGTGCCAATGTCTCACCACCCTCACATTAAAGAATTTCTTCCTAATGTCAAATCTAAATCTCCCCTCTTTCAGCTTAAAACCATTACCCCTTGTCCTATCACTCTATGCCCTTGTTAGAAGTCCCTCCCCAGCTTTCCTGTAGGTCCCCTTAAGGCGCTGGAAGGCCACTGTAAGGTCTCCAGATTTTTAAAAATATTGAAAAATAAAGATCTTCTTAAGACTTAAAAAAATAATGCAAAAACATTCATAATTATGGTTTGCATGAAGACTGAAAAAATTTCTTTTACTGATACTTGGTGTGGAAAATAAATACATCTGGAAGCATGCAGACATGCTTTTCCAGATTTTTTACATTCAAACCTGCTTTCTGAAAAAGTTGTCCTGCTTTGCTTTTGGAGATTCAGGATTTGGATGCTGCAAGATTTTTCGAAATTACAATTTTCTTTTTAATTTAAATGCATCATGTCAGTAAATTCTTCAAATCAGGAGGGTTTTTTTTGTACCAATGACTCTGACAGACAAATGTTAGCTTGAATGAAGTTATGGTAGTGGTAGTTTTGCTTGCATTTTAAGTGGCTTCTGGCACCTAAGGAGAGTATTTCCTGACTGTACAACCTGCTTTATGAAAATGGGACATTTCCGGAAATTGAAGCCTCTTTTGCTAAGTTTACTTCTTGAAGCCTTATGGCCCTGCACCCACAGAGTGATCCTGAAAAGGTTCCTAAGGCACAGTGTCTATGAAGTTACAACAAGTTGTGTAAATTACTGAAGTGTTTCTTTCAATAATGAATTTATGTAGGAAAAAAAGCTGATGGGCTTCGGGTTTTATTTTTTTTCTTTTGGGATCTAAGTATTCACAACTCAGGGCAGATGATGCAGACTCACTTGGGATTTTTCCTTTGTTTTGGTGGAAGATGGTTGTTTTAAGATTGTGTGAACCTTGTAATTTCCAAAGTGGCATTTTAATCCAGATTCAATCTATTAGAAAAACTAACAGAGAGTGAGACAGTAAGCATCCCAAACCATCATAGAAATGTGAAAATTTGAGCATCTAACCAGTGGCTTTGCTTGCAAAATGGGAAAAAAGGAGCTTTTCTTTGTCATTTCAATACCAGTTTTCTCACCTAAACAAATTACGTGTGTAGGTACTGGTGTATTTTAACCATATCCATAGTTTTTGTTAGCCTTTTGAAATGAATAGCAGTTTTTCCAGTTGTGTGAATGAGTTTTGGATCAAGTCCTTGTAACCCAGTGACTCATATTTCTCTCTTCTTTAGGCCTTAAGTATCAACCTATATAGATCTCTGTTGCAAAAGTAAAAAAATTAAGTAATGTGATAGCTAATAGGAAAAAAGATGTTTCATTAATACAATTTTTTTTTTTAACTGGACCATGTAGCTTGTTTCCTTTACATTTTAAAACAAACTGTTGGAAAACCCTCAGATTAACCTAAAATCACCAACTGAAAAGTTTTCTGTGTATACTAGCACCATTTCTGAGGAAATTCTTGTAAAATGAAGTTATATGATGAAGGTGAAAACCCAGATTCAACTTTGGTGTGCGCAGACCAGAAGAGCAGATGTGTAACTGTACATAATCTGTACACAGGATTGAAAAACGTCTCATCCTTTCTGACTAGATGTCATCTGAGTCTTTAGAAAATAAGTTTCTGTGCCAAAGCAGACTCTTTGTTTTGTATTAAGTCCATAGCTATTTCTGAAATGATTTGATGGAAAGTTGGAAAGTGATGCACTAATTGCCGTTTTTTCCTTATCTCAAAAGTGACTTCTGCTGGTCACCTCAGATTATGATGAAAGTAAAGCTTCTTGCCAAAGTTCATTTGTGCAACTAACGGAGAAAAATCAACCAGATGGAGGGCCTGAGAGGAGCAGAAACTGCTCAGAATAGAAATAGATGAAACACTGAAATAACCTCCAGCTTTCTGTGCTGATCAGACTTGGGCACTCCCTGGAGTGCCCAAGCTGTCCTTTGGCCACAGTTTAACCATTGCAGGTGGCTGTCACAGTGAAGAAGGCTCCAAGTGTAAATATAGCACCAGATAGGTTTAGACGTTAGTTAAATGGCTGAAAAAACATTACTGTTAAGCCTGGGCTTTCCCTGTGTCTCTAGATGGAATAAAAAGCAGGCTGTCTTACCTTTGTTATAATGTTAAGCCATTTTCCATGGCTTAAAAACATCCTTTTCCAGTGGTGCAATCCCGGGTGAAGTAGTAGTTTACAAATTTGTGCTGAACATATCTTCCTTAACTGCCTGAAACATTCATCAACCAGTTGTCACAGAGTTTGAAACAGTTTAGATTCATACCATTTTAGCACAGACCTTTGGTAAGCTTTTGATGTTGCAGATCTGAGAATTATTTTCAGGATTGGGAGTTGCATCATACCATGTACTTACTGAAATAATTATTGAATCCCTTAATGAAAAGTTTTTTACTGCAACATTCTTTGGTTAGCCTTGCGGATGACGTGGTGTCATCTTGCCTTCACTACCTTTTCAGAAACACATAACCAGGATGTTTTCACAGACATGCGAACACACATATTATTCCTGAACTTGTGCCAGTCTTACAAATTAAAAACAGACCTCTTGGCATTCTGTGAGCCATTAAGTAGCTTTTGTCTTAGAGAAGAAAAAAATTAAAATTCTTAAAGAGTGCATAGGGGATAAAATAAGATGGCAGTATCCAGCAAAGGGTGTTAATTATTGAAATGAGAGAGATTAAGAGACTTAGACCTTGTTTTAATTAACTGTTTTGGCTCTAGTGTCTCTTTAATGCTCCAAAACATCACCTTTAAGTACTTAAGAAATTCCCATGATGTAATCTGTGCTACAATTAACTCATAAGGTCTAGCCTTAGTGCCTCAGCCTGTGAAATTGTAAAGAGGTAACAGGATTCATAGCATCATTAAGTTTCTCCCAAGGTCTGGTCAAAGCTAATTAATTTAACCAGACTGGAGGACAGCTCTCTTAATGTGACAAAATCAGGCAGTCACTGTGTCTCTGCGTTTGGAGTTTGATGGATTGCAAATGGTGTGTTTGTCAGTTGGTCTAACAAATTGGACTTCTAGCTCTAAGAATCAGCTTCCAATTGAGCACAGAGTATAGGAATATTTTAATTTTATTTTTACATCCTTATCTTGACTTAGCAGTGATACTCAGCCCAGGCCAGTGAATATTGCAAAGTGTGCTCTCTGTAAGAATGAATACTATTGCTTTCAACATCTTAAACAATATTGTTTACTTCTTTTCCAGTATGAATGAAGTATTTTGTATAAAATGCAGTTTGTATCATTTTCCAAGTATTCAGAGATGGTCATACATTAATTGCCTAGGGTTTGCTGAGTGAGAGAAGAAAATGTAGAAGCAAAGGGGCACAAAGGTTCGTCAGCTCATAACCCACAGCTGATTAATAATTTCATTCCAGGTTTTTACCTAACAAAATATTTCAATGGATACTTACCCAAAAGGCAATATAGACATTCCTTCCACTACCTCCTGTCCAGTTGCCTTCCACAATCATTAGAGAGGAAAGATTGTAGCAAGAAAGGATGAGATGGATTTTCTGTTACCACTCCTGTTCAGTCCTGTCCAGCTGAGTTCTCTGTGCTCTCTGTGGAAAATTGGCAGGTTCCTCAGGTCATTTCACAGTCACTTCTGGGGAAGAAGTCCTCTCTCTCTGTCCTCTGCAGCTCTCCCTTCCTCCTGCTGTTGACATTCTTCCTTTCTTCAGCCACAGGGGTTCAGAAGTACTTCAGGCTCTAGTACCACTCCATCAAAGGCAGCATTCAGCAAGAAGAGTATGCTGGAAAAAACACCATGATGAAAAGGGGACAAAACTCCACTCAACTTGGAGCTGAATTCGGCAACTAGGTTGCAAACTTTTTAGGAGAAGTTTAATCTATTTGCCAGGTAGTCAACAGCCAGAATGGAGGAGAGCAGTTAGGTCTGCTGCCTTGTAAGCAGCACTGTTTTATTCTGTCCCTGTAAAATCTACTGCAGGTGACCCAGTCTTCTCACCCACACAGAAAGAGTGCTGACTGGATGTTGGAGTGTGGACTGGGTCCCTTGAGAATCTGGAAGCAGCATCACAAATAAGTTTCATAAAACAGGAAATTGTTTTCTCCTGGTTTTGTTGGTGTTTTGATGAAAACAGAAATGAGGACTCTGTGCAGAACTGGGAACCTCTTCAGGCCGCAACGCTAGGGGTTTAATTTGTTACCATGCAACACAAAGCTAGACCAATGACTTACACTTCCAATGCAGAGGTTTTAGTAGAGCTGACATCTGAAGGTAGTTTGAGGAGCTGAGTTTTTTATCTTAGGCTGAAATGTATTAAAGTGTTTACTTACCTCCACAAGAATGAGAAGAATGAATGGACATTGGATGGGGTGGGGCAGCAGAGTTGAGAAGGATTAGTTTTACACAAGTGTTTGTAATATAGTTAATTATATAGTCTAATTTCAGTAATGTAATTTAGTTACGGTTTGGACCTGACAGGTTTGAAACAAAACCCAGTAACATTAAGTTGCGGTTTTTGATTAGTCTAAAGCATTAAGAAGTGGTAAAACCTCCATCTGTGTAGGTGTGTGCAGCTGTACTGATTTTACACAGAGCTGCATCCTATTGTAACAACATAAGATCTGGCTCCTTCTCCTGGCTGTAAAACAAATCTGTGGGGTTTCCTACATGAGAGTAAAAGAAACATTTTGAGGATAGCTAAAAAAAAATAAGTGGATTTTTGGCCCAAAGAGTTTAAACAAAGCACGTTCCCTTGTAAATGCCACAGTAAATACCCGTGCAAAGTTTCCATCTCTTTGTAGCATGCAGTTTGTTTTTAAACAAGAATTCCAGAAGATTAAGTAGAAGTACATTGTGGCTGCTAATGCTGCACGATTTGTTTCGTTGTTTTTTCATAGATTATTGCTATTAATTTCAGCTTTGTTGGTTAGGGCTTTGCAGAATAGTCCAGAGTATAACATTCCTATTACGATTGCTCAGCTTTGCTTCAGCTCCAGTTCTTATGGTTTTGTGACAGGAAAGTTCTTGCTACTTTTTGGCCACATTCCCCTAGAAAAACTCTTACCTGGAAATACACGTAGGTGGTATTAAAATCTCTGTAGTGACAGAGGCAGGAAACATCAGTGTTCTGGTGGAACTCAGAAACATCCACATCTAATAAATCGGCTAGAAATACTCTCAGTCACATTAATTTAAATACCAATATTTGTATTCTGAGTTCAATGTCTGCTTAAAAATTCCTGGAGCTTTGGAGAAAAATGTTGGCCTGTTAACTCTGTTTTCTCTTTCTGTCCTTTTTTTTGCCTGTCTGCTCCTTAGAACATCCCATGAAGTCTACACAGACGTGGGAATAGCAGTGTGCTAAAGCCTGCTGCAATAACTTTGTCGTTATAGGAGACGAGGCTAGTGTGTCTTACAGCAGTGACAGTGCTCTGGGGAGTCCACACCAGTGTAGAGCTGCTTTAAACACAGCAGCTAACTAGTTTAAGTCTTCTGCACCTTTTTTACCTCTGTGGCACACAAAAGCCGTAGGTGTCAAGACAGGGCATGGAAGAGGGTTCTGCCTGCATTGATATGAAATGATGCAGAAGTTACTGTTTTGAGTAACTCAGTTCACAGGAATAGGTTTTTCAAAGTACAAGGAGAGTGGGAGGCTGAGTAGCCTTATTCTGAGAAGTCTTAGTGTCAACACAGAATGTAAGGAATGCTTGTGAAACCTCATGCTTATGCACCAGAAAAGCTATGTGTAGTTAAGCTAGTGTTTGTTTTGGACTTCCATTGTTATCTGTCTCACAGAACCACTACCTAAGTATACTCTGGTCCTCTAGCTCTGTTTCTGTTTTCAATTTGGAAAAGAGAATCACCTGAAAAGCAAATACTGAATTTTCCTCTTTTCTGAATCTAAGCGTTTTCCTCACCATGGTGAGATCAAAATATGCAGTCACTTGCAAATCTTTTCACTTCCATCTTTGTGGTATTGTGAATTGTAGAGGAGGAAAACACACATATATAATTTTTACTCTCTCTTATTTCTGAATAGAAATTAAAAATACAATGCCTTACAAAATACAGCATCATTTTAAAAACATGGCACTTCTGTAAACATATGTATTCTTCCATGCTGGCCAAAAACGCTTCACAGAACTGTTCCCGTCGGTAGTGCAGGGGTGGTGGTTAGGTCATGGCACAGGAGTACATAGAAACATGGACACTTGGTCTTCATTAGAGATTTGATTTCGGCAAGGGGAACCTCCAAACTGTATTCATGTATGGCTCTTTTAGGTGGACCGGTAGCCCACCTTGTGCCCACAGTCCAAACCCATGAGGACAAAAGTAATGTGATCATAAGAAATGTGATTCAGGAGGAGCGTAGCAGGCTCAGACACTGAGGCACCTTCTGCCAGTATCTCTTCAATGTAACTGTAGCTGAGGGTTACCATCTTTCCTACCTTTAACACTACTTAGCAGTGACGCTCCTTTTCAGTACTTATCCACGATAATGGCTCTCCTAGCCCAGGTACCAGAGGAGCTTGGCCTAGAAGCAGTACTAAGCTATACTGTGGCTCCAAGAGCACAATTTGCATGGCCTTCAGTTTCAGTTGACAGATGAGGTCTCATGCTCTGCCAGCCTTTAGGATACTGCTGTCTTCACTCTCCGAATAGCTCTGCACCCTTACCAGCAGTTCTTCAGCAACTGCCTGGGCACTTTCTGTTATGTCACAGGCAAGAGGGCAACTTACACTCTGAGAACATGTGGGAAGCCCCTTACTGTCTTCTTCTTCCCTCACTTCTTTTTAACTACCTACCCCTCAAGATGGAGGTGACGGGTTACAGCTGTTACTTGTCTGGTTTTTGCCTCCAAGCTGAAGCACAGACAACTATTAAAGGTAACAAGTTCAAGGTCTGTGAATGTGATGCTTCAGAAAGTTCTCTGTAAAGTCTGAAATTTCATTCCTAGTGATGGTAGAGATTGATTTATTCTCACTACTTACAAGGTCATTTTTGAGAGACCTCCTATGTTGAAGTGGAAAGTGCAGAGCCTCATGCATTCCTATATCAGAGAGATAGTTTTTATCATCTGTCACTTACAATCCCTCATTGGTTCACAGTCTGCAAAAGTGCAAGAAATTAGCCAACAACTTGGCTCCAACTCAGGAAAAACTGTGATGTTCTTAGACAGCATTAATTATCTTATGAACCTAACTAATTGGAATCAAGTGCAGTTTAGGAATAGATTTTCTAGCTAAAAATCATTGGTTTAATAGTAATAAAGCTTAGGTCCATTAAGTGGTGTTTTAATAATTGTTGCTGCTTACCTCTTTTATGTTTTTCTTCAGGTTGCTGTTAAGAATGTTCTCTTATTCTTCATCTCTGCAGATGTAGATGGCCTTGTTTATGGCAAAACAGCTCAGAAAAAGGGCATACATTTAGAGAAGGAGGTAGGACCAGAAATGTAGCAGACCGTTTTCTTCCCCAAACATACCAAGGCACTTGCTACCATTTATAAAGAGAACAAGTGATTCTGCTACTTTAGTACATGTTTGGTCAATAGTGATAGAAAGAAGGAGCCTTATGAACCCAGGACTCACTCACTTACTAGCCAGGGATTCCTGCTTTATGGGGAACTCCTGCATTGCAGGTTAGGTCTTTGCAGAGTGGCTAAGAGACTGAGACCAGGTAAGTGCTGTCTAGTGGTGCATGCAAAGGTGTTTTTCAGAAATGTTGTAGTGGAGGTTCTTCCCGGAGGAAGCTTTATTAGACTAAGGACTAAGGCTGTGTGTTTGGTTATGGTACTGCAACACCATTTTTAAATCTTTAATATTTCTTGCCATGGCTTTTGTGGTAGTAAAGTTCATTTTGTTGGCAGGCACAGGACTTAGTACTTAAAACACATTCCATGGTTCAAACCAAAGGTCATCTTTCTGCTTCCAGCTGACATGGCTTTAGCAAGAGTCAGATCTGTCCTTAAGGACTTCCTTTATGTCTTGTAGAAAAATGAGACAGAAGGAGGACAAGGGAAAATGAGCGAAAGGAAGTGAGAAGTAGTCACTTCTCTGAATGTTTATGGAGCAAGCAACAGTTAATAGTGAGCTTAGTGATCTAGCATTTCTCGGTGCTCTTGCTTTCTGTAAACGAGACTCTATTTTGAGCTAAGTATTTAGAGAAATTATAAGAATTCAGGAGATTTTCCAGTTTCCAACCAGTTTCCCAAAGTGTTTTGCATGAGAAATTAAGAATAAGATTTATGGAATTTTTCACAGAAAATCATGAGTATCAGTAGCGATTATAGTGATTCCAGGAATCACTATAACATCGAGATGACAACAGTTTACTGAACTCTGCACATGGCTAGTTTCACAATATGTAAAAAAATATTTGGCAAACCCACCACTTCTTATTGTCTGATTACTGGCCTGAGCCACTGCAGCTCTCCTCTCATTGCTTCAGCTCTCCTAAGTTAACCAAAAACTGTCTGACTCTCACCCTGGGCTGCTAAGTAAATAAACATGAAAATAGTGACATATGTTCTCCATCTGCACAGTCATGTGCTAAATCTTCCATGGTCAGAAATGTTACTTAATAGAAGGATAATCACTGTTGTTGAAAAGTATATTTAATGATAAAAAGAAAGGATGTGAAAAAAGGGCCAAGTTTGGCACCTAAATGCAGTAATGAGAGTTTATTGAAGGTCTGGCAGAAAAGGCTTCACTTTCCTGTTTATAATAGCTTTTACTTGCTGCATGCCCCATCTGTGAATCAGCAACTGTAACTACTGTGATCTGCAGAGAAAGAAGGCAGAAATAGGTTGTTGTTTTTTTTTTTTCCCCTTTGTGATCATATGTACCAGCAGCTGCTAGCAGTGAGTGTTGGAGACAATACCAGAAAGGGAGCATCTCATATTAGACTAGCAAAAAAATTTAGGGCCATAGAGGGATTTTTTTTCAGTATTTTACCAGGGAGCAAATTAACAATTTTTGCCTGGAGGAGAAAATCTGAGCATGTAGAGTTTCTGACTCCTTGTAGATTCCTCATGCAGCTTTCAGGAAAGCCAGTTTGCTCACTGAGTTTGACCAGTGAGTCATTTTTAGTTATACTCTTAAGTCTCAAGAAACATTGAACATAAAACTGTGTTCAAGTTGCTGAGTAGGTGGACATAATGGAAGTGGATCTTGAACCATCAGGCATGTTCTTCACTGCAGAAACTTATCAGTGTTGTGAAGCTTGGAGTGCCTGCTTTGTCAGCTTCTAAACATCAATTCCTTATTTTGTTAGAATTACCTTTGAGGAATCCCAGGAGAAGGTGGTCTGTTGAGTTAACCTTCTACTATGAGACTCTTGCTCCCTTCTTCTGAAAGTATGGGCTGTGCTGAGCAGTCACTGGCTGCACTGTGATAATTTTGGCCCCTTGGGAATCTAGAAGCTGCTTATTAGAACATTCAGTTAGGGAGTTGGTGGATTGATGGCTTTGTTGGTGCAATGTGCAGTAATAATACAGTAAGAAAAAGATGGAGTGAATTTGCTCCCGGCTTCTGATTTGGATCCCCCTCTACCCATGCATCCTTTTGTTGGCCCTCCCTTTTCCTTCTTGACCCAGAACTCTTTCAGTCAGCTGAGATTTTTTTGATACATGGTACAGTGGCTGGACCAGGGCTAGAGAAATCTGGGGTTTCAGTGCCTTCAGACAAGACAGATGTTACATCTCTGAAATAGGTATTTGCTCATCTGTGTGAAGCACAACCTAAACAAAATGTTGGGGTTCTTTTTGATGGAATTTGCTTTACTTTTAGCCAAAGCAAAAATATAACTTCGTATCAAGTATATTAAAATGGCAAATACGTGCTCCTGGGACAGGATGGTGATGTTCCTTTTCAGGAACCTTTTTCAGGATTTATGTATTTAATTAGCAGGAAGTTATCCAGAGATCCAGGGCACTTAGACAAGTGCTATTTAGAGTAGCATGTGCTGTTACATCAACAGTGATCAAGGTTTACTGAGGAATGCATGTCTGTGATTATGGTGAAGACAATGTCCAGAGAAGCCTCCTATATAGTAGTTCTGCTCTGAGCAAAACATTTTCAGAATTTATTTTACTTACCCTTTTAAGTAAGGGTCTGATTGTATGCAAAGTTTTGGGTACAAAGCCTTTACTTGCACATAAATACATTCATAAATATTTGCACTTACTAAGTTAATTTCCCAGGTAGTCTTTTTTGTAATTTTGGAATTTGTTGCACACTTACAGCCCTGTAAGTTTTAGAAATATGCTGGGGCATGAGGTCATAAATCAGTATCCAAGCTCTAAAAATCAAAAGTGCTGGAAAGAGCTAACATCTGTAGCTAATGGCATGTTTATGTTTGCTTTGGGTATGCCCTCCAAATACATCACCAAGGCTAGATTTGATGTCTATGCAAACAGCAAACCTGTAAACACTGTCTGAAATGTGCCACTGAATTTTAAACCAAAAGAGCCTAATTTCAATACTTGAATGCCATTTCTGTGTATACAAATTGCACAGTTTGTATGGATTTATCTTGTAAACTTGTAATATGAATGAAGCATGGCTAGACTTTTTTTACATGGTACATAGAATCAGGATTTCCTTTTTTTATTCGTAAGTAACCCACTCATGTCTTGAGGCGTGGCTTTGAGAGAAGTTACCCTCTGTAGAAGTGTATATAGTACACTTACTTTTGTATTGTAAAACATTTTAAATACTTTTAAAGGCTCTGTATCCTTGCAGTACGTGTGTGGTACAAGTATGAATCTGTTTAAGGCACTTACCATGATTTTAACATAATAGTTTGTCTGCTATTAAAAAAGTTTTTGAAAGGGGCATAAATGGATTTTCTGTGTATTCTGAGTACTCCTGCTACTACTGAGGAGGATATTCTACAGTCAGAATAATTGCTTTGCAGTAATCCTATCTAAATGTCCTGGCCCCAGGCATACCCTGGGATGCTCAGCACAGCTGTGGCTCATGGTCAGACTTACCTGTGAAAGAAGGTCTTAACTTTTTACAGGCTGTGATAGTTCTCAGGCTTATATTCTTCAGAAGGCAGATTGTTTCCCTATACTGTGTATGCTTGGGGGGTACTGAGATGGGATGTTCAGCCAAGGATCTGCATTTTCTTCCAGGCAGCTTTCTGGTTCTTCTGCCCCATGGGAAAAGATCCAAGATTCTCGTTTTTACCATGAACAAATTATTTCTGCTGAAAGTTTGTTATGACTGTTTGAAGTGCCCAAAGATCTAGAACTAGATAATTTCTAAGTGTCATTACAAATGCTGCAGGCTACTTGGTGGTGAAGTATTGCAGTTTTGATATGTGTAAACTCAGTAAAAAGGTTAGAATGAGCCTCTCCCTGTCTATCATGTAGAGAAGTAGCTAACTTGGTAACTCCTAACTTATTTCAGCCTGCTGTCCCACTAAGAGGAAATTTTTAAGTCTAATAAATAAATGGATCAAAATACATTAAATATGAACAGAGAAGACATCTAGCTTTTTTAATTGCTAATCATGTTGCTGTGAGAAGGAGGCTTAAGGCATACTGACAAAGAGCAGATGGATGAGCAGGTTCAATGCTGCCTGAAATTAATGCAGAGCACATGCTGGCGTTAACAGGAGATATTAAAGAGCTGGATAATATGCTGAGACTTATCAGAAATCCTTCCCTGATCCTTACACTTATAGGCAAGCTTAAGGTTTTCTTTTGCAGTCATTTTACAGGTCATACATGTCAGATGTTTAGCTAAAGCCACTTCCTTGCATATTTTTTGTAATCCTAGCATGCTTCTGGCTCTTGATCTTTTAATGGCACCATACATGTTGCAAACTGCAGAAAGGTGGATTACAATATCTGCCAAAGGTTTAGATTTTTTTCTCCTTAGCTTTCCAAAGGCATTTCATGAGCACAAACTGCCTGTTTTGGCAAACCTACCATATAGAGGATGTTTTAAAATCCACCTTCCCAGATAATGTAAACATGACAACAAAAGCTGTAACTTCTGGAGGCAATCTCTAAAATAGAGAGCCAGGGTGTGGAAGGTCATTGAGAGGCAGGCTTAAGATCTTCATATGCAGGTCTGGTGAGGTACATTTCAGAGGACAGTGTAGTCTGGTTTTCTGTTGGCCCAAGCTGAACATTTTTTTGGCTTGTAAACACATACCATAGGTCCAGCAACAGCCAAAATATATCACTACAAAATATATGAAGAGAGCAGGGTACTGGGGAGTTACATGAAATTGTGGCTTCCATGCATGTTCTTCCCATGTTATTCATGGAGGCAGAATAGGTTTTGGAGGTAGGACGGAAAGTTGAGCCAGCACTGCATGCTAGTACTGCAAGACATGTCAAAGACTTACTCTGCTGTACCAGGAATTGGGAAAGCACCAGAAAGTCTTTAGCTACTTGGTATAGAACAGGGATCTCAATATCTTCCATGACAGTGTACATTATCCTTGTAAAGCATATTTCATTTGGCAGGCCATTCTCACAGGGAATATGTAACAACTGCTTGTTCCTAGTTCTTCTAAGAGACAGTGCGCCTGGCCCTCTAGGCAAATCTGATCCTGTAGTTCCTTGTCAAGATGAGAGATATAGATGTCAGAGTAGGAAGATGTAGCACACCACAAGGTACTGTAACTTCTTTGTACTTCCTTCCTTGTGAAAGTTTTTACTTCTATTTAGCAAAATATAGTCAGTCATGGTGGCTAATTTTGAAACATGACTTGGCAAGTACAGCTACCGCAGCATTTGCTTTACACACACAGACATCAGGGTGACACATTTTCTAATTACTTTTTTTTTTGCTGTTGCCAAGGCACAAGAATTCTAGATAAAATAAAGCAATAGGAGAGACAAAATATACCTCCCACCTCTAGTTCTCCTCCAAGGTCATAAGTGTGAGTTAATTTGAGGCTTTGGTTGTCCTGACTTTGTGACTGTAATTTGAAGTAGTTCTAGGCATGCACTGCATCTTCCACATGACTCCCAATGAATGAAGAAAAGAACAGTACTGCATATTCCACATCAAAGATTCACATAACCAGAAATCCCCTATGTGTTTTCAGTAACAAAAAATGAGGAAACAGGGAAAGAATTAAGTATAAACATTGAGTGATCATTGTGCAGAGATTTTGTGACCTATGGATTGCACCATTTTTAGCAGACACTAGCAAATCAAAATGAGAATGGATATTCATGGTATGCTCTCAATTCTGGGACAGATTTGCCACTTCATTGTGTTGAATGCATATCCAAGTATCAGTGTCATTAAGGTAATTAAGATAAAACCACTTTGATTAAATGGAAAACTAGGCTTGCATTCCTCATTTAAGAAGTTTGGGGACTGAGTTGCAAAGACTGTGTACTTGTGTCTCGCATCAACGTGTAATTTCATTTAGGCTTTACACTTAGGAGGAGAGAATGAGAATTGGAGACTACAACCATCACAGTAGCAGTGTACAAATAGAGCTCAGGCTGATGCAGGAGAGAGCAGGATATTTCAGAGCTGATTCTTGGTATATCCCACAAAGACAAATCCTTCATTGAATGCTTCATTAGCATCAAAGAACAGCTCATTCCAGGCATTACTTAGTAAATGTAGATAGTGGGAAATATTACACATTAAAGAAAATACCAAATACTTAATCTTTAAAATACATGGAGTTTTGCTCTCCTCTCTCTTATACTGGGATAAATGAAGAATAATTCCATTTCAGTGACTGAGAAATGCTACCATAGTTGAAGAGGTTGCCTGCTTTTGCAGGATTTTAAAAGATTTAGGTTTTTAAGGGAGAATTGTTTATCTCCAAAATTTGTACTCAGAGGAATTTGTATTCAGAGGAAGAATCGTGACCCTGAGTCACAGAGTAAGAAGAACCTTTTGACACGTGTTGCCTTCTGTTTAAATCTACATTGCACTCTTTGTGCCATCATGTGGGTTCCGTATGAGTTGCTTAACTTTGTCACTGGCTTTAGTATTTGCAGTTAAAAAACCATCCAAACTTGATAATACACTTTGCTTAGTCAATCTTAGAAACATACCTTGTTTTGTGTTGTATGTTTTAAAATGTTAACTCTTTTTACTTGAAGATTAAAATACCAAATTTGTCATTATTGTAGGCAGGCAGAACAGAATTCTGACTGAATTCTTAAAAATCTATCCTTTCATTTTTTGGTAGACTTCCCTGAATTGTCATGTTCAATATTCCACACCAGGCAGCATCTTCACATAAAGTTATGCTGTCAATACATATATGTTGACTGAAATATTTTTATGCCTAAACTCTCAGTCTTTGTTTTAATTAAACATATGACATATTTCCTTTCTAATGTTTTCTTTTCTATGCAGGAGTTATTTTTTTTTTAATAAAGGAGGAAGAAAGTGTGTTCCATAGGTGATCTAAGAAGTCATCAAGCCTTGCAATGTTCAAACCCATAAGAGACATGCTAGATTTGCATACATTTTTTCCATTAGTTGTATGCACTTGGAAAGCATAACTGAGGAGGAAAATTAAGGAGGTATGCTGAAGTAGGCATGTTCCACAGCATTCTCTTGGGGAAGCTGGTCTCCTCAGGGCTTGCATGAGTGCACTCTTTGCTGGGTAA